>NC_046657.1:22222152-22255936 GCF_010883055.1 Belonocnema kinseyi | reverse complement strand
TCCCAAAGTAGCCCCAAATATTATAAATATTTTCATTTTATTAAAATATTCTAAAAATTCCTTAGACTTTTCAGAAGCCCTAAAATATTGCGAATCCATTTAGTTTCATTGGAATATGTTCAGCCCCTCGAGTATATCGAAATCTATTAAAAATTTCTGAATATTCCTTATAATCTTTCTAAAAATCTTAAATATTTCAAATAATATTATATTTTTCTTAATCCCTGAACATTTTTCAAAGTTCTTGAAAATATATTAAAATTTATTGAAATATCTAAAAATACCCTAAAGTATTGCAAATCTATTTATTTTTACATTCAAAAATTCTTGGAATCATTAAAAAAACCTAAAACGGTTTAAATCATTTAAAATCCCTTCACTTTATTCAAATCTACTAAAAATACCTTGGAATCTCAAAAAATAATCCAAAAATATTATAAATATTTTCAATTTATTACAGTCTTCTAAAAATTCCTTGGAATCTTTAAAAAGCCCTAAAATATTTCTAATATTAAAAATTTTTTTTGAAAAATTAGGAAATTTCGAAAAGTTCTTGAAAATATATGAAAAATTCTTTGGAATGTTTAAAAATACACTAAATAATATGCAAATTCATTTAATTTATAGGAATATGTGAAGCCCCTTTAATTTATTGAAATCTAGTTAAAATTTCTTGAAACCTTGTAAGAAATCCATAAAATCCGTTTAGTTGATTAAAATCTATTGAAAATTCCTTAGAACATCTAAAAATACCCTAAAATATTTTTAATCTTTTAGAAACATTTCAATTATTGAAAAATATTTTAATATTATTGGAATCTTTAAAAAAACTAAAATGGTTGAAATCCTTTAAAATTCCTTTATTTATTGAAATCTTTCCAAAATTTCTTGAAAAATTTTTTTTAATTTCTTCGTCTTATTAAAATCTGTTTTAAATTGTTTGGAATGTCTTAAGAAAATCTGAGATCTTTGAAATTCCTTTAAAAAATCCTTCAATTTATTGATATTTATTTTAAATTCCTTGGAATCTTTTAAATTGCACTAAACTATTGCAACCCCTTTTAACTTATAGAAATCTATTGAATATTCTTTAGTGTCTCTTAAAATACCCTAAAATATCAATAAAAAAACCTTAAAACCTTTCAAATATTTTGAAAACTTTTAGAATCCCTTGAATTTTTATGCATATTTTAAAAGTTCCTTGGAATTTTCGAACATGGTGTTAAATTTATTAAATTTCCTTCAATTTATTAAATTTCATAAAAAATTCTTTGCAATATTTTTAAAAATAAACCTAAGCATTTTGAAACCCTTCAAACTTTAAAAACCCTCAGAAATTAAAAAAAAAACCTTTGTGAACTTCTTCCTTAACTTGTTCGCCTTATTAAAAACTAATTCAAATTTTTGGAATCTTTTAAAATGCCCTTAAATATTTTTAATAAGCCCTAAAATATTTAAAATTCTTTGAAATCTTTTAGAATCCTTTGAAATTCAATGTAGATTAAAAAAAATCCTTGGAATATTTAAAAATGGCCTGAAATTTATCTAAATCACTTTAACTTATTAATATCTATTTAGAATTCTTTGCAATCTTTTTGAAAAAACTAAACATTTTAATGCTCTAAAAAAATCCGTAGAACCTTCAAAATTAACCTAAACATTTTTTCTAAACCTTTTCATTTTTTTAAATATATTTAAAATTCCATGAAATATTTAAATGAAGCTACAATCTTTTAAATCGTTTGAAATCCTTCAATTAATTGAAAATTCTTAGGAATATTTTGAAAAAAACTTAAACTCAATTAATGGAAATCTATTCAAAATTCTTTGGAATCTTTAAAAATACCCTAAACTCCTAGAGCATTGCAAGTCCTTTCACTTGAAGGAAATCGATTAATAAATCCTTGGAATTTTTAAAAGCACTCTAAAATATTTTAAAACCTTGCAAATATTTTAAAATACCTTCATCCTTAAAACCTTAAAAAAAATCAAAAAAACTTTAAATCCCTTCAACTAATTAAAATATTTTAAAACTTCCTTGAAATATTTTAGAAAACCCTAACATCTTTTCAATCCTTTTAAAGCCCTTCAATCAATTGAAACCGGTTGAAAAATCCTTGGAATTAAAAAAAACATCCTAAAATATTTTAAAGCTTTTGAAATATTTTGCAATCTCTTGACCCTTACCTTACAATTTTGTTATCCCTTCAACTTATCATAATTTATTAAAACTTCCTTGTATATTTTAGAAAATCCTGAAAGCTTCGAAATTGTTTGATATCCCTTCCATTTAATGAAATCTATTAAAATTTTTTTGGAATCTTCTTAAATGCCCTGCAATATTTCAAATCCTTTGGAATCATTTGGAATCACTTGAAGTTTTATACAACTTTTAAAAATCCCTTGGTATTTAAAAAAATGTCCTAATATTTATTTAATTTCCTTCAGGTTATTAAAATATATCAAAAAGGTCTTGAAATCTTTTATAAAAATCTAAAATCTTTCACGCACTCCAAAATTCCTCCAGTTTATAAAAATCTGTTAAAAATTTCTTGGAATCTTTAAAAACTCTAAAGTCTTTGGGAGACTTTCAGTTTGTTAAGATACTGCAATACATTTTTAACTCCTTTGAGATTTTTTAGGACTCCTGGAATATTTTTATTCTTTTTAAACCTTTTGGAATCCCTTGCAGTTTTATACAGATTTAGAAAATTCCTTAGAATTTTTAAAATTACCTAAAATTTATAGAAATCCCTTCAAGTTATTATCAAGTTTGAATTTATGTTATTATTATTATCTACTTAAGATTCCGTGGAATCTTTTTTAAAAACCTAAAATCTTTGAAACACTTTAAAATTCCTTCAGTTTATCTAAATCTATTGAAAATTCCTTGAAATATTTTCAAAAGCCCGAAAACCTTTGAAAGCCCTTCAGTTAATTAGAATATCGAAATGTATTTTTAATTTCTTAGAGATTTTATAAAAACTTTGAAATATTTTATATCTTTGGAATCTTTTCGAATCTTCTCGAATCTTTTCGAATTATTTGAAGTTTTATACAGATTCTTGATACAGATCCTTTGAATCTATTTAAAAGTCTAACAAAATATTTGAAAACCCTTCAGTTTATTAAAATATTGCAAATAACTTTTATTTATTAAAATATATTTTTAATTCCTTTGGATTAAAAAACCCTGAATTATTTTTAATCTTTCGCAATCTTTTCGAATCCCTTGAAGTTTTATACTGGTTTAAAAATTTCCTTGGAATTTAGAAACATTGACTTAAATTCACTGAAATTCCTTCAAGTTATTAAAATTTATTTAAAATTCCTTCATTTTATAAAAATCGATTGACAATTCCATGCAGTCTTTTCAAAAGCACAAGTAAATCTTTCAAAGCCCTTTAGTTTATTAAAATATTGCATGTTCCTTATTAATTTATTGAAATATATTTTTAATTACTTTGGGATTTTTTTAATTTCTGAAATATTTTTAATATTTTTAAATATTTTCGAATCCTTTGAAGTTTCATACAGTTTTAGGAAATTTCTTGGAATTTACAAAAATTGCCTAATATATTTAATATTCCTTGGATTTTTTTAAATCTAAAATGTATTAAAAGCATCAAAATTCCTTTATTTTATCAAAATCTATTGAAAATCCCATCGAATCTTTTTAAAAGCTTAAAAAATTCTTTAAATTATTTTAAATTTCTATTATTTATTTAATGTTCTTCAGGTTATTAAAATCTATCTAAAATTACTTGGAATTGAAAAAAATTAATATCTTTGAAACACTTCAAAATCCCTTCATTTGATTAATTTATTGCATATTCTTTTAATTTATTGAAATCAATTTCTAATTTCTTATAATTTTTTTAAAACCCCTAAAATATTTTTAATCTTTTGAAATTTTTTAGAATCCCTTGAAGTTTTATACAAATTTAGGAAATTCTTTGGAATCTTTCAAAAAGCCCAAAAATAACTTAGAAACCCCTTCAGTTCATTCAAATATTGCAAATACCTTTAATTTATTGTAATATATTTTTTATTCATTTAGAATTTTTTTACCCTGAAATATTTCTAATATTTTTAAGTATCTTCGAATCCTTTGAAGTTTTATACAGATTTAGATAATTCTTTGGAATTTACAAAAATTGCCTAAAATTGATTAAAATCCCTTTGAGTTACTAAAAAATATTTATAATTCCTGGAATTTTTTAAATCTATAACAAGCTTCAAAATTCCTTTATTTTATCAAAATCTATTGAAAATTCCATGGAATCTTTTGAACAACTCAAAGAAATCTTTGAGAGCCCTTCAGTTTATTGAAATATTGCATATTATATTTTCAATCTTTTGAAATTTTTTAGAATTTCTTGAAGATTTATACAAAATTAAGAAATGCCTTGGAATTTACAAAAATTACCTAAAATTTGTTGAAATCCCTTCAAGTTATTAAAATTTATTTAATATTCCTTGGAAGCTTTTCAAAAACCTCAAAAAAATTTTTTCAAAGTTCTTCAGTTCATTAAAATTTTGCAAATAAGTTTAATTTTTTGTAACATGGTTTTAATATATTTGGGATATTTTTTAAATTCTGAAATATTTGTAATATTTTGAAATATTTTCGAATCCTTTGAAATTTTATACAGATTTAGAAAATTCCTTCGAATTTACCAAAATTGCCTAAACTTTATAGAAATCCACTTGAGTTACTAAAATCTATTTAAAATTCCTTGGATTTCTGAAAATCTAAAAGCTATGAAACGCTTTGAAATTCCTTTATTTCATCAAAATCTATTGAAAATTCCTTGGAATCTTTTCAAAAGCCCAAAAATCTTTGAAATGCCTTCATATTATTTATATAGTGAAATATCTTTTTTACTACTTTGGGGTTTTTTAAAACCCCTGAAATATTTTTAATCTTTTGAAACCTTTCGGTATCCCTTAAGGTTTTATACAGATTAAGAAAATTCCTTGGAATGTAAAGGAATTGCCTTCAATTTACTGAAATGCCTTTAAATTATTTTTATTTATTTAAAATTCCTTGGAATCTTTTTTAAAAATCTAAAATCCTTGAAACGCTTCAAAATTCCTTCAGCTTATCAAAATCTATTGAAAATTCCTTTGAATCTTTTCAAAAGCCCTAAAAAATCTTTAAAAGCCCTTTAGTTAATTAAAATATTGCAAATACCTTTAATTTATTGAAATATATTAAAAATTTCGTTAGGGTGTTTTTTTTTAAATGTCCTGAAATACTTTTAATCTTTTGAAATACTTTGGAATCCCTTGAACTTATATACCGATTTAGAAAATTTATTTGAAATGAGAAAAAATGGCCGAAAATTGATTAAAATCCCTTAAAGTTATTGAAATCTATTTAAAATTCTGTGGAATTTTTTTTTTTAATGTAAAATTTCTTAAATGCTTTAAAATTCATTCAGTTATCAAAATCTATTAAAAATTCCTTGGAATCTTTTCAAAAGAACCAAAAAATCTTTAAAAGCCCTTCATCTTATGAAAATATGGTATATTCTTTTAATTTTTTAAAATCAATTTTTACTTTCTTAGGTTTTTTTTTAAACTCCTGAACAATTTTTATGTTTCGAAATATTTAAGAATCCCTTGAAGTTTCATATAGATTGAGAAAATTCCTTGAAATTTACAGAAATTTCCTAAAATTTATTTAAATCACTTTAAATTATTATATTTTATTTAAAATTGCTTTGAATCTGACTTAAAAATCTAAAATATTTGAGAAAATTCAAGATTCCTTTAGTTTATCAAAATCTATTGAAATCCCCTTAAGTTACTAAAATGTATTAAAAATTCCTTGAAATCTTTTTAAAAACCCTAAAATCTTTTAAGCGCTTCAAAATCCTTTTAGTTTATTAAAATATTGCACATTCCTTTAATTTATTGAAATTAATTTTTTAATTCTTAGGCTTTTTTAAAACCCCTAAAATATTTTTAATATTTTGAAATATTTTCGAATCCTTTGAAGTTTTATACAGATTTAGAAAATTCCTTGGAATTTAAAAAAATTACCTAAAATTTATTGAAATCCCTTTAAGTTACTAAACTCTATTTAAAATTCCTTGAAAGCTTTTTGCTTTAAACCTAAACATTTTGAAACCTTTTAAAATCCCTTCAGTTTACTAAAATCAATTGAAATTGATTGATCGTTTATTATTATTATTATTATTATTATTATTATTATTATTATTATTATTATTATTTTCAGCTGAATCTGCTTTTAACGAAATGTATCCTTTTCCATCCAGTTTTAAACTTTATATTTTATTCCTCCTTATCATGTTTCTTCTTTCTAATATTTCATACCCTTTTTTGTTATGCCCTATCCTTTTCTATTATTTCTATACTTTTTTTATGCTACTTCACCATTTTTGTATTTTCTGTCCTTTTTCATTCTGTTCCGCTTTTGAATAATTTCATCCTTTCCATGCTCTTTATCCTGTTTTTCTTTCGAATAATGGGACATAAAAAACTCAGTCAATTTTTATTAAATATTAGTTTCTAATCATTTTACGATTTTCTATCTCCTTTGAACCAATTTTTATTCAATTCCTATTTATCATTTTTCTTCTTCCTAATGTTTCTAACCTTTTCTATCCATACCAACTTTTCCATTACTCTTCATCCTATTCCACTTTTGAATAGTTTTATCCTCCTTTAAACCCTTCACCGCTAATCCTTTAATTCTCCTCTTTATCATATTTTTTCTTTGATTATTTCTATCCTTTTCTATCCTTTTCAAGGCTTTAATATTATTTCATATCCTCTTCTGTACTTGTCTGTCTTTTTCATGTTATTTCGCTTTCAAATAGTTTTATCCTTTTCCATCTCCATTAAATCTATTTCTATTCTAACCCTCATTACTATATTTTTTCTTCTACATATTTATATCATTTTCTGAACTTTTATATCTCTTTTACTTTTCTGTCACTCTTCATTCTATTCCGTTTTCGATCCTATTCGATCCCCTTGGAACTTATTTGCAGTCTATTCCGTTTTATCATATTTATATTGTTCTTATTATTTTTGGCCGTTTCTATCCTATTCTGTGTTTTATTATCATTTCATATCCTTTTCTATGCTTTTCTTTCCTTTTCGAGGTGGTTCTCTTTAAAATAATTTTATCCTTTGCCATCCCATTTAAGTCTATTGCCATTCCATTGATCTTTATCATAATTCTTTTCAACATTTTTATCATTTTCTATCAATCCCTATCCTTTTCTATTATTTCTACCCTTTTCTATCCTTTTCTATCCTTTTCTATCGTTTGGTGCCACTTCCGATTTTATTCCGCTTTCGAACGATTTTATTACTTCCCATCACCTTTCCTATTATTTCTACTATTATTCATTATATTTGTTCGTCCTAATATTTCTAACCTTCTCTATGCATTCTAACTTTTCTATCCCTTTTCACCCTATTCTGCTTTTAACTAAATTTTTCCGTTTCAATCCTTTTTGAAACTACTTATATTCTATTCCTGTTTATAATATTTCTCCTTCCTAATATTTTATATCATTTTCTATCCTTTTCTATCCTTTTTTATAATTTTCTATCCTTCTACGCAATTTTGTATCCTTTTCTATCCCTTCTATACTTTTTTACCCTTTCTATAATGTTCCGCTTCTGAGTGATTTTATTGTTTTCTAACCACCTTCAAACCTATTTCTTCTATATTCTTTCTCATCATATTTCTTCTTCCCAATAGTTCTTCTCTTATATATACTTTTCTGCGCTTTAGTATTAATTTATATTCTTTTGTATTCTGGTGAAGATATTTTGCTTTTGAATCTTTTCTTTGTCCATCCTCTTCACGTCTATTATTATTCTATTCCTCCTTATCATATTTCGTCTTCTCTATATTTTTATCATTTTGAATTCTTTTGATCTTTATATCCCTTTTAATCTGATTCTGCTCTCGAATAACTGTCTCCTTCTCCATCCAATTTCAATCCACTTTTATTCTATTCCTCTTTATCGTACTTCGTCTTCCTAATTCCTCTACCCATTTAAGTTAATTTCTATCCTTTTGTTTCCTATCCTATCCTTTTCTATTATTTTTTTATTCTTTTCTATCATTCTCTATCAATTCTATTCTTTTATATGATTTTCTATCCAACTCTATACTTTTGTGTCCCTTTTAATCCCAATCCGCTATAGATTAATATCATAATTTCCCATCCCCTTTGATTTTATTTCTATTCTATTTTTTTCTATTATATTTCTTCTTTCTACAATTTCCATCCTATTCTATCTGTTTTAAATTTTCTGTCCCTTTTCAACCTATTCCTCTTTGAACTATGTTTATGCTTTTCAATCCCCTTTGAAACTATTTATATTCTATTCCTCTTCATCATATTTCTCCTTCCTAATATTTGCTCTACTTTTCTATTATTTTATATCCTTTTCTGCCCTTTTCTATCATATATACTATCCCACTTTCGACTGATTTGATTACTTTTTAATCCCTATTTAAACCTTTTTATATTATATTCTTCATCATATTTCTTTTTCTTAATAATTCTATCCTTTTCTATTCTTTGCTGTACCTTAGTATCATTTTATATTCTTCATTCTAGTCCTCTTTATCATATTTCTTCTTCTCAATATTTTTATCATTTTGTATGATTTTCTATGCTTTTGATATTTTATACACCTTTTAATCGTATTCCGCTTTCAAACAATTTTCTCCTTTTCCGTTCCCTTTTAATCCACTTTTCTTAAATTCTTTTTTATTATTTCTCTTATTTTCTATCATCTTCTATTCCTTTGGATCCCATTTTATCCCACTTAGCTTTTGAATAATTTAATCATTTCCCATCTCCTTTGATTTTATTTTTATTCTATAATTTTTCATCACATTTCTTCCTATTGTTTCTCTTCTATTATATCCATTTTAAATATTCCGTCCCTTTCTATCCTATTTCACTTTCAACTAAATCTATCCTGTTCAATCCTCTTTGAAACCATTTGTATTCTTTTTATTTTTATTATATTCCTCCTTCCTAATATTGTCTATCTTTTTATATTAATTTATATCCTTTTCTATACTTTACTGCCATGTGTATTTTTTCTGTTCCTTTTTATCCTTAAACGCTTTTGAATAGTTTTATCCTTTTCACCCCATTATTATCCAATCCTACTTTCGGGTAATGGGTTATTGAATACATAGATCTGTTACATTCTCTATTTTTGTAGCTTTTTCTTTGATGAATATTTTATATCGTTTTTTATCCGATCCTAAACTCTATTTATAAAACTTCTCTGTATAGAATCTATCTTTTCCTTAAAATTTGATCATTTGTATCCTATTACACTTGCGACTTGCCGAAGAGTATATTAGTTTTTTCATCCATTCATTCTGTATACATTTCTATCATTTTCTCACATTTTCTATCCTTCTTGATCAAATAATTCCTCCTAGTATTTCTACAACTTTCTATTCTTTTCCAGCCTTTTCTAGCCATACCTCACCCTTCCTATGTTTTTCCACACTTCTCGATTATCTTATACATATGTCTATCCTTTTCTACCATTTTATATTCTTTTCTATTATTTTCTACCCTTCCCTACTATTTGTTATCCATTTAAATTTTTGCCCCTTGCTTCCTATTCTACTTATAAATAGTTTTCTTTTTTCTCAGCCCTTATTTCTTATTCTCTTATTTCTAACATTTCCATCCTTTCTACCATATTTACATTTTCTTAGCGTCTATCCTTTCATGTCGATTTTTATAATTCTCTATCGATTGCTAACCTTTTCTATACTTTTATATCCTTCTCTATCCTCTTTAAATTTTCTGTCCCTTTTCATTTCATTCTAACTCTATTCATTCTGCTTATTCTATATCTATCTATAATTTAATCATTTGTATTCTTTTTCATCTCTTTTCAGCATACCTTCAATATATTCCACTTTACCATATTTCTCATTTCTATTATTCCTATCTTTTTCTATCATTTTCTATACTTCGTATATTTTCTATCTCTTTTTATTTTATTCCGCTTTTGAATAGTTTTATCCTTTCCATTTAACTTTCGAATAATTATTTATGGAAAGTTCCATTTTGTTGCATTCTCTTTTAACCTTCTTATTTGTGACACATTTTGTATCCTTTATTATTTTATTTTAAATTCTGTTCATAAAATTTCTTTTTGTGAAATCCATCATTTTCTATCAAATTTGATAACTTTTCATCATATTATTCTTTCCTAAAATTATATCCGTTCTTTTTCTGTTTTCCTAATTATAGTGCCAGAAAATGATAGCGTTTTCTAACCATTTATATCCTTGTGTATACAGTTCTATACTTTTCTGTCTATTTTTTATTAACTTCCGCCTATAATCATTTAAACTTTTTTCACCCCCTTTAAAACAATTTCTGTCCTATTACTCCTTATCATATTTCTTCTTCTTAATATTTCTATCATTTTCTAGCATTTTATCCGATTAATTTTTTCTGTCCCTTTGTATCCTGTTTTGATTTCGAAAATTTCATTTCCTTTTTTATCCCCTCACGAACTATTTATGTTCTATTCCTCCTTGTCATATTTCTTTTTCATAATATTTCTATCCATTTCTGCCCTTTTCTATTCTTTCTTGTCCTTTTCTCTATTTTTCTATCCTTTTCACCTTTTCTGTCCCTTTTCGTCCTTTTCCACGATCAAATAAATTTTTTCTATATCTTTCTATACTTTTCCATCTATTTCTATCACTTTTCATGCTATTTAGCTTTTGGAAAATTTTATCCTTTTTTATCCCCTCGGCCTGTTTTTTTATGTTCCTCTTTATCATACATTTTCTTTCTAATATGTCTATATTTTCTATACTTTTCTGACTTTTATATTAATTTCCATTATTTTCCATCCCGTTCTATCGTTTTATATCCTTTCATATCATTTTAATGTTTTCGTTCACTTTTTATCATATTTCTTCTCAACAATAATTTCATCTTTTCTATCCTTTTCTACCATTTATATTAACGTCTATGTTTTTCTATCCCATTCTATCATTTTAAATCTTTCATATCTTTTTTTACGTTTTCTGTCCCTCGTCATCCTATTTCGATCTCCAATAAGTTAATCGTTTTCCTTCGCTTTAGACTTATTTATACTCTATTCCTATTTATTACATTTTTTTCTTGCTAATATTTTTCACTTTTTATCTTCATGCCATCTTTCCTGTTCCTTTTCATCATAATCCTCTTTATCATAATTCTTATTCTATCTTTTTCTATTTTTTTTTTATACTTTTAAATCATTTTCTATCCTTTTCTATAATTAATATCGTTTTATATCACTTCATATACTTTTCTATCCTTTTTTATTATTCTCTATCATTTTCTATAGTTCTTATATTATTTTACGTCATTATCTATCCCTTGCTATCCTTTTTTATCCTGTTTCACTTTTTTTCCTTATCGATTCATTGTTTTCTTTTTCTTCCTATTCCTCTTTCCAATAATCATTTCATTTTCCATCATGTATTTCTTCTTTAGACTATTTCTTCATTATTCTACATAACTTTCTAATAAGTTTCATTGCCATTATCTTCAATTTATATTTAATTATTTTATTAACGTCATATCGTACCTAAATTTAAAAATATATATTTGGTATCAATTTTTATTCTATTTAAATTTCATTTATAATATATATGTTTATAATTTTTATATGTTATCCTCTCAAATATTCATAATCTTTTAAATCAGTTTCTTTCTCACATACTTTTTCTATACTGTTCTATTCTTTTCTATCCATTCGTATACGTTTCTATTATTTTCTGCATCATTTAATAAAATCTCAATTTCTAACAATTTTATTATTTTCATCTAGTTTGAACCTATTTCTATAATATTCCTTTGTGTCATATTTTTTTAAAACTTCTATCCTTTTCTATTCTTTGATAGAATTTTCTACCCATTTTCCCTTTTTTCTGCATTCAAATAATATTTTCCATTTCCAGCACGTTAAACCCTATTTCTACACAATTTCTCTTATTTCTTTTTATAATATTTCTATCCTTTTCTTGTAATTTTTGCCTTTTTTCCCATCTAAATGTTTCTGTCTTTTTCCATCCTGCTTGGTTATGTTTATTTTCTATCCTTTTCTGCCTGTTCGGTTTAAAAATATTATATTATTTATCTATTGATTCTGATCTTTATTGTCCTATTCCTACTTCCAATAATCCTATCCTTTTCCAACAATTTCGATCACATTTTTTTTCCTTTCGGCTATTTCTTCATCGTTATATAATTTTCTGATTATTTTCAAAACTATTATATTTAATTTTTAGTGTTCATTAAAAATCAATTTAAAGTTAAAATTTGTAATAGTTTCTAAAATTTAATTTTAATTCATTAAATACTATTTTTAAATATTTCAAGCATTTTTGTTGAACTTTAATAATTCAAACTCAATATTTAACAAAATTGTGAAATAACCATTAGTGCAAAGGTTTTAGTTTAAATATATAATTTCTGATCTTGAATTACTCTTATTGTATGCACAGAATCTATATTTTATTATTAAATTATAACATTGACTTTTATTATCATAAAATTTATTTCAATTATTATTTTTTAATATTTATAATAACTGACTTCAGATAATCCGCAACTGAAACTAGATAATGCCCAACAGTCTTGATACGAACTTCATACCCTGAGTGGGTATTGCAGAACTCTGTAATAATATTAACTTTTATGAAAACGGAATTATAAAAGCATTTGCCATCTGCGATTTTTTATCAGTTAAAATATTTCATACTTGAATATAATTATAATTTAAATTAATTTTTTGTAAGAATTCCGTGATGATAATGCAGGTTTCTCTGAAAAAAGTTAGTCTGATGGTAATACATGTTTCGCTAAAAAATCAGTCCTGCCTAGTCGATAAGTTAATAATCAATTATCGATACTCAGTGGTCACCACTTGCCAATAAATTTAAATTTGACTTAGAAAGCATTTCATTGTGAAAATTAAAATTGAATTTTAAAAATAAATGATAGATTTTTTATTAATATCTTAACTTGACTCATATTTCTAATTAGAAATTAATATTTGCATATAATTAAACAATTTGTATTGTATTTGAATAACATAAATTTATAAATTCATTATTTAATTAAATATTTTAGTGATTTTTGCATTTTTTATATAAAATAATTTGGCTCTTATTTAAATAAATTTATTTTAAACTACAATTAGTCAAATGTATACAGTATAGTATGATAGTGTTTACTGAGTATACCAAGAATCTATATTTTATGAACGATTTATAATATTGTCTGCTATTATAAAAATGATTGTTAACATGATTTGTTAATGTTTATAATTATTGGCTTAAGATTATTCAAAAACTAAAACAGATAAAACAGAACAATTTTAAGTTTACGTTTATACCCTAAGTCGGTATTATAGAACTCTGTGCCACTCTGTGGCTACTCATATATCCATTATCGACACTCAGCCCTCAGGGGTCACCACTTGCCGTTAAATTAAAATTTCAATGATAAAGTAGTGAATTTTGAACATTAGAATCAAATTAAAAAATAAATTATAAATCGTTTATTTAACTCATGTTCATTTAAATTGTAATATCTATTTATTGAAGTTAATAAAAGTAGTATAACTATTCAAAATTTAAATATATACAATTTACATATTAACTATTTAGATATATTTGTAAGTTACCTATAATTTTAAATTTATTAATTTTACACCTTTGATTAAAATGATTTAATTTTTAAAAATCAATTCACAAAATATATCGAAAATGTATACCTAAACTGCCATTGCATTTTTTATTTGTTGAGCCATCAATAAATTAAATTAATATAATTTTTAATTCAAATCATTCAATTTGATTTTCAAAATTTAATGATTTCCTACTTAACTCAGCCAGAATTTGAAGTATAAAATTTCGAATTTCAGAAACTTTAAATATTTTTTTCGAGTTTTAAAATTATTATTTCAAAGTTTCAGAAACACACATCTGATTTTCTTTTGAATCTCCATCCTTTCTTTTAAAACCATTTTCAAAGGGTGAGTAAATTAAATGCAATTTTATTGTTTCTCCAGGAAAAATTTGAATTATATATTTTTTAATGCCTGATTTAACACACAATTTTTTAAATAAATTATTAATGTTTGTAACTATCTTCTCTTATATTAATGCTAAAAAGTTGCGTTTATTTATAAAATTTTCCACTTTTTATCAAATTTTCACTTAGTTAAGTTCGAATTGATTCAAATTAGTAAAAACAACATTTTAAAACAATCTATCATTGTTTATAACTATCTTTTTCTTTTATTCGATAACAGATACTTGCAGTTTTTTCTGAAATATTTATTTCTTTGTATACTTTTAGCTTAGAGAAAGGTAAAAATTACTGCAATTCAACAAAAATAATTCTTTAAACAAATTATTGCTTATAACATTCTTCTCCTACCGTAATGCTAGGCAGTTTTAGTTTTCGCAGAAAATTTCCATTTTTTGTCAACTTTTCACTTAGAGTGAATTTATAATTAATTTAAGTCAATAAAAATAATTGTTTCAACAATTTCTTATTTTTTATAACTAGCTTTCATTATATAATTGCTAGAAAGTTGCTGCTTGTTGCAAATTTCTTACATTTATTTGGCTTTTTAGTTATGGACATATAATAAATAAAAAATAATATATTATTTAAAAAATAAAACATTATTTAAACAATAATAATTTATTTCAACAATAATTTTTATTAAATTAAATTGTTAATACCTTGCTCAAATTGAAAAGTGGACCAAAAGTGAAAAATTTCAGAATTGACGATTCTGAATAAAATTTACAAAAACGTGTTTTTCCCTTGTGGAATATCCGTGTTAATCTTCAAGGGTGTTCTTTCCGGAACCCCTACAATTAATTCATTTTTTAATGAAAAATGCCTTCAATTTTTGCAGATTTAAACAAATTTAGGGGTGATATCCATGAAAATTAAAAAAAATGTGGACCATTTTAATGTTGAAACAATCAAATAAATGTTTAACGAAGTTGTTAAGATTACAGCGAAGTAGATAAATTCTTCACTAAAAAAGATCATTTAAATAAAATATTATTTTATCAACAGAGAATTCACTTTTTCAACGAAATAGTAGAATTTTTAACCAAGCAAAATGAATTCCGAACCAGAAAATGTAAACAGAGGTGAAAGGGATAGGGGAAGATTTTGAATTTTTTTTTGTTATAAATTTTATTATTTAGTTCAAAAATTTAACGATTTTTAAAAAAAAGATATCCTTTTTGCTATCAAATTAAACTGTTTTGCCAAAAATTCATATTTTTTTGTTTGAAAAGTCAATTAAAATCTTTTTCGATGAAATTAAACTATTTTTTTGAAAATTTGTCTCTTTAATATAAAAATTCACCTGATTCTGTATGGAATTTTTATTTTTCTTAAACAAAAATGCCACTGCTTGGTTAAAAATTTGAAAATGTTGTTCAAAAATCATACTTTTTGATTGAAAAATCTGCTGATTTGTTGAATATTAAACTATTTCTTTGAAAATCCATTTTTTGTTTAAATTTAATATATTGATGTTGAAAAAAGGACTGAAAGCTTTTCTGGATGAAAATTCAAATATTTGTTGTTGTTTTTTTATTTAAAAAAATTAATCTGTTTTAAGAGAAATTTTATCTTCCTTTGACAAAAATCAATTGTTTGGTTAAGAATATATTGAGAATTAAACTGCTTTGTCCAAAAGTCAGAATTCTTATTGATAATTCTACTGTTTTGTTGGGAATTTAAGTATTTCGTGAAAAATTTACTTTTTTTTTTTAAATTTATATTTTGGTCTAGAAAAATGAACTGAAATTTCGACCAATTTTGTTAAAGTTTAAACTTTTTAAAAAATTGGTCGTGTTCTATCAAAAATTCTTTTTTTTCTACTACAAATTTCATCTTACGTGGATAAAATTGTAACTATTTTGCAGACAATTTAACTACTTTTCTAAAAATTCATCCTTTTTAATTGAACAAATTCGTCTTTTTGGATTGAAATTTCAATTTTCCGCAGAAACTTATTTTTTGTTAAAAAATGCATATTTTGATCATAAAAAGTTAACTGGAAAATTTTTTCGATAAGCCACTTTTTTAAACTTAAAAATAATAAAAATTCATCTGTTTTAAGAAAATCTGCATTTTTTGTTGATAAAAATGCAACTTTTTGGTTTAAAATTCAACCATTTTGTTAAAAATTCATGCTTTTTGGTTGAAAATTCGACATTTTAGATTAAAAATTCAAATTTATTCACAGAAACCAATTTTCTTGAAAAATCAATTGGAATCTGTTTTGGATGAAAATTCAACTATTAAAAAAAAATGTAATAAAAATTTATTTGTTTCAAGCTCGGCTTATAGAGAAATTTCATATTTTTTAAATACAAATTCAAAGATTTGGCAGAGAATTGAACATTTTTGTTCTTGGTTGAAAAAATTGGTCATTTAGGATTGAAAATTAAATTTTTTTCTTGAAACTTATTTTTTCTAAAAAAAATCATACTCAACTTTTTTTTAATTCATCTGTTTTAAAAGAAATTGCATCTTTTGTTGATAAAAATACAAATTTTTTGTAAAGAATTCAACTATTTTGTTAAAAATTCATGCTTTTTGGTTGAAAATTCGACATTTTAGATTAAAAATTCAAATTTATTCACAGAAACCATTTTTCTTGAAAAATCAATTGGAATCTGTTTTGGATGAAAATTCAACTATTAAAAAAAAATGTAATAAAAATTTATTTGTTTCAAGCTCGGCTTGTAGAGAAATTTCATATTTTTTAAATACAAATTCAAAGATTTGGCAGAGAATTGAACATTTTTGTTCTTGGTTGAAAAAATTGGTCATTTAGGATTGAAAATTAAATTTTTTTTCTTGAAACTTATTTTTTCTAAAAAAAATCATACTCAACTTTTTTTTAATTCATCTGTTTTAAAAGAAATTGCATCTTTTGTTGATAGAAATACAAATTTTTTGTAAAGAATTCAACTATTTTGTTAAAAATTCATCCTTTTTGAATGAAAAAATTTGATATTTGGATTCAAAATGTAAATTTGTTCGTAGAAATTATTTTGGTTAAAAAAATTAATACTTTGATCTTAAAAAGTGAAGTGGAATCTTCTTTGGGTGAAAATTCAAACAATAAAAAAAATTTTTGTAATAAAAATTCATCTATTTCAACCTCGGTTTCAAGAGAAATTTAATCTTTTTTTTTATAAAAATTAAACTGTTTGGCAGAGAATTGAACTATTTTGTTTAAAATTAATACCTTTAATCTGAACAAATTCGCCTTTTTGGATTGGAAAATTCATTTTTCTTTTTAACTCGTTTTTTGTTCAAAAAATTCATATTTTGACCTTGAAAAGTCAAGTTGAATCTTTTGTGAATGAAAATTCAACTATTTAAAATTTTGTTTAAATAAGAATTCATCTGTTTTAAGAGAAAATTCATTTTTTTTTTTTTTTTTGATAAAAATGCAACTATTTGGTAGAGAATTGGACAATTTTGTTAAAAAGTCGTCCTTTTATTTAAAAATTCGTCTTTTGGGTTGAGAATTCAATTTCTGCCGTAAAGACTTTTTGTTTAAAAATTCAGATCTGGATCGCGAAAAGTCAAATGAAATATTTTTGAACGAAAAATTCAAATATTATTTTGAAAATGTATCTCCTTGATTTATAGATGCATCGGCAGAACTTTCATTTTTTAAATAAAAAATGCAAATTTTTGGTTAAAAATTAAACTTCTTTGCTTGAATATTCAACTTTTTTTTAGATATGGTTTAATCACTTTGTTAGGAAATCATGTCTGTCTTGCAAATTTATATTTTTAGTTGAAAAATCATCAAAAATATTTTTCTTGGTTTGAAATGTCATTTTTGTTGGGTAAAAATGCATCACTTTCGTGGGAAAATATTTTTTGCTGAACTTTTTTTGTTGTTTGAAAATTCAGTTTTTCTAGAGAAAATCGACTCTGTTTTAAAGTTTCAACAATTTAGATAAGCCTGTATTTCTTTCTTAAGTGAAAAATCTTTAATTGCTGAAAATTCACCTTTTTGGTTTTATAATGATTTTTTTCTTGTATGCATTTCATTTTTTGCTTGATTGAAATATAAACATTGACACTTTTTTTGTTTCGAATTTATATTTTTAGGTGGAAAATTGAACTAATATGATACAAATTTAATTATTTTGTTTGAAATTTTCAATCCGGAATACTGTGTAATTTCCTTTGTAAAAGATTCTATAAAATAATTAAAAAATCATAATGCTGATATTTGAATAATAATAATCAAGGAAAATGAAAAATTTGTCCAAGAGAAATCAGGGAATTTAAAAATGAAGTACTAACATACCCTGCCTAATTCTTCTGGCAATAACTATCAAACCATTTCCAGAAAATAAAAATGATGTACAGTAACATAAAAAAAATCCAAAATCTTCAAATTAAATTCTTACCTGATAAACTTCAATTAAAATCAGATAATCGCATGAAACAGTTTTTGAAGAAGTTATAGAAATAGACCAGTATGACAAAAAAAATTCAACATTATCTGATGAAAAAGCGTCAAGTCTGAAATATGAAAATAATTTTTAAACTTATTCAGTTATTGAAATGTTAGAGTTAGAGTGAAGTCTTCCGCACAATTTGTCAACATTTTTAAAAATTATTATCAGGAAACTTACTAAACGTTATCTAAATTTGCACCTTTACTTTCAAACCCCCCCCCCCCCTTCCCGCCCATAAATTGATAATGTTAGTGATTGACGGCTCCGTATAATTGCAATCCTTTTTGAAGTCCGCAGGTAGAAAAGCGGTCTCTGTGATTGTTGTCGTATGAAAACATGCAGTCTCGAAACCGAGGCTCGAAATATTCCCTCCAACTTGCATCCTTCATTCGAATTTCAAAACAATCCAGAGAGAGCTCAAATTTCCAAACGGCATCCGCTTTCAATAATATTTACGCCTGGCAGGTGTCAAACATGTTAGCGTTCAGGTAAGAGGCAAAGCGTAAATTTTCTTCTCGCTCTTGATTTATTAACCATACGCAAAAAAATATATTGGACCTTTTTGAATAAATCTGCAGACTGTAAGAATTTGGAAAAGATCTGCAAATGCAAAAAAATCTTACGTATTTCAGAACTTTAGATGGGGCTTCAAAACCCTACGCTCACTTACGAAAAATTTCTCAACTTATCCAAACTCCCCGAAATAAGGAAACATTTATTTTATTATTAGAATTATATTTATTTCTCTTCACATTAACTATTTACAATTATGCATTCACTTTTTGGTCGACCTGTAGTAAGAAAAAACGAAACCTACGATCTACGAGAATTATTTACAAATTACCTAAGATCAAACAAATTTTCAGAGTAATATTCTAAATAATTATATTGTGTCAATTTTATATGCACCTATTTTAACCTAAAAATTATGTACATCTACTTTCTTTTTTTAAAACAAATCTAAAGATCAGATTTATGTTGCGTTCCAACAGTGGAAAACAAAACATTCCAATGCGTGAACAGGGTGGTGATTCGGCGGACGATTTTAAAATATCGATTTTTCCCGGTCATTTCAAGGTCAACTAAAACTAAAATATTCATATTTTCGGAAAAACGCCAAAATTTATTTTAATTCACGTAAATCATTTTAAGCATCCTGTAACAGAAAAGAGCAAAAAATTTCAAATATTTTTCTTTTGATAAAAAAAAATATATAAATTTTTTCTCTTATAAAGTATAGATATATTTAATATTTCGAAAAGCAGACTGACGATACTTTACACTCATTAAAGCATATCGACTTTGATCAAAAAATGTTTTTAGGAAAGATTATAGGTCTTTTAGAAAGCTACAATATTTCCTATATATATTTTTTACGTATATGTCGTCGTTTGGATCAAAATAAAATAAAATTTTTTGACTTATTCGGTGGATAAAGCCATAACCACTGGCCCAGGAACGATCGTCCGTAAACTCGTTATTTCTTCACGATAAAAAAAAGTGTGCCAAAATTTGATTTGATCCCTTCATACTTTTAGAGTTATCGTGTTTACGGACGGATAGACAGACAGACGTCATAGCCAAAACTTGATTTTGAGCTTCAGGGTATTTAAAAAGCTGGAGATTCGTTGGAAATAAAAGGTTTTAAATTTCGTACACTTCTAAAACTTTCTTAATCATAAAAGATGAATTACGTGCATTAAATGATGGTTTCACGTAAACAAATAAGTTTATTAATATTCCATATTAATTAATTTTATATCACAATTTGTTAGAATTAAAATAAAAAAATTCAAATAAGTATCTTAAAGTACGTTCTTATTTTCTTATTGCAATAAAAACTCTTTGGAAGCATAAGAATAACTACCAACTAATGTTAATAAGAATAAGTACTCTTGGGCAATAATAAATTATAATTTAATTAAACTAAACGGAGATATTCTAAAAAAACCTAAGATCCATAAATCGTAAATGAATACACTGAAAATTTGAATTTTACTGCAATCAGAAAGTCCGGTTTTTTCCCCGAAATTCCCGGTTTTGAAGTTAAATTACCGGTCAATAAAATTTTCGTTCATTTCTCGATCTTTCCGGGTCAAGTCGCCACCCTGGTGAAGTATTAGGGTGTACTTAAGTAGATTCGAGTCGGTTTAATCTGAACTCGAGTTTGACCAAACATACTGGCATCGACGGCGATTTCAAAAATCTTATTATCACTTTTCAAGAGAAGGTAAACGAGAATATAGACTATATGATTTAATTTTTTTTCAAATTGGGCGGAGTTTAGTACGAAAAATAAAAAAGGGGTGGAGTTTATCACGAAAAAGAGTAAAGGGGCGGAGTTTACTCCGGGACGGGAGCAGGGGCGTGGTCTTCCCAGTGAAGGGAGTCAAATAGGCGGGACTTATACATCACTGGAATTAGTTTAGGAATTTGCTGTAGCAATAAATGGATAATGATTGCCGAAATTGAATAGAGCTGCTAAAATCAGCGCTAACCAGGATATCTCTTTCCTTCTATATTCCTCCTCATATTATAACATATTTTATCAGTACCAACTGTAAAAAGGCTGATGAGGTGTATGTCTCGGAGGCTGCTGGAAGTTCTGGCTGTAGTGGCTTACAAAGCCTTGATGAGGATGAGAACTATGATGCTGGTGATGATTTGGTGGGGGACTTGGAAGACCAATTCTGTTTTCACTGCTAGGGATTGACAACTTCCAAGGTGGTGAAGAGTTTTCTTGACTTTGATGCTGATGATGATGGACTGGAGAGACGGAACTGATTGGAAGCTCCGTAGATGACAGCTGATCAGAGGAAGGATTGGAGTTCGAGTTGGGCCCCATCAGAGTCACAAGAGAGTTGGGAGTTGGAGGAAGTTGGTGGCTCGTGTTCTGTTGGTAGGATGAAGAAACTACGGGAGCTGGAGAGTGTTGATGGCTCATGTTGCTTGTGGTTAAGGTTGGAGAGAGCAGAGTTGTTGGGTAACTCACTGAAGGAGGAAGACTGTAGGTTGGGGTGGAGCAGACTGATGAAGCGAGGCGACTTGAGTCTGGGGTCAGCTGATGAGACACCGTGTGGTGTGATGAGTAGAGTTCTGGAACAGATAAAAGAAAGAGGGTTAGGTCTGGTTGCGAATTAAAATGACTATTAAAACACCTGTTAGGACTAATGAGCATTATTTTATGGGTCTCAAATAAAGAACGTTTAACCGATCACAGAGAAAAAATGGCAATCTGAATTTATTCGCAGGTTATTATCGAGGAAGGACATGGACGAAGTGTTTTAGCTCTCTCTGTTTCAATAACACGATCCACCGATCCGCGTCGTCACCAAGGTCCCGCCATCACCAGTTTCCATATTCGAAATTTCTTCGTGGCGGATATTGCATTCATGACACTGCAATTTTGACGCCAGTCGAGAGCTGGTTTGTCAGCACATGGTGGTTCGTAGAACCGGTACAGGTTGGGCATTGTACCGAGCAAAGTGACTAGCCCGATTGTTTCGATATCCCGTCGAGCCAAGAACGGCTTCCGGTAACTCTCCATCAGGTTGCCAGTAGATGCTCCTGTTTTGCGGCTTCTAAACTTTCACGCTGCTGTAATGACGTACATTCCGATTCTAATAAAGTCAGACCAATTTTCATCAAGGGCACTCGGCGATTCGCGCCACCTTCGGAGGAGTACCGTCTCCCCCTTTGTTTACATATCATCCAATTCATTCAACTTGTATGGTGAATGAATCGAAAGATGCTAGAGGCCGATTCGATTCTGGTACGTATAAGCGTTAAATAAGCAATTAGACGTTTAGATTGCCTGTTGCTACTGATGGGAAATGGACTAACGATGGAGCGACTGATCGAAATTGGAAAAAGATGCAATTTCAGAAGAGGTGGAAGTATAAACTGTCACTTTCCTGATAAATTACTCAAGTTCTGATACTTCCCATTAAAATTCAAGACCCTATCAAGGGTCACTCGCCGGATATTATTCCAGAAACCAATCACTAACGAACTCACCTGGACTCGAGGAGAAGGCGGTGTCTGGCAGTGTTTGTCCGTGATGATGGGAATGAGGATGACTCGGCGGAACAGAGGCTCCAATATGTGGATGTGAGTGAGCCTGTGGATGAAGTGCGTAAGATGCCGCAGGGTAGGCAACCGATCCATATCCACCAGAACTCGTGGAGGACAATTGCTTCCTCAGTCTTGCTCTCCTGTTGCTGAACCAAACTTGAATCCTGGCTTCAGTTAATTTTGTTCTTTGGGCCAATTCCTCCCTGGTGTAGATGTCTGGATACTGGGTTCTTTCGAAGGCCCTTTCGAGTTCATCTAGTTGATGGGCGGTGAAGGTCGTTCTGCTGCGGCGCTGCTTACGCTTCAGGGGAATACCTGGTTCACTCTCGCAGTCTGATCCAGAACTCGTCTTTCCTGAAATTAATTAAAAATTATTAATTGATCTTAGTTGAACAATTTAGTTTCAATATAAGGACTAAGATACTTTAGGATCATAATCTTAGATTCTAGATCCATTGCTATTTTGTTTTGTTATGATGTTTGGTTTTTCTTGGTGTCGTCCGACCTGTCAGTCTTCATTGCGGGACTAATCGTCCGACGACGACTGACGTCGGGACGCCCTGTGCTAATGCAAATGCGACACGGACCTGTTAATTCCGGAGTGTTTTTTTTTTACTTCCGTATAACATCGCACCGGTATTAAGTACCAAGTGATGGACTATAAATATTCATCCAGGTTTGGGATTGAGCAACTTAGGAAACTCTTTCCGCTCGAATTATTTTTCTTAAACCTGTCGATTTTTTATTGGAAAACAAAGTTGGCACGCGTTCTCTAGACGATTCGGAGTTGAAGAGAGGCAAAAGGCGAAACATGAAAAAAAGAATCTCTTTCCAGTAGTAATAATTCATTCTGAGTTTAATATCATGTTACGAAAGTTGAGATTACTACTCGGAGATCGAGCGTTCAAGCTCCCGAAAGATGTAATTTTCTGTTCGATTTCCGAAGACCCGATCGAGGAATTAAACTCAACCTGTGAAGCTGCGATCTTTTTTAGTTTTACTTCTGAAATCTAATTTTGAAACACTACAAAAAAGCTGTTACATTCCTAAAACCCTGCGAAATTGACCAAGACGAAGATTGATTTGTGCCCCAATTTGCTCGAGTTAGAAAAATCGTTTTTTGCCTCCCTTTCTTTTTTCAGAGAAATTGACGCCCCTGTGGGTATTTAAATAACTTTTTTCTCTATTTTTTTTTAAAGCTCCTCTCTCACCGAAGGCCGGTAGTCTCACAGAGCTATCACCTTACGAGAGCCTCTCGTCTTTGCCGCTCTCTCTCTCTCTCTCGCACTTTTTTTCTGAGTTCCTCGAGTCTTTCATCTTTGCCGGCTATTCACCCTCAAATGATCATACGATGAGACCTGGTGGGTACACATTTAATTTGTCATGTCACAAGAGAGAAAAACATTCCGTGCGGCAGTTTTCTCTCGTGAGAGATAAGTTGACAACTTTCTGATTATAGAAAAAACCTATTATAGTACAATCTTCGTCAAAGGCAATTTAAAAGCTTTGTAAGTTATGAGTGATCAGGCCCCAAGTTCTGAAAACTTTAAAGTTACAAAGCTTTTAATTGGCCTTTGATAAAAATTATACTATAATAGGTTGCAATCGAGGGGCTAGTCCGCTAGTCACTGAGAAATTTCAGATTGTTGCGCAGAAAATTTTAGAACTGTTTGAGGAACTCTTAGAAATCTTTCTCCATTCACGCCACGAAGCATTCACACATTTACACGATCGTGATGCATATGGCGAATCGAACTAACGGCCGACTCCATCCAAACACCGCCGAGCTTAGCCGAGTCTTATTTCTCCTCGAAAGTCCCGATCTCGAGAAGTTTTGACAGTATGGGCAATCTCAAAGAAGTCTTAGCACTCTCTATGTGAATTCGATTTTAACTGCCCCGTTCATAGTTTTAAAATTTTCAGATTTCTCAGTGAGTAGCCCCTCGGTTATAATATATTATCATGTCGAGCGTGAAATTTAGGAACAGAAAGGACCCTTATTGGTTTCAAAAGGCAAATACTAAATGTGCTTTTAAAAACTGAAATTAGAGCGCTTCTTTTTTTTTATGGACCACCAAGAGTTATAACTTTCCCTCAGTATCAAGGGGGCCTCGACGATCTGGAAATGGGTGAATGAATAAATTAAATGCGTGTATTAATCACTCGAGTTCCTCCCTCCTGGAAATTACCGGCTTGGTCTGTGGCAGCATTCGGTAGCGACTTTGCTCAACGTTAGCTCTGTAATTTTCTCGCCGCGCTTGCTTTCAAGTGTGCGTATTCAATGATTTGTATTTTTAAGCATCAGGAATGCAACATTTGTTTTGTTAAAAACAAAAAAATAAAAAAACTAACTCAAGAATTCTATTTTGGGGCCGCATTTTCTAGATCGGAACACCTTACAAAAGGGTTGCCTGTCTTAAAAGTCGAATCGCTTTGAAGCTAGATGCAGAAATTGAATCTCCTGAATAAAAGATATTGAAAATATCAATTGTTGCTCACCATCTTCAATTTTGATTTCATCCTCAGTGTCGCGTCCCCTTAAAAGTCGAGAAATGGCGGAAACACTGGGAGCACTAGTCCTGTCGCAAATTTCCTCCTTGATTAATCTGTCCCTAATTTCCCAGGAAAACACACCTGGATTTTCCCGCTTGTAGTCCTCAATTCTTGCCTCAACTTCAGGGGTCGCCACTCGGGGTTTGCTTCCTCCAATCACGCCCGGTCTGATACTTCCGGTCTCCTGGTAGCGATTCAGAATTTTTGAAACGCATCCGTGTGAGACTCTCAATTGTCTGCAAAATAATTTTCAATTAATTAATTACATTATGCATTAAATTTTTTATAATTGTTCGAATTTTTTTCTTTTTGTGAATTTTTAATTACCTGGATATCACACAGGGTCGAACGCCAGCGGCAGCCATCTCCACAATTTTTAGCCGAATATTGTTGGGAAGGGGTCTTCCATTGATGAAGACACCACCCAATTGGTTTACTCGGCCTTGACCCGGTATCGAACTCAGATCTGAAATTTAAGAAAGAATTAATTAATAAAAGTCTTATGAACAAAAAATCGGCGAAAAAGACAAAAAGAACAATAAATGTTGCTAACTAATCTCTTTTTTTCCACATTCTAGCGATAACGAATTGCCGCTACGACTAACGGGTTCAGCCAAAAGTTCAAACCATCTCCAAGTACGAATCGCGACTTCGAATGTGGTTTGACGTTGTCGATAAGTCCAATGAATCTGAAGTTTTACGACTTACAATAATGATAGCGTATAATTCGCTCGCCTCTTAATTTAATTTCCCTCAAGTAAATTGAGTTGAGAAAGGAACTACATTTGTAATAGAAAATAAATATTGTAGCAAGAGTTAGATTCAGCATTGATAAAAGTTATTAAGATAATAATATTTTAAATTCAGTTGATAAAAAAAATACGAAATCTTGGCAGAAATCGAAGATTAGTTTTCACATCGAATGTTATTGGGAAATAAATTGAAATTTTCTCGATCTGCACAACGCGGTGGATTCTGAGATAAAAAAAAAAGGAAAAATAAAGAAAGAAAGAGAAGGAGGCTCGTGACTTATACGTGAATTATACAATTTGGAAAATTGTTTAATTGCAACAATTGACCAATTCTATACATTTTTACAATTTAACTTGTACAAATTGTTTACAACTTTTTGCACACAAAAAATCCATTGAATTAAATTGTGATTGAATTGATGATTGTAAATTCTCAATGACAGAAATAGCAAAGAAGGCAGTAAAGACCTATTTTGAGTTTTGCTTGAAAATTGCGCAACGCAAGGTCTAAAGTCGGTTATTGAATGATTTAACTGTGGGTTGTAAACGGAGGCCTTGAGGCTACTTTTGGGAAATCTTCGAGGCTTGGGGTCGATTTTCACCCAGCAGGAAGATTTTCCGGTTCTTCGGGTGACAATGAATCTCAGACTGGATAATTTCATGGGAAATTTGTAAATTACTCAAACTTCCTACCTCTGCCCTCCGACCCGGGAATCCTTTTCACCCCTTTCAGTAATTCACGGAACCAATATTTTATTCTATTTCACACAATTTATTGCTATACAATATTTGAATTGTGGGCTCGTTCAAATATTGTGAAATCGGGCAGTTTGTGACATTTTTACAATTTGCACTGCTAAGAAGCCAAAGTTGAAGGAAAAATCTTAAATAAACACAAAAATATTGGAAAGAAAGGTCAAGGTTTGATGTTTATGAAAAATTGGAATAAGTCTAGAAAGAAGTGTATTTAAAGTTCTTTGACCGATTTTAAATATCAGTGTTGATACAATAGTTTGCTGAATTATCAGGTATTTTAATAATTTTTTCCTAGATTCTATCCTAGGGTCAATGTTGATGCAAAAAAGCCGCAAAGTTTAAAATAATGATTGTACTCCCCAAAATGCCAAATAATTTTTTAAAAAATCAGAACAATCTTTGTATTAAGATTACTTTTTTGCAACATTTTTGATGGTCGGGAACCTACAATAAAAATTTTTTTTTTAATCTATTGAAGAAGTTAAAAATTAAAATTCTAAATTAAATAAACTGTTAAATGAAGACAAATTTGAAAAATCAGGTAGCATTAAAAACATTAATGAAGAGGAATCTTCTCAGCGGATACCCCAAGGACCTGAGGGGTATCCGACCTAGAGGGGTCGACTTTGAAACCGAAAATTGCCTGTTGAGTGAGAGACTAACGGAAAGATATTTCTCGATTTATGACGGTCATTAATGAAAATGTTTCGGTCATTTCGAGTCAGGTAGCGTTATATATCAGAGCCACGGTCATTCTGGTACCGTTTCCGGATAGCTTCAGAATTTTCAAAACTGATCCTACTGCCAGATGCTGTAAAATTGAACGTGCCAAAAGAAAATACTCAATATTGTACACAAAAGTCTTTTCAGATGTCAGTAAATAACTCTTCTAACAAATTAAAAAAAATGTTACAACTTCAAAATCTGCTAATCTGCCCAATTTAAAGTAGCAATTTTCCGTCGATTAAGGGCAATAGAAAAGAAAAAGAGTCGGTTGTACGACTTTCACTTAAAACTGAAGTGAAACTTGAAAATAAGTTTTAGTTGAAATGTACTATTTGATGATATACGTAAAACAATGCAAAATTGCAACTTCTTTAAGATTTGAAAAAGGAAAAAGCTTTTTTCAGCAATTTTTTTTTATCAGTTATGGTTAATTAATTTTTAACGTATGCACAATGCTCAGATTAATTAATTAAGATATATTAAGAGATGATTATATATGTTTTTTATTTAATGTTACTATTTTTACTATTATTTACAATGGTGCAATTCCTAATATTTGGTGCAATCGTAATTAAATAAAAATAAAACATTTTAACTAAAAAGGATGGCATTACAATATAGAAATGAAGTTCAACTTTTCACAAAAGTAGTTTCATTTTCAACAGAAAAAATTAATTTTCTATAAAAAAAAAACAGAAGAATTTTTTATCAATTAGTGGAATTTTCAAAAAAAAATACGGATTCAAACAACGCGATGAATTCACAAGCAAGAATTTCTACCAAAGAAAAAACTAATTTTTAACAATACCGTCAACATTTCATACAAACAAATGACTTTTCCTACCAAAACGTTGACTCTCAAACACAAAAATATCAATTTAAGAAAAAAATGGAAAAGTAAAATTTTCAGTCCAAAAAATTAATTAAGAGTCAAAGCAAAGAACTAATTTTCTAAAATATTGTTAAATTTTATATCAAAATATGTTTGGTACCAAAAAGATTAATCTTTAAACATAAAAGAATAATTTTGTAACAAAAGAAAAAATTTAACTTTTAACAAAGAAGATTAATTTTCTGCTCCGAAGATGAATTTTTAATAAAATAGATGAATGCTTAACCAAAAAAGATCAATTATTAACAAAAAATAGAATACTTAAATATTTAATTTAAAAAACTCATTTTCAGCTAAAAAAAAACAAAACGACTATTTCTCAACGATGTATTTCAATTTTTAGCGAAACAAAATTATTTGTTGCCAAAATAGTTGAATTTTAATCCAAAAAGACGAATTTACAACAAAGAAACTGAATTTTCAACCAAGAAAAGAATGAATTTTTAACAAAATTGTTGAATTTCTTTCAAAATAAATTTTTTTTTAACAAATAGTTGAATTTTCAACTAAGAACACAAATTTTTAACAATATAGTAAATTTTTAACCAACCTAAATGAATTTTCTGTCAAAGTAGTTGAATTTTCAATTGAAAAAAAAGAATTCTTAACAAAACAGCTGAATTTTGAACACAAAAAATGAATACCTTTTTAGTAAAATTGTTCGATTTCATTAAAATTAGATTTTTTCTTTACCAAAGAGATGAATTTTCAACACGTATTTTTGAGAGAATACATGAATTTCAAATTGAAAAATATACATTTTTAATTAAAAATGAAAGATAAATTTTTATAAAATAAATACACTTTCAAGTAAAAGAACAACTAATTTTTAACAATATAGTATGAATTTTCAAAAAATGACTTGTAAACAAATTATTGAATTTCCTACAAAGTAGATTTTGTCTTCACAAAATTTTTAAATTTTCAGGCAAAAAAAAATAGTTTTCAACAAAATTGATCGATTTCCTA
The DNA here is from genome assembly GCF_010883055.1 of Belonocnema kinseyi. Taxonomy (NCBI): domain Eukaryota; kingdom Metazoa; phylum Arthropoda; class Insecta; order Hymenoptera; family Cynipidae; genus Belonocnema; species Belonocnema kinseyi. The sequence goes on along the minus strand of NC_046657.1, from coordinate 22,226,631 downwards.
CAAATTTCACCTTTTCTTCACCATGCAGTTGAAGTTTGAACACGAATTTTTAACAGAATACATGAATTTTTAAATAAAAAGATAAATTTTCAACTAAAAATGGAATAATTAAATTTTTAGATGAAAATAAAAAATTTCAAATCGAGAAAAAACGAATTTTCAATAATATAGTTCATTTTTCAACCAGAAAAATTAATTTTATACTAAAATTGTTCAATTCTCAACACGAACTCTTAACATAATACATGAATTTTTAATTTTAAAAAAATCTATTTTTAGAAAAAAAATTGAATGGGTAAATTTTTAGTTAAAAAAAAATCAATTTTTAACTTAAAAAATGAATTTGTAACATTATAGTTAAATTTTCAACCTGATAAATATAACAGTTGAATTTTCAAGAAGAAAAATATGGACTTTTCAAGAAAAGTTGTGAATTTTTTAAAAAGAAGATTTTTTATGCAGCAAATAGTTCAATTTTCAGCCAAAAACATGAAATTTCAACAGTAATTTTTAAAAAGATACATTCATTTTCAACTATGGATGATAAAATTTTGAAAAGAATCTGAATAGTTGAATTTTTTGTTAAGAAACTTAATTTTCAAGAAAACAGCGACAAGATTAAGCATTTTAAGACCATTTAAAAAATTGTTCAATAGTAGAATTTACAAGAAGGTTCAATAAAAGAATCCGATAATGTTTAAACACCGTTCAAAGATGTAGCGATTCCGTTTTTTCTACCATTTTAAATAAGTTTTTCAATATGCAATTGTGCAAAATTGAAATTTGTAAAATGACTCAATGTATTACTTTTTGCTCAATAATAGCAACTATTTGTGTAATATTATAACAAGATAATTGTTTAAATCGTACAATTTTAATAATTTAACTACTAAAAAATAATAATAAAAAATTTAAATCCCACCTTGAAACGAGTATCCCGTGAAGCATGGCCGCATCATGGAGTAGTTAGTCGTGACCGTCATTTCAGTCTCCAAGCCACTCTTCCTCAACTCTTCCTCGCACTCAAAAATTCACCAAAAAGAACCTCACTCACAGTACCAACAAATTTTGGAACCACTCGTAACTGTCCACTCCGATCACAATTCAAAAAATCGAAAGAAAAACAAAATACTTGAATTTAAGGGGCACCGGTCCCACACAAAACTGTCTTATGCACCGGAGAACGTTTCCGGTTCCCTCTTCGAGTCAAACTGAACCTAGGCCCCGTGGGTTGGATTTCAGAAGTTGACTGAGAACTGTAGACGAAAGTTCCGCACTAACTAAGAATAGGCCCCGCCCCCAAAAGTTGGTTGCAAGTAGTGGGGCATCATTGGTGAAGAATATTCAGAAGAACCGTTCAAGAGTTGCCAGGAAAAATTGACCAATCAGAGAGGCGCTGGAACCGGGAGTAGAAAAGGGAACGCCCCTTGGGAGAAAAGATCCGGATTTATTCTAGACGTTCGGTGGCCCTGAGGATTCTTTAGTTTGGGCGCCTATGGCGATGCGTGTACGTATGGAGGGTAGTCTTTTTGTCTCCTGGATTTTAAGGTGACGCGCTTCCATTTTGATTCGGACTGTCGCGCACCGCCTCAAGTTTATGATATGCTTTAGTAGGCTCACGTGTTAGAGGTTGATCTTGACAAGTGGTTCAATGGCCTGGCTGAGTCTGAATTTAGATATGTAGAGAGAAAAACATTTTCTTGAACCAAAAACACAACTGTTTTCTTGAATAATTATGTAGAATGAAATTTCGTTGGGTCAAATATATTTAGGTTGATTCAAGAAAATACTATTTTGAGGCAACCAAATTCTTTGATTAAATCAGCTGAATACAACATTTAAAAAAAGATTTAGTAGCGCGAATAAAGTATTTTTTCGCATCAATCGAAATTTGTTTTTGAGGAAAATTATTATTTTTTTTTAAATTTAACTGATTGGTAGAAAAGTACAGTTTGTTTCAAAATGTATATTTCTGGACTAAGAATTCATCTTTTTTTTTTGTTGTATAGATTCGCTTTGTTGGTTAAAAAGTCCAAATATTTATTTGCAAATGATATGTTTGATTAAAACTTTATATTTTCGGGTTATAATATTAAAATGTTTCGTAGAATATTCGACTGTTTGGTTGAAAATTGAAATTTATTTGAGAATTCATATTTTCGGTCTGGAAATTTACCTCTTTTCTCAAGGATTCTTCTTCTTGGTGTAAAATAATCTATTTGGTCAAAAAATCACATTTTTGCTTTCGAAATTCATTTTTTTGTATAAAATTCCGGGGTCTACCCTAAAAATCTAACTGCTTTGTTAAATACTTATCTTTTTTGCTAGAAAATTAAAATGTTTTGTAAAAAAATCAAATTTGTAGGTTGACAACTCTATTATTTTTGTAGCCAATTCAACTGTTTGCTTGTGAAGTAATTTTTTGTACAAAAATGCATATTTGCGTTTTGGAAATTCTGAGAATTCGCACTGTTCGGTTTGAAAATACAGCTATTTAGTGGAAAATGATCTGTTTTGTTAAAAATTTATAAATTTTTGTTTTTGGAAATTTCATTTTTTTTTAGAAAATTTGGATTTTTGCATTAAAGTTGCACTGTTTTGTTGAAAATTAACCTTTTTTGGGTTAAAAATTATATTATTTTTGTAAAAGATTGAACTCGCCAGCTGAAAATTAAATTTTGTTTAAAAATTCACCTGTTTTCTAAAGAATTCCTCTTCTTGGTTAAAAAATTCAACTGTTGTTTGAAAATTATGTTTTCTTAAACATTCATATTTTCTGGTTGGTAAATCAAATTTTTGTAGGAAATTCGAAGTTTTCTTAAAAGTCACCTCTGTTTTATTAAAAATTCGCCTTTTCGAGCTAAAAATACCACTATTTTGTAGACAAATCGACTTCTCTTTTTAAAATGATCTATTTTGTTAAAAATTCACATTTTTGGGTTTGAAATGTTGGGTTTTGTAGAAATTTCAGATTTCCGCCCAAAAAATAAAACTTTTTATTAAGATTTTTTGTAAAACCTCAAATTTTTAGGTTAAAAATTCTATTATATTTGTAACAAATTAACTGTTTAGTTAAAGAGTAACTTTTTGTTTAGAATTCGTCTTTTTTAGGTTAAAAATCCAATATCCTTGTAAAAAGTTCAAAATTTTAGCTGAATTTTTTTTCGAGTTGGAAGTTCAAATTTTTTGTACAAAATACAGATTTTTGTTTAAAAATTCAACTATTTTGTTGAAAATTCGAATTTTTGGCTTGAAGAGTGTAATTTTTTTGTACCAAATTTGAATATTCGATTGAAAACTAAATTTTTGTTTGAAAATTCATATTTTCTGGTTGGAAATAAAACCGTTTTCTAGAGAATTGGCAAATGTTTAAAACCCACGGGAATCGTTGAAGATTTCTTAAATTCATTTACAATATATTAAAATCCATTACAATGTTTAAAAATTTTTAAAATCGCTTAAAATCAGGGCAACCCCTTTATATCACTTAAAATTCTTTAAAACCCTTAAAACCCGTGAAAATCCGTGATATTGCTTGGAATCTTGAAAATCTCGTAAAAACGCTTTATAATCCTTTAAAATTCATGGAAATCATGTAAAATCTCTAAAAATCCCATATCACGTAAAATTATTTAGCATCCATTGAAATCTTGTGACTTATTTTAATGTATTTTGAAACCACTACGATCCCTTAAAAGCTGTTGATATCCGTTTAAATCTTTAAATCTCTAGAAATCGTAGAAAATCTTTAAAATGTTTTAAAACTAATATTAGGAAACTTTGCCCAAATTTAGCTCGAGATTCAAAATCAGCACAAAAAATCGGAAATTTTCTATAAAAGCAAAAATATCTCTGAATAATCTTCTTAAAATCGAGGGTATAAATGCGAATAAATTACGACATAGATTTATCACAAAAATCAAATACAACACATAAGATAACAAAAAATTTTCCATAAAAGTGAGGAAATCTCTTTATAAACTTTTAGGATAAAAAAAAGAAGAAAATTCTACAATGATTTATCTCAAAAGTCAAAAACAGCGTACGGAATGGGAAATTTCCGGAAAAAATCTCTTCATAAACTTTTTTCTACATAAAATAGACTATAATAAGAGGAATAGTAAAAAGGTTCTGCTAAAATAGGGAGATCCTTTGTCATAAAACCAGTACTCGAGATCGAAAATTGTTTAAAAAATCTCTTTATGAACTTCTAAAGTCAACATTGAAATCTACAGAAATTGAGCTCAAACTCAGCAGGAATCGAAAATATTCCAACAAAGTTGAAGAATCTGCGTGAATGTGAATAAATTGGGAATTTCATTTGACCTTGGGCTGAAAAGTGCGGTCTTCCGAGGGGCTACTGACTGGTGAATCGGATGCGTTTTGTTAGGTCGGACAGAGTAGACTCCTTATAGATTCTGATGACTAGCATGAAGACATTAGAGAGTTTGTTTTGTCGCATCCTCGCGACGGGACATC
>NC_046657.1:22210245-22222052 GCF_010883055.1 Belonocnema kinseyi | reverse complement strand
GTTTCGAAGAACATGTTTTTTTGACTCATATTTATTTTTTCGATTTACGATTGGACCGTAAGACATAAAGAATTTGAAATCTACGATTTGAAATCAATAATATTTGTTTCAAATTGAGTATATATCAATTATATATGATGTACAAAGCTGATCCTCCCGTGCAGAAATCGCCCGATTTCAAACGTAATACCGATCTGGCCCCGGTCGGATTTCCCGATCTGGCCCTGATCGGTAGAACTCTGTGGCCCATACCTGGGCCCGACCGGGCCAGACCGATTTCCTACTGAAACGCCATCTCCATGCGCTCGCAGAACTAGTGCTCCTTGATTTTTTCCGGTAGTGCAGTGAAATTTGTATACATACTACTCTTTTATAATATTCTAGCAATGATTTAAAATGCATAAGGCGAGTAAGCCACGTGTTCGGAGGCATTAAAAACAAGTCAGTAGACCTCGAAACCTGTGCGAGGAAGATTAGAGTAAGTAATTACGCTCTGCGGGCAAATTGAAACCTAACCCCAAATAAATGAATAATTAATTTATTTGGGGTTAGGTAAAATTAGTATATTTACCATTAGATGGGTCAAATATTATATGATGAAATTGATCAAGTTATTTTATTTTCAATTATTATTAAAGAACTTAAGGTTCTTCGATTTAATGTAGAGTTCGAATTATGAAATCTATTTACAAGAAATGAATTGCAGTATGCCCAAACTTGTAATGTTTTTAAATTATAAAAGTAAAATATGTGATACGATCGATAATGTTATTGAAACTTTGATTTTGTATTAATAATAAATTTATTACAGAAATACATTATGGACCAATTTTCATAACATTCCAGCAAGAGCTAGTTACTCAACTGCGCATGCGTCGCAATCGGAATCTAATCAGTTTCGCGCGAAGTTTAAAATGATAAACAAAGTTTTTTTTTCTTTTTCATTATAAACATTGACTTATCAAGTTATAAAAACGTCCATTTGTTCGAAATTAATTGATAGTAATAAAAATGATTTAAATTCTGTAAATAATATTTAAAATAACCAAAAATATTCAATTCAAAATTTTTCATTTTTGCTTAAAAGTTGTTTGGTCTATATTTCTTCTTAACCGATTAAAAAAAAAACGATCTAATAAATGATAGCGCAATTTTTTGGCGAAAAAATTATCTACAACCACCTACTCGAATTTTTTAAAGAAGTAATGCAATTAGCAGGAAATTGAATTTATTTACAGTAAAATGTTAATAAATCGTAAATGATAGGTTATTTCCCGTTGATTTTCTTTGGAAGCATTCGAAAATGTCAAGTTGTAGGGAATCTTTTTGCGAAAAAACTTTTTCTAATTTTTTTAAAAGTTTTATAGACAACATTTTTTTTCAAGAAATTGAAATTCTTATTTAAAATATTTCTGGTTATCATCAATTTTTTTCATAAAAAACAAAGTTTTTCCTCGAAACTGATACCATCCACAATAATTTTACAATAATTTTACGTTTTTCAAAAGTATAATTAAATTTTGTATTCTGACACCTTTTCTTTTCGTGCCTGTCGTACTTTAATTTTAACTTAAAATAACTGAATTGGAAATTCAGAGCATTAAGGTGGCCTTCGAAAGGAGAGGACCATTCGATACTTTCGAGTTTACTCATATAAAATCTCCATTTGTGAAATTCATAAATGGATTATACTGAGACTCATCGTGTACCGATCGGACACCGATTGGACACAGATCGGGTTTACCAATCGGGTGTCCCGGAGCCTGGCCCCGACCAGGATTCCCGACCGGGACCCGACCTGGACTGGTCTGGCCCCGATCGGGGCCAGACCGAGATTTCTGCACGGGCTAATGAATACTCTTCCTTGGGCTACTCCAGCTGTCAGTGGTTTAATAGATGTCTTGATATTATTATATTCAAGTTCCCGGGTGGAAATTTAAGTCGGGGGCTGGCCATTCTACGGCTGGAGAGCCCGACTTCAAGTCGGGTTGTGGCCGGGGTTTCTGGTCGGAATCCGAACGGGAAGCCCGACCGTGGCCCGGACGGGATCAATTGGTACTTTACTGGATTCAAATAATTCGGGTTTCAATTGTATGAAGAGCATCTGTCACTGAATTAGGGGATCAATTTGATTCTTTGTTACTACAGAATTGGAGCATATTAATATATGAAATTCCACACGCCCAGCACATAGACAACATTAACTATTTTCACGTAGTCGTTGAGAGACCAAAAAAGTATTTTAAAATAAATATTAAATGATTGCGAGTATTTTTACTTTAAATATTAATAGTCCTGTTTAGAGTAAATACATATATTACATTTTTAAACATTATATTACAAACAAAATTTCTTATGCTACGGGATATCGAACCTATATATCTGTACCTAAATCTAACGCCTAGCAGTCGGCAGTGCTAACCACTGCACTAAACCGACAAGTTGAAACTCGTTGAAAAAGCCATCCTCATAAGCTACAGTTCAGAAAAGTTAAAGTACAAAATTTTAAGTTCTCTTTTCTAATTATTTATTATTATCCGACGTTATGTAAATATAAAATACACGAACTTTCAACAGGAATATCAATAAATTGTTTTTTAAATAAATAATTTAAATCGATTACAATTTTTCTTCGGGGGATATTTTGTTTTTTCCGGTTGTAGACTACTTGACAACAATATTGCAATGACAATAAATGTAATTTTTTATGAACATTACAAATTTTCAACGACGAACTCAAAAATTTGTTCGTGAATGTTGACAATTTCTTAATAATAAATTTTTTTTTACGTTGTTCCGAGGCTTTTGGTATTTGGATTTTATATTGTATATTATAGGTATTATATTATTTTAAATTTATTATTAATCGTTTATAAAAGTTCAAACAATTATAAATTTAATATCTGTATGTTTTTAGCCTTCATTAATTTATAGTTTTATTATAATTTTTATTTGAAAATGTTTACTATACATTTATCAAGATTCGAGATTTGTATACACATCCATTTCTTAATTAAATCAGAAAAAGTAATTAAGTTATAAACAAAGTTGGACAAAGTTATTATTGCCAATTAGCGCCCGGACAGCTGCCGTCTGAGCATTCGATCATAAGATTTGCCCGATCAGAGCCTAGTCAGCCCCCGACTGGGGTTTTGACATGAATTTTGCCTAGCGAGTCCCCGACCAGCGCACGGCTAGGCTCTTAAAAAACAAACATAGCGCGGCCAGTCCCCGACCAGAAACCGTGTTGTACTAAGGCTAACCTGGGATATTTCCAGACGGGTTAATGTGCAGAATTCCTGAAAATAATACCAAGAATCTTAATCCAAATTGCAACAACCACTATAAAATGTTCCTATTGCAATCTGAAAAAAACTTTTTTCTCCTAAAAAAGAAAAAAAAATCCCCTTGCCTTCTGGACAAAAATAAAAAAAAGGAAAGAAAAAAGAGAAGACAGCCATCCAAATCCCCTTCCAATCCTTTTTTAAAATTCCTTTCGTCTTTTTTACATTCTCATCATTTATGATTGAGAAAGTATTAGAATTGTCGGAAATTTGACATCACACTTTTTCAATGGATCTCCACGTTTCGAGACCCCCTGAATCCGAAAATCAGGTTTTTACGATGGCGTCTGTCTGTCCGTCCGTCCGTCCGTAAACACGATAACTCTCGAAAAAATGAACGAATAAAATTCATCTTTGGCACACTTTTTTCAGGTCCTGAAAGAAAGGACGAGTTCGTGAACCAGCTGTTTTTGATGAAAATTCAAAAAGTGAGTGCATTTTGAAAATTTTTGAGACCACTTTTTTCTGAATTTGAAAATTCTATGTACGGATATTTATAGTATTAAAAAGAACAAACAATTTATCCTTATGACTTTTTTCGATAAAAAGAAAATTCTCAGAGTTATAGCGTTTTCAAAATTTTTTTAATCAGCCGAACATCAAAATTTGAAGCCGAAAAACGCACGATATAAAAAAAGTCAAGGAAAGAAAATTCTTTCATTTCAAAAGCCCTACAAGATTATCATAACCAATTTTTGGATTTTCTTCGAAAATCGAAATTTCAAATTTTGATTGCGCAAAAAATAATGGAAGATAAAAAATTCCATTTTGTGGACAAACTATGTAGGATATGAAAAAAGATGAAAAAACAAAAATGATTATCCCAAAAAAGATCTACAACTTCTTTAAGAATTACTTCTTGATAGGACGCGTACTTTTTGTTTTATTCGTGAAAAATAACGTTGAAAAAAAATAAAATAAAAAAAAATGTGTGAAAAAACGACGAAAGTTGCGAGAAAAAAATCCAACAAAACCTGTTTACAAATGTCTGTCGGAAAACGAGCGCACAGCGCGAGTGTCACGATGAGAATGTGTACCTCAAAGCCTACAGAGCTTTGAGAAACTTAATCTTTGATTACACTAAAATCATTAAGGCTTTGGCACTTATGCAGCACGCTTATCAAGGCAAAAAAAATATAAATGAAGTAAAATTTTAAACGGTTTACAATCTTTAGATATAACTTTTGCAAAGAAAATGTATTTTACATTTGGATTAATATTTTCCTTCTTTGAATCAAAAATTTCTGGTAATAGATTATCGCACTGTGCTAGTTAAACCTTTTTACTATTGCAACCATAGCATCACACTTCATAATTTAAAGCATGATCAATTTTTTAATAATTTAATAATTTGACCGAGCCCGAAAACACCGTTTGATGCTTCAAAACAATATTTCATTGATTCGGAAGCATTTTTTTTCTAGTGCGTGAGGGACTATTTAGATTCTATAAAGACCCTATTATAGGACCTCATTGGGTTGCCTACTGATGACCTCGCTAGCTGACCGGAACGCTTTCGTTTGCGCCCTCGATAGATTGCCACTTTAGGGCCTCGATAGAAAATAGGAAATCTAGACAGGGCTTCTTAAGAACCAAGTTACAATTTCTACCTGGATAGGAGAAAAAAGTTTTTTATTTTATTTTTTTCATATTGCAATAGGAACATTTTATGATGATTGTCCAAATTTGGTCGTTAGATGCTTGGTTTTATTTTCAGGAATTCTTCACATTATCTTGATTATCGGACGTCAACATCCCGATCTGGCCCTGATCGGTAGAACTCTGTGGCCCATACCTGGGCCCGATCCGGTCAGACCGATTTCCTACTGAAACGCTATCAATAATTAAAAACGCATGAGGCGAGTAAGCCACGTGTTCGGAGGCACCAAACACCAGCCAGTATACCTCGAAACCTGTGTGAGGAAGATGAGAGTAAGTAATTGCACTCTACGGGCTCATTGAAACCTAACCTCAAATAAATTAATAATTAATTAAATTGTTTTAGGTAAAATTAGTATATTTACCAGTAGATAAGTCAAATATTATTATATGATGAAATTGATCAAGTTCTTTTGCTTTCAATTATTATTTAGGAACTCAAGGTTTGTCGATTTAATGTAGAGTTAGAATTATAAAATCTATTGACAAGAAATGAATTTCAGTATGCACTAAATTGTAATGCTTTTAGATTATGAGAATAAAATATGTGATATACAATCGATTATGTTATTGAAACTTTGAAATTTGTTATTGGTTTAAATAAAATTATAATAATAAATAAATAATAATAATAATATAATAATAATAATAATAATAAACTTTGAAATTTGTTATTGAAACTCTGTATTAATAATAAATTCATTATAGAAATACATTATGGACAAATTTTCATGACATGAATTTCAGAATCAAGTAGTACAATCAAAATGGAAAATGCCGATTGTGTAGGGATTCCAACAAAAGCTAGTTACTCAACTGCGCATGTGTCGCATTCGGTATCTAATTGGTTTCGCGCGAAGTTTAAAATAATAAACAATTTTTTTTTTTATTATTATAATCAATGACATTTTAACTTATAAAAACGTCCATTAGGTGGAAATTAATTAATAATCTTAAAAATTAATTAAATACATATTCTGTAAAAAATATTTAAAACAACCAGAAATATTTAATTAAAAAATGTTCATTTTTGTTTAAAAGTTGTTTGGTCTATATTTCTTCTTAACAGACTTGAAAAAATAAAACGATCTAATAAATGATGTGAATCTTTTTACGAAAAAACTTTTTCTAATTTGTTAAGAAAATTTATAGACAAAATTTTTTTTCAAGAAATTAAAATTGTTATTTAAAATATTTCTGGTTATCATCCATTTTTTTCATAAAAATAAAACTTTTCCTCAAAACTGATATCATTTACAATAATTTTACGTTTCTCAAAAGTATAATTAAATTTTGTAGTCTGAAACCTCTTTTTTCGTGCCTGTAGTACTTTAATTTTGACTTAAAATAACTAATTGGAAATTCAAAATATTAAGGTGGCCTTCTAAACGAGAGGACTATTCGATAGTTTCGAGTTTACTTATATTAAATCTCCATTCGTGAAATTCACGAATTGATTATAATGAGACTGATCGTATACCGATCGAGCACCGATAAGGCACCAATTAGGTTTCCCGATCGGGTGTCCCGACCTGGCCCCGATCTGGGCGTGTGTTTCATCGGCGATCTGGCATCGACCAGGATTCCCGTCAAGGACCCGATCCGGACTGGTCTGGTCCCGATCGGGGCCAGATCGAGATTTCTGCACGGGGAGTTGTACTAACAAAAATCACGAAAACCAAATCTTCCATCTATTAATTTATTATTTTGAGTTAGTCATTTGACTACATTAATTTTTATAAATTTTTCTACTACTTCCCGTGCAGAAATTGCCAAATGTTTGCCTTATTTCCGATTTGGGACAGATCGGACACACAATTTTGTGGTTGTTAAATTTGGCCACCTCTAGACCCCGTCTTAACAACCAAGCTTGCCAGTAGATGGCGCTCAATTAATTTCGGGCACTAAAGTGGCTTGACTCCAAATCGTCCAAGTTTCAATGTAAAGTGTGATTTTAATATTATTTTTTTGAGAATCCCTTTTAATTCAAAATAAGAAAAATAAATTAATATGGGCCCGATCGGGGCCAGGCATGGTTATCTCTGGGCGCAGCGCTTGAGCCCCGATCAGGCATCGGCTTTCATTTCGAGTCTGGCCCCATCTAGATAGCCTGATTTGGGCCAAATTCTGCCCGATCTGTCCCCGATCAGATCCAAATTGTAATTTCTGCACGGGTTTGCTTGAATAAGATAGCAGACTAAAGAAATATCCACAAACGACTGCCGAAAGTGGGTCGTTTGTGAATATCTGACAGGTGAAAGACTAATTTTTTGTGTTTTGGGTGTTTTTTTTTCATCAATTATGAAAGAAAAATTAAACTAATTTTAATTATATGGTCTCCCACTTTTGGTTCTGCGGTTTCTAGACTTGCCGTGACTGCGAAATCGTTGACCAATTTCTTTTTTATTTTCAAACATAATTTCCCAGTGAAATTATACTTATTTTTTGGTAATACGATTTTTGATTATTTTTAATGTTTTTGTATATTATCTTGAATAACCAAAAAACGTAATAAGAAGAGAAATAACTTTTCCCGAACGAGGTTTTGAATTAAGTTATTCTGTTTGCACGTAATGACGAACCGGCGACTACCGGAGTCTTTAATGCTAAAAACGCAGTAAAACGTCGGTTGACGCCAGGTTATCCGTTAAGAAATTTGTTAAATTTCACAAAATTGTATCCAAATTTGTGAAGCAAGCGGATTATTCATAAAGATAAGTGAATTTTTTTGTTAATAAGTAAGCATTATTAATATTCTTCAACGTTAATGTTAAATAAATGTTCGAAACCGGTTTTATAGGTTAGGATGTCATGTGAAACCCCTGAAATTTATTTTATCTCTTCAAAAAAGCCTATGCAAACTAAATTATGCTTCAGGTAAATTTTTTATGCAATTTAACTTGAATTTCTTACAATGCAATTTTTTACAGAAACTTAAACATCATAACCTATATTTTAGTACTTACATTGAATTAATGTTTGTAGTTAATATATTTATTATTATGAATGCAGTTCTTAAATTGAAATTCCAACATCTTTTTACAGGTGGAAATAAGTGCTGACAAAGATTCTTATTTCTACCAGTTGGTAAAATATGTTCACTGTGGTAAAAAGACTCCAGTAAAATGCGATCGAGGAGCCCAGTCAAAATCCGGTCGGATTCCAACCGGGTCACCCTATTTGTCTCCGGGATCCGACCGGGTAACCCGGCCGGGATCCGACCAACGCAGCGTGACGAAACCAATTAGAATCCGACCGAGCAGCCTGCCCTGATTCCGGATACAAGCAGGGCAACCCTGCCGGAATCCGTCCCGAACCCGGTCATAATTTTTACACGGGGTGTATCTGTAATGTACTTATTAACTGCAACAAAAAATTAGTTGAAATTTTAAATAAAGTATTATTTATTTTAAATATATTTTAAATAAATAAATTTTAATCAATGCAAAAATGTAAATTTTGTTTTAAATTACGCTGTAGATATTTGCACTGAAAATTCGGTACGAATAGCCGACTTTTGTCCGTACACACACTTTGTTAAATTATTTATAATCATTTCAAATTTTACGTTAATTATGAATTTTTTCAAAACCTCAAAATATCTCTTAAAATTACTCCAATATTTTTTACAAATGATAAGTGTTCAATTGTTATTCATATACATAAAAATGTCAATGATTTCACTTACAAATGAAACATTTTTTAAATAGATCAATGAGATTAGTAACGTTCTAAGTTTAAAATTTCTTCGTGAGTTTAACGATTCAAAACTTTATATAAGTATAACAATTTAGTCTTAAAATGTTTGCTTTAAAATTTTTGATTTCATTAAATTTTTCTCCATGTGAATTGAAAAATGTAATATTGAATTGGACAAAAGTTGAATATTTTGGACTGAAACAATATTTTTAATTGATTTAAAGTCTTTAATTATGGATATAATATTATGAAGCTATTTTAAAGACTTTTGAGTTGAAACAGTTCAATTTTTAAAATTAAAATCTGGAAATTCTTCAATTTTTACGAATTTATAGAATAGAATCGTTTTGTCAAATCAAATATTATTCACATTTGATTTCTAATACTTATTCACAAAAAAAGAATTAGCTCCAATACTTACCAATATTTCTTTTTCATAAAAAATATTTACAGCTGATAAAAAAATGGTTGTTATTCAACATTTTCACCTTCAAATGCCTCTACATTTAATTTGTTTAAATCTTTAATACTGCCTTTTAAAATTCTTTAAATTAAAACTAAAAATCTATCGCTATTACAATAATAAGTTTCGACAACTTGTTTTTTCCTTGCGCAGCATTTACTACACATATATTATTATTTTTTAGATGCACTGTATGGAATTGTGTCGCAAGAGCTTTCACCTTGTCATCAATTTTATATGTAAATTGATTGTTTATGTTTAATAGTAGAATGTCTACTTTTTTCTTAGAAATTTAACAGTAGACTTAATCTCATCAGTTTCTGATGCTCTCTCATCCCATTTTTTACTTATCCCTACTAAAAAAAAAAAAACGTTGAATATACTTGCGAGCATCCAACAAAAGACTCCAATCAGGACATCCTAAAGCAGATTTTAAATGTTTCAATTGTGGAGGAAAGTACTTTAGGCTACATAAAATACCAAGTATTTACTAAAGTCAAAACGAGCAGAGGGATAAGAAGAATAACCATAAATAATTTATTTAAAGATAACCTTAGAATGTCAACAAACAAACCAATGCCAGTACAGCAAATGAATAAGAAGAGCATCCTCAGCGGATGGTGCCGATAAGTGATTGCAAAGATCAGCAAAAAGAAGCAAAAATAATTAAGTAAATGATCAATACTATTTCAATGATATAGACATATTTATATGTATGCACATTGCAGAAAATTTAAATCTTAAATTTAGAGTTAGTTTCCAAATTGGCATTGAAAAAAGGTCAGTGAATTAACTAAAGTAAGAAAAACAGCAGCTAATAGATAATATTCCAATTAAAACAACACAATGTTATTCTAAAACTGTACCAAACAGTATAATGATTGTTTTCGAATTCAAAAACAAATCCAGAAGCAAATTTCGAAGAAACAAGTGCCTAAGAAATAAATTGTACCAACTCCTAATGCAGAAGATGAGCAACGTTAAACTTAGAACTCAGTTCTCGAACTTAGTTGCTCATCTTCTGCATTAGGAGTTGGTACAATTTGTTTTTTAGACACTTGTTTCTTCGAAATTTGCTTCTGGATTTGTTTTTGAATTCGAAAACAATCATTATACTGTTTGGTACAGTTTTAGAATAAAATTGTGATTGCTTTAATTGGAATATTATCTATTAGCTGCTGTTTTTCTTATACTTTAGTTAATTCACTGAACTTTTTCAATGCCGCAATTTGGAAACTAACTCTAAATTTAAGATTTAAATTTTCTGCAATGTGCATACATATAAATATGTCTATATCATTAAAATGGAATTGATTATTCACTTAATTATTTTTGCTCCTTTTTGCTGATATTTGTAATCACTTATCGGCACCATCCGCTGAGGATGATCTTTTTATTCATTTCCTATACTGGCGTTGGTTCATTTGTTGACATTCTAAGTTTATCTTCAAATCAATTATTTATGGTTATTCTTCTTATCCCTCTGCTCGTTTTGACTTTAGTAAATACTTCGTATTTTATGTAGCCTAAAGTACTTTCCTCCACAATTGAAACATTTAAAATTTGCTTTAGGATGTCCTGATTAGAGTCTTTTGTTGAATGCTCGCAAGTATATTCAACGTCTGAAATAATATTGTTTCAGGCCTTTCACAGCGATTTTCATTATTTCTTTCGTTAGGAGTATATACGTATGATATTTAATAAGTTTTAATTTTTTGATCTCCTTTAATTTTGTGCAGTTTTCTTTGGTTATCTTAAACATTTCGTCAATAAAACATGCTATACTAAAATTTCAAAAAATGCAGAAGCAGGCTGATAATAAGCATTGATGGTATAGACTATCCCAGGCGGAAATATTATATGTAGTCAATATAAAGTGTAATGTTTTATACATAATATTTATTTGTTTTATATAAAATTTGTATAAAACAAATGAATATTATATGTAATACCTTACACTACATATAAACTGTATATAATATTTCCGCCTGGGATAGATCAGCCTCACCAAGCACTCCCTTCAACTGAACTCCCCCCCCCCTCCCCCTTTTCATCTTCAGTGACTGGATTTTACACTGACAAGCGTAAACTGAAAACTCGTGTCAGTTCCAAAATTCATAAAAGGCTTGATTTCATGGAACGAATTTAGGTTTGATGACAAAAGATGTACATCTCTGGTTTGCGTTTTTAGGAAATTTTGCCGCACAGGTGTGTAGGTTTTGTATCATTATATTTGTTCTAAAAGGCTTGAAAAAATAAAAATGGCTCACAAAAGCTTTCAGAGTTTTTTTTAGACATGTATTCATGCCGGGACATTAAGTATATATCATCGGATATTATGAAAACAGCTTATTGTAGCCATTGCTGAAGTATCCTACTTTTTATAATAATCTAAAAAACAAAACTCAAGCAATTATATTTTTTGCTTTAAAAATTTTGTTATTAAAATATAAAATTAGTGTTAATACAAAAATTGTTTGTAATTCATAAGATCATAATATCAATTATCCAAAATAATACGAAATCAAGGACAATATTTTTGATAATAACACAGGCCAACAATTCTCAGAACCAGAGACCAGACCTACTATACCCGAAGGTTTTTGCTGCGCTGAATCCGAATCTGACCTCAGAAAAATTCC
>NC_046657.1:22194394-22210145 GCF_010883055.1 Belonocnema kinseyi | reverse complement strand
TGATGGAATTTTTCTGAGGTCGGATTCGGATTCAGCGCAGCAAAAACCTTCGGGTATACTAGGTCTGGTCTCTGGTTCCGGACCTTTGTCAAATTTTGTCGAATTGTCTCAACTTCAGAATTAGTTTCATAATTTTTTTGTACAATATATAGACCATCAAACCACTGCATTTCTTTTAACAAATACAAATTTCCGACGCAAAATATAAACATAATATCTTAATGTTTAAATATCGTGAATATTTAATAAAATTTTATAATATTTATCAACAATTGCAATTTTAGGCAACATGAACAAAATCTTAAGATTGCAAATATTCTTTAAACCTAATATTTTTTATTGATATGACCGATTTCCAACGAAGAATGTTCGTAAAGTTGTAAATCTTTTTTAAAATACAATTTTTTGAATTAAAAATACTAATTTTCAATGAAAACTACATAATAGAAAATTGTTAAAATAATTCAAATCTTGTTTTAATTATGATGATTTTGTTGAATACCAATTTATTATGTACAACAAAAATTAGCCTGTATAAAATTGTGTAAAAATTAATAATATTCTTTGAAAGCTCGTTATTTTTCAATACGAATTTCAATTTCCGAGAAAAAGCACTAGCATAATCCAAATTTTTTTTTAATCTTGTTAAAATTAATGAATTGATTCAAATCAGTTGATTAATGAATCAGTTTTAATTAATAAATTTACTAATTTTTAATTAATAATCATCAATAATAGTCAAACCTATTATAAAATTGTAAAGGTATCTGTTTTTAATTTTAGAATACTAATTTCATGTTTCAAACGTCAAAATAACTTAAATTTTCTAAATTTCTGAATCTTCTTTAAAATAGACTTTTTCTATTATATTACCAGTTTCCGAAAAAATAATACTAACCGAATTCAAAATATTGATAAGAGATTTTAAATCTTACGTAACTTAAAAATGTTAGCAAATTATGAAAATTTAAAATGTTTAGATTTTTTTTGGAAAATAAATGATTTTCTGTGAATTTGATTTTTTGATGAAATTTAGAGAAAAATATTATAAAATTATTTCTTATTGCACTAACAAAATACTATATGGAGTCTAGCCTTAAAAATCGGAGTAAAATCTTTAAAAACTGTTGATTATTCTCAGAGTTATTGATATTTTGCAAAAAACACCAAATTTGACGAAGAAAAAGAAGAAGAAAACAAGAAACAACAAAGCACACGAGCAAAAGAATAAAAAATAAAAAAAAAATTGAATTATTTTTCGAATTATTGGCGTTTTTTAAAATGATCAAATTTTACCTACTTGTAATTTATCATAGGAGAAGCAAAACAATATTTTTAAAAAAAGTGAATTATTTTCCGAGTTATTAGAATTTTTCAAGAAAATTAAAATTGTGCGTTATTAAGAAAAAAGACAATTTTAAAAAGGTTGATTATTTTCCGAGTTATCGACATTAAAGAAGAAGAAATAAAAAAGAAGAAAGTAGAAAAAAACATTATCTTGTGACTCAATTACATTTAAAAAAAAATGAAATTGCACGTAGTTAAAAGAATCATACAAAATAGAAAAGCTTGATTATTTTCCGAGTGATTGGCATTGAGAAAGACGAAATAATAAGAAGATACAAAAATTAAAAAAAAGTTTAATTACCTCCCGCGCTATTGACGCCGAAGAAGTAGATGAAAACAAAAAAAAATATTAAAAAGGTTTCTCACTTTCTGAGCTATTGACGTTGAAAAAGAAAAATATTTATTATGTTTTGAGTTATTCGCATGTTTCAAGAAGATCGATATTGTACATTAATAAAATGAAAATAAAAACATAAAAAAAAGGTTGACTATTTTCCGAGCTGTTGTCATTGAAGAAGAAAAAAAAAGAAGCAACAAAGAAAAAAAAGAATATTCATTATTTTTGGCATTATTAGAATTTTTTGAATAGATCAAAATTGTACGTTATGAGAAAGAATACAAATTAAAAAAAGATTAATTATTTTCCGAGTTCACGGTGTTTTTCAAAAAGATCAAATTTATACGTTATTAAAAACGGAGGGAAAAAGGCAACAAGTTATTGACATTAAAAAAGAAGAAAAGTAATACAACCAGGAACAAGAAAGAAGAACAAATTATTTTCCGATAGTTTGGCATTTTTCAAAAAGATCGAGATTGTATGTGATTAAAAAGCCTAAAAAAAGATAGGTTGAATATTTTTCCAGTTATTGACTTTTAAGAGATAAAATAAACAAAAAACAACAAAGAACCGAAAAAAGAAGAAAAAAATGTTAATTATTGTCGAAGTTATTTAGATTTTTCCAAAAAATCCAAATTGTACGTTTTCAAAATGAGAAAAAGTGAAAGAAGGTTGATTATTTTCCGAATTATTGATAGTGAAGAAGAAGAAAAAACAAGAAACAACCAAAGAGCAAGAAAAAAGAAAAAAAATTAGAATAAGTTAAATTATTTTCCAGGTTGTTGAGATTAAGAAAGAAAGAGGAATAAGAAAAAAGCATGCAACAAAGAACAAGAAAGTGAAAGAAAAAATTAATTTCTAACTTATTAGCATTTTTCAAAAAGATCGAAATTGTACGTTTTATTAAAAAGAATGAATGAAAAGATTGATTATTTTCCGAGTTATTGACAATGAAAAAGAAAAAAACAAGAAACAACAAAGAACAAGAAAAAAATGTTAATTATTTTCCGAGTTATTGAGATTTTTTGAAAACGTCGAAATTGTGCATTCTTCCGAAATATTTTTTTATAAAATTAAACTTCCCCTTTCAAATGATGTCGTTGACTGTGACCCACGGCGATTACTCGTCCCGTCTTTGATTGTTATTTAATACTCCAGACACTCGAGCTTCACAATTTATCATCCACTTCAAAAAATATGCAATTTTAAATAAACGAAAATTGCTGAAAACTAAATTCAATCAATTTTATCCCTAAATTGGCTAAATTTTTATTTAACTTCAGAAGCGGTTTCTGACAATATGACAGTTTCCTAAATTTTCTAAATGTCAGAGAAATATAAGTTATCGTAACGGAAAGAAGTGCATTTTTGAGAACAAGTGAATTTTTCTTCTTTAAATCCCAATTGGGATTCAAAGAATAAAGATCTTTTAAAAGTCAGAAAATTTCTATACAGTAGAACCTTGATTATCCGGCCTTCGATTATCCGAGGCACCGCGTTATCCGAGGCGACGGAACTCATCCAAGCACTCCGCATTAACCGACCTGTATGCTCGGATAATACGAAGAATCATTAATAAAACAGTTGAAGCTACTAGACCTAATTTTTAATGCGCGCAGTAGTTTTCAATTATTAATAAATTATTAATTAATAATGATAAATCCACATTCGTAAGTTGTTTACTTTTATATGCTGTATGTTTATATCTATTTTTCTATTTAAAATATATCAAAAATAAATAACTCTTCCGAATTTGGTACTTCTTCCGTATTATCCGAGTTTTCGCTTATTCGAGGTATCTCCTCCCCACATTACCTCGGATAATCGGGGTTCTACTGTAACTTTAAACTGTCAAATAGAATAAAATTAAAATTTTGTCCCTTTTAATTTAAAATTATTTTTTCATTTATAAGAGGTTCTAGGTTAAAAATGTTACAAGTTTTAGATCCTGGTATTTGCGTTTTAATACGGTCAGCGAAAATGACAAAGTAGTCAGAAGGTAATTAGAGAAAATTTAAAATGAAGTCTTTCGGCAAACCTGATATAATATTCTGGTTAGTCATTTATTGGCCTTTTTTAAATATTTTTTGCAGTTGCTTACTCCACAAGATTGTCTTCTAGCTATAACTTTGATTATTTGTTTGAAAATTCATCAATTTTCTTGAAAAGTCATTCTTTTTTATTAAAAATTCAATTTTTGTGTTGAAACTTCGTTTTTTTTGTTAACAATTCAACTATTTTCGTAGAAAATTGACTCATTTTTTAAAACTCATATTTTCATGCAAAAAGTCAAAATAAAATCTGTTATGGTTGAAAATTCAACTATTTTTCGAGAATTTATTTTAATTTAAAAAATTCACCTATTTTAGTGAAAATTGCATCTTTCTTCGATAAAAATACAACTGTCTGGTTTAAAATTCAACATCTTTGTCAAAGTCATTTTTAAAATAAATTTTACTTCTTTTTTAAATTTCTTTTTTCTTGTAGAAAATTTAACTATTCTTAGAGAAACTGTTTTAACTAAAAAGATTTTTATTTAAAATAAAAAAAGGTTTATTTTATCCAAACGAGAAGAATTTTAAGCCGAAAAGCTGAATCCTAAATAGATACTAATTAATTTTCAACTAAATAATTGCGCTTTTCCCCCAAAGAAGATAAAATTTTTACTAAAAGTGATAAGTTTGAAAAGAAACTAAAAATTGTTCTTAAATAGTTGAATTTTCAAACCGACAAAATTTTTTAGTCATGAAAGAAAAAAATATTTCAAAGAAATTATATTTGAGGGGAAAATAAATTTTTAATACAAAACATAAGTTTCAATAACTATTTTTTATTTGTTTTACGTCTATATAAATAGAATTATTTCATGTTTTTATCGAAAATTCAAATACATTTTCGCAAAATAACAAAATTTACAAAATATGTGAGTTTATACAAAATCGAAAGGGATTCCATTTTTGGTTGAAAATGGATTCTTTTCAGTTAAAAATTCGATTTTTCGATAGAAACTTGACATCGTTTATTTAAAAAGTCAACTATTTTGTTGAAAATTCGTATGTGTTGTTTAAAAATTGTCTTTTTGATAGAAAATCATCCTTTTGTCGGAAAATTCACGTTTTTGGTAGAAAATTCAATTTTTCTAGTTAAGCATTCATCAGTTTAGTGGAAAAAATGTTTTTTTGTTGTTTTCGAATTAAACTTTTCCAGTTGAAGATTCATAATTTTAATTGAAAATTCCTCAGTCTGTTTGAAAACTAATTTTCAAACTGAGAACTAATAAATTCTTCCATTTTTGGTTGAAAATTGATTTTTGTTTCAAAACTCGACTATTTGGTTGAAAATCTCACTTTTTAATTTAAAAAATTAACTATTTCTTAAAAATTCATGTTTGTTGTTTAGAAATCTTCTTTTTGTTAGAAAAGTATCTTGTTTGAAATCTCATGTTTTTAGTTGAAAATTCAATATTCATAGTTAAAGACCTATCCTTTCAGTCGAAAATTAATATTTTTCGGTTCAATATTCGACTATAAGGTTAAAAATTGGTATTTTTTATTCGAAAATGTAACTATTTCTTAAAAAAGGGAATGTATGTTGTTAAAAAAATCGTCTTTCTGGTAGAAGATTAATCATCTTGTTTGAAAGTTCATAATTTTTGCTACAAATTCAATTTTACTAGTTAGAAAGTTATAATTTTATTTAAAAAATTCATCTTTCTGGTTAAAGATTCAATTTTTCTGGTTAGAGACTAATTTCATTTAAAAATCCATCTTCTTGTTTCAAAATTCAACTATTTCAGATAAAGATTCACCACGTTGCTTGAAAATTTAACGACTCTTTTGAAAATTCTATTTAGGTGATAGCGAATTCATTTTTATAACTAAAAATAAAAATTAATAATCGATCCTGCATAGAACTGGGCAAATGCTACTTGTTAAATCAAGTCAGTTTAAGAAGAAGATTAATCGCTTTATTCGGTCCACGATCATCAAGAAGACCCGTTATTGATTAAGTCGAGGGGATAACTCCTTTTTCTCCAAGATCCAGTAGCTATAGCAAAGCAATTTAACACAAAAAACCATCCAATGGAAAATTCATCGTGAAATTTAAATTGAACGGTATACTGATGAGAATCTGCTTACCCGCAAAAGTGCACGTTCTGAAAACTCTGATTTCGTGGGAAACTCTACGAGCGAAACTCACTATAGGACAACGTTTTTTTGTGGTTAAATGACAATTATCACTCATTCAAATCCCGCGAGTGCACTTTATGGTATGAGAATGACGACGAAAGAAGGGCCAATTTTTCCAAATTTTTTTTACTGATTTACAAGTATATCTATTTCTATAAAATCGTAACAATATTGTCAAAAAGTTATTTTTTAAAAAAGAAAATTCAACCACTTGGGGGATATTTAAACTACTTTGTTGAATTTTTTTTTTCTTTTTGAAGATTTATTTGCTTCTTTTGAAATTCGTATTTTTCAGTAAATAATTCAGGGTTTTGGTTAAAATTTGAAATGTAACTATTAGGTGAAAAATAATTAAATTTTTTTTAAATTTAACAATTTGTTTATTTTTTTTAGAAAATCAAAGTTCTTGGTTGAGAAATCAATCTTTTCGGTTCAAAATTGTTGAAAAATTCGTCTTATTTGATGAGAGTTAATTTTTGCAGCAAAAAATGTAAATACTTTGTTCTTTCTTTCTTCAATTCAACTACTTGATTACAATTTGAACTATATACATGGTTAAAAATTTATTTTTTATTGTTGAAGGTCCATCTGTTTGTTTGAAAATTCGTCTTTCTTAGTAAACAATTCAGTTTTTTTTAATCCAACTATTTGGTTAAATATAATTGAGTTTTTTTTAATTCAACAATCATTTTGTTAAAAAGTCATCTTTTTTGTAGAAAAACTGTAATACTTGTTTTAAATTTCAAGTACTTTTTAAAAGTTAATTTCTTTATTGGAAAAGATTCATCTGTTTGCTTTAAAATTCGTCTTTTTCGGTCAAACATTTTAGTTTTTGGTTTAAAATTAACTGTTTAGTTAAATATAATTTCGTTTTTGAGAAAAGTTAACAATTTTGTTAAAAAATTCATTTTTTGGTAAAAAAATCAACTGCTTGGTTGAAATTTAAACTCCTTTGTTACAAATTCATGTTTTTCGAAATACATCTGTTTGTTTAAGAATTCAATTTTCTAGAAAATTCGTTTCATTTTTGCTAGAAAATTAAATTGCCAACTAAAAAATTTAACTTATTGATTCAAAAATTTAAAAAATTAATTTATCTTTTGGACGTGAGTTAATTTGTGGAACTAGAAATGTAAATATTTCGTTTTTGGTTGAAAATTCCACCACACACTTGGTTTAAATTTAAACTATGTATTTTTCTAAAAGTTAATCTATTTGTTGATAAATAATAATTTGTCGGTAAATAATTTAGGATTTAGATTAACAATGTAACTGTTTGATTAAAAAATAATTTGATTTAAAAAAAATTAAAAAAATTTTATTAAAAGATCATCTTTTTCGTAAAA
Organism: Belonocnema kinseyi; assembly: GCF_010883055.1. Taxonomy (NCBI): domain Eukaryota; kingdom Metazoa; phylum Arthropoda; class Insecta; order Hymenoptera; family Cynipidae; genus Belonocnema; species Belonocnema kinseyi. The sequence continues at coordinate 22,202,925 of NC_046657.1, read as the reverse complement.
GAAATTTAAATACTTGGTAGAAATTTAAACCACTTTGTTGAAAAATTCATTTTTCTGTTGTTGGAGATAAACCTTTTTGATCGATAATTTGTCTTTTTCCGTAAATAATTCAGATTTTTGGTTTAAAATTAAATTATTTGGTTAAAAATAATTTTGTTTTTGAAAATTTTTCAATTTTGTTAGTCATCTGTTTGGTAAAAAATTCAACTATTTAGTTCAAAATTGAACTATTTTGGTAAAAATTTCTTTCGCTGTTGTTAAAAATAATTTAGTTTTTTTTTTTTAAATTCAACGGTTTAATTAAAAAGTCTTCTTTTTAGTAGAAAAAATTCAAATATGTGGTTGAAATTTGAACTAATTTGTTAAAAATTCATTTTTTCTGCTGAAGATTCATCTGTTTGATATATATTTTTTTTTCTTTGAAAATTCATTTCATTTTTCTAGAAGATTAAGGTTGTTGGTTGAAAAAATCAATCTTTTTCTTTTAGATTCGAAATTGTTCAAAAATGAATTTTTTCTTTTGGTTGAGGATTACGTTTTTAAACTAAAGATAGAAATATTCCGTTCTTTGGTTGCAAATGCAACTACTTCGTTTGAAATTTCAACTATATACTTTTGTTACTATTTGATTGATTGGTGAACTCAATTGTTGGAAACTAAATTTTGTTGGAGATTAATCTGATTCTTTGAAAACCGAACTATTTTGTTAAAAAATTGTTTTTTGTTGAAAATAAATTTTCTAATTGAAGATTCAATTATTCTATTTTCGATTGGTAATTGATATTTTTTAAAACGAAACTTCAACTATTTGGTAAAAAATTCTTCTTTTTTTGTCAGATAATTTAGGGTTTTGTTTGAAAATATAATTACTTGATTGAATTTTAAACTCCATTATTGAAAAATCGTTTTTTTGTCGGAAATTAATTTCCTAAACTGAAAATGCAACTATTTAATTTTTAGTGGAAAATGTATCCTTTTTAGATGAAAATCTAACTATTTCATTGAAAATTTAACAATTTTGTTAAAACCTCATTTTTTTGCTTAATAAAAAATTAATTTTTTGGTTGCAGATTAATCTATAGGTTGTTAAAAATTAGATTAGTTTTTGGTAGAAAATAAAGCTCTTCGTTCAAAAATTATCCTTTTTGGTTCAGCTGTTTGGTGGATATTTAACTATTTCGATTAAAAATAATTGTTTTAAATTAATTTTCTTAATCAAGATTTAACTATTCTATTTGGTGTGCAGAATTGATCTTCCTTTATAGTTAAAACTTAAACCATTTGGATAAAAACTCCTCTTTTTTGGTACAAAATAAATGTTTTTAGTGCAAAATTCAATTATTTTATTAAATGTGGATCTGTATTGTTGAAAAATTGATTTATGATAAAAATTAATTTTTTAAACTGAAAATGAATCTATTCAATTTTTTGTGAAAATTTTATCTTTTTTATAAGAAAATTTACCGATTTGGCTGAAAATTTATCTATTGCAATTGAAAACTTACCTAATCATGAAAAATTCATGTATTGGGTTCAAAATTCTTCGTTTTCGGCAGAAAAATAAATAATTCACTATAAATGTTACTTTCTAAAGGGGATACTGTTAAATTATTTAATATTTCTTTTCTCAAATTTTGAAATATTTTCGAGATTAAGAATTGGAAAAAAGACAAATAACTGCCGGTCTGAGATCTATCAATCTTGCCTCTTCAGGAAATATTCTAGCACTCTGTCTCTCTTAGCGGATCAAGGAACTGAAGAAAAGCATAAGTCACTTCATTGAAAAATCTTGGGGTTTTGCATTTTTCCTCAAACAATGAAAAACCTGACCACAAACACAGTTACGAACACTCAACGTCGAAAACCGCAATTTCTCAGATGCGACTAGGTGGTCCATCTGAAAAGGGCCAGTAAGATTTACAATATTACTCTCATCTTTTCATATTTCATATTCAGTCATGAGTCTATGGGGGTATTCTACTATCGACTATTAGCAGAAAGGGGTGGATTATTTACGGCGTAATGGTCCCTTGGGCTCTTCTCACTCCTCTCAGGTAGGGAAATGGTGAAGTCAATTTGCAGGTGTTTATGCTGATAAATATATACACAATGGATTAGTCCCTATTCACTATTTTAGTTAACCCTTTAAGGACCAAGCGTCCGTTTTCCCTGCACTCCTCTCTCCCCACATTTTCTGCTACCGAATCGATTGTTAAAAAATTTCAAAACAATGAACTTTTTGAATTTTTGAAAAATTTTTTGAATTTTTTGAAAACAATGAATTAAAATGTAAAATTTCCTAAACTTTTGAAATACTCTACCAGAATTGCGACAGAATTCAAACAGAAATAATTATAGTAGTTTGTTTAATGAAAAATAAGGCTAACCCACGTACCCTTATGTAACGAAATCCACACCTGCTTTGTATAACATAGTCATTCTGAGTCAAAAATGAACTATCTAAATAATTATTGAAGAATTTGGCAACACACTTTATGTAAAATTCATTTATAAGATGAAAATTACTCTTTTTCGGTGGATAGTTATTGGTTTTCGATATAAAATTAAACTATTTATTAAAAAATTATTCTGTTTTTTGGATAATTTAGCAAATTGGTCTGTCTATAATCACCAGACAGCTGAAATTTAACCCTTTAAGGACCAAACTTTCGTTTTCCCAATACTTTTCTCCGCGACATTTTCTGCTACCGAACCGAGTCTTAAAAAATTTAAAAACAATGAATTCTAATGTGAAATTTCCTGAACTTTTGAAATACGTCATCAGATTTGTGACAAAATCTCAACCGAAATAATTATAGTAGTTTACTTTAAAAAAAGAACACTAACCCACGTACCCTTATGTCCCGTGATTCACACCTGCTTCGTGCAACGCAGTCATTCTTAGTCAAAAATTAACTATCTAAACAAATATTAGAGATGTTGACAATTAATCCGTGACAAATCTCCCAAGCGTCAAAGCTCCTGCAATTGAGTGATAAGTATCTTGAAATAGCTCCTGCCAATCGAAGGGCGAGTTGTGAAAACTGTCGCAGGGTGGGGGTAGTGTATTTTAAAAAATGGTGTTTCTTTTAATTTTCAAACAGCAACTTTTGTTATCTTGCACTCTAATTGGTGGGAGCATTTTCAGGTTACTCATCGCTCATTTGCGGGAGCTTTGACGCATGGGAGATTTTTTACGGACTCTGGACAACACACTTCATGTATAATTGATTTATAAAATAAAATTTTTTCCTCTTTATCAGATAATTCATGAGTTTTGGTATAAAATTAAACTGTTTGATAAAAAATTTATCTATTTTTTGGCAAATTTAGCAAATCGGTCTTTGTTAAGAAGTCATTCATTTCGTTAAAGATTTATATTTTTAGTTGAAGATTTGTCTCTTTGGTTGAAACTTTAACTATTTTTCTAAAAGTTAATCTTTTTAATTGAAAATTTAACTGCTTGGTCAAAAGTTAAACTACATTAAAAAAAATTTAGTTAATGTTTTGATTGAAAGCTTATGTCTTTGGTTAAAAATTTAACATTTTAATGGAAAAGCCTATTTTTCTTTAAATTATTTTTTCAACTGAAAACATAATTTTTTTATTTTTTTAAGATTTATATTTTTTAGTTGAAAATTCTGGTTTTGTCGTAAAAAAATAAGTTTCTTAGTTTGAAATTTCAGTTTTGTTGCGTGAAAATGCATCAGTTTCGTGGAAAATTAATTTTTTGCTTAAAAGTAATATTTATTGTTGAAAAATTCATTTTTTGTAGGGAAAATTTGTCTTTTGGCTTGAAAGTTTAACGATTCATAAAAGCTTTTATTTCTTTTTTATGCGTGAAAAATTTTTATTTGTTGAAAATTCGTCTTTTTGGTTTTAAAATTATTTTTGGTATGAATTTCATCTTTTTTGATTGAAACATAAACCTTGAGACTTTTTTCTTGGGAATTTATATTTTTATGTTGAAAATTCCATTATTATGTTAAAAACTTTATTATTTTTTTTGTGAAATTCAAGCACTTTGTTAAAAGCCATCTTTTACAGTAAAAAGTACATTTTTTGTTTGTAGATTTATATTTTTAGTTGAAGATTCATCTTTTTCGTTAAAATTTTAACTAGTTAGTTAAAATTAAATCTTTTTAAATTAAAACTTCAACTGCTTGGTTAAAAGTTAATCTACATTTTAAAACATTTATTCATCTTTTTTTTATTGAAGGTTAATGTCTTTGGTTGGAAATTTCACTGTTTAGCGGAAAAGCTTATTTTTGTCTAAAATTAATTTTTTAACTGAAAATGTAAATTTTATAATTTTTTAAGGTTAATCTTTTTTAGTAGAAAAATCTCCTTTTTTCATCAAAAAATTTTTTCTTGGTCTCAAATTTCATTTTTATTGTATAAAAATAAATATGTTTCGTGGAAAATTAATTTTTTGTTAAAAGGTCATATATTTTGTTAGAAAACTTTATTGTTATAGAGAAAAATTTATTTTTTATGAGAGAAAAATCTTTATTTGTTAAAAATTCATTTTTTTGGTTTGAAAGTTCTTATTTTTTTTGTCGAAATTTTATATATTTTTTTTTGAAATATAAACAATGTCACTTTTTTCTTGATAATTTATCTTTTACTTTAAAAATTCAACTATTATGTTAAAAATTTTATTTATTTTTTTGGAAATTCAAGTACTTTGTGTGAGATACAATCTTTTATAGTTTAAGAGGCATTTTTTGTTTAAAATAAATTAATAAATTCGAAACTTTGATTTGCAATGCTGTTTTATTCCGCTTATAAAAGATCTTATTAAAAAAGTATTACAACATTAAAATGCAGGTATTTCAATATTAATGATAAAGGAGAATGAAAAATTGGTGCACGAAAAATCAGAAAATTTTGAAAATGAAGTTCTTGCAAACCCTGTCTAATTCTACTAGCGAAACATTTCTGGAAAACAAAAATTACGTACAATAAGAGGGAGGGATGGGGGGGGGGGTTGAAATATTTAGTTATGGGTTATTACAGGGGTCTTTTAATTAATTTTAAGTAAATTGGTCAATGATCATTTAAAGATTGTAAAAAAAATTTGTTCTCTACTTTGTTTAAATAATCAGAAGGCAATGTTTTTAAATTGGGGACGGGCTATGTCTTGTCAATAGAGCAAGAAATGAAAGTAGATATTTTTCATATATTCAATTGATTACATTATATATTTATATTTTCTTCATTACAAAATATAATTTTTCATGTAAAGTCAAAATTAAATATTACATGCAAATAGTTAAGAATTGGGCATTGAAATTGCATTAGGAATAATAAGAAATAGACTTTTAGATCTACACTGGAACCGCGTTTCTATCGGCCTTCCGAGAACGTAAACATACACTTATATCTTCCCAGGCAATGTTCCCAAATTTGAGAACATTTCAACTGCGCTTGCGTCGCGCCAGTGACTCGATTGGTTACTGTTAGCGCGCGTATTTTAAATTATATAAATATTTAAATTTAATATAATATTTTTGATAAATAATGATTAGGAAATGCATAAAAAGTAATTTTGTAATACTAAAATAGAATTTTGGAATGACAGATGAAAAAATAAGGCGTATTATTGTGATAAACTTTATTAATTCTGGCTTCAGAAAACACAACATTCTTATTTAATGTTTTGTCATTTAGCGATTTTATTTTAAGTTGAATTGTCCGGAAGAAAACAAAATTTAATTTAGAAATTTGACCGAGACGAGATAATTCATTATGATAAAAAAATTATTTATTTCTCTCAACTCAGAATTCATCAAGTCTTTTTCATTAAAATTGAATTTGTTTTCATCTGTCACTCCAAAATCTTATTTTAGGATTGAGAAGTTGCTTTTTATGGATTTCCTTATCATTACTTATCAAAAGTATTAATTTTGAATATTTATCAAATTAAAATTCCAGAGCATTTCACTGAATCTAAAGCATTTATTGTTTAAAAATATATCATAATTACTTCATATAATTTTATAACCGAATTCTAGAGTGAAATAAACATTTACATTTTTAAATTAGAGAGTTGCTACAGATCAGGTAATTCCAGAAATTTGGGGATATCAGGGAAAACCTCATAGAGTTAGGGAATTTTTGATAAACTAAATTTAAAGCTAATTGTATTATCATCTTTAAAAATCGCAACTATTTGGTTAAAAATTCATCTTTTTCAGTTGAATTAAACTGTTTTTGCTATGAAATTAATATTCTTTTTCGTGAAAATATCAAAAACACTTTTTTCGTTGAAAATTTATCTTTTTTGGTAGAAAGTTTAAATACTCAGTTGGAAGTGGAACTACTTAAATGTTCTTTTTGGTTAAAAACTCCTTTAAAAATTCAAAAACTTTGTTGAAAATTCCTGTACTTTGTTAAAAATTCTTCTATTCTGGTAGACAATTTATTTTATTGTTTGAAAATTGATCTTTTTTTGTTAAAAATTAGCTTTTTATTACTTATAATTAATTTTTTAACTGAAAATGTAACTGTCCCATTTTTTGTCGATAATTCATCTTTTTATAGGAATTTAATCTTCTTGGTTAAAAGGTATACTATTTTTTTTAGTTAAAGGTTTACCACTTTAGTTGAAAATTCACTATGCCTATTGCATTTTTTGTAGAAAATTGAACTATTTTATTTTTTCCTATGAATACATTTGTTTTCTTTTTTTTTTTACTAAATTATGGAACTTTTGAGACTAAAGTTATGAAAAATGCGTAAAAAGTTATTTTTATGAGTTATTGTGTCATACTAGTCAATGCTTTTTATTTATAGAATTGTTCAATTTTAACAAGTAGTTGAATTTCCAGTTAAAAAACAAACATTTTCGACCAAAAATGGAATAGGTAAATTTTTAATTACCAAAGTAATTTTTCTAACAGAAAAAGAAGAATTTTTAACAAAAAGGTTTGATTTTCAATTAAAGGGATGAATTTTTAACTAAAATTTTGGAATCGTCAAGCAAAAAATGTATTTTTAAGATCGTAGTTCCAATTTAAAACTTATTTGTTGAATTTTTATCCGAAAAGGTTAATTTTTTAATAAAAAGAATTATTTTCTACCGAGAAAACGAGTTTTTAACCAAGTTCAAGAATTCTCAACCAAAAAGTTGATTTTTCAAATAACAAAAATAAATTTTTTAATAAAAAGAATAGTTTACTATAAAAAAACCAATTTTCAATAAAATTCAAGAATTCTCAAACAAAAGTTTAATTTTTAGGAAAGAATTTTTTCTTAATTTTTTATGGAAGTATTTGAACTTTAAAACCTAGTTGTTAAATTTTTAACCAAAAAGATTAATTTTTAACCAAAAATATTAATTTAAAAAAAAAAGATTAATTTCCCCCGAAAAAACGAAATTTTAAACAAATTCAAGAATTCTAAACCAAAAAGTTTAATTTTAAAATAAAAAAGAAGCATTTTTCAATTAAAAGATAAATTTACTACCAAAAAAGACGAATTTTATATAAACTTCAAGTATTCTCAGCAAATAGTTTGATTTTTAAGAAAGAAAGAAATTTGTTGTTCTTCAGATTTTAAGAAAGTATTTCAACTTTAAACTAAATTGGTCCATTTTTATACAAAAGATTAGATTTGAAGATTATTTTTTGAACAAAAGGATCCATTTTTACCCAAACAAAAACGAATTTTTAACAAAATTCAAAAATTCTCAAACCAAAAAGTTGATTTTTCAAATAAAAAAACTGAATTTTGAAACAAAAAGATTAATTTACTATCAAAAAAAGGGCAAATTTGAATAAAATTCAAGAATCCTTAAGCAAAAGCCAAACTTTTAGAAAAGAAATAAATCTTTTAATTTTTAAAAAAGTATTTCAACTTTGAAACCTAGTTGTTAAATTATCAAATCAAAAGATGACTTTTTTAACAAAAAGGTTAATTTTGTACCAAAAAGATTAGTTTTGAACAAAATTCAAGAATTCTAAACTAAAAAGTTAAATTTTTTAGGAATTTTTTTTTTTAATCTTTAAGAAAGTAGTTCAACCAAACAGACTAATTTTTAAACAAAAATATTAATTTTTTTCCGCAAAAGCAAAGCTTTAACAATACTCAAGAATTCTCAACCAAAAAGTTGAATTTTCAAATAAAAACGAAGCATTTTTGAACAAAAAGAATAATTTACTACAAAAACGAGGTGGGAGATGTCGAGCGGATATAAATCAGAGTTATCGAAAGGATATAAGTGAGAACGGATATAAACGCGGTTCCACACGGAGAGAATTTAGGTAAAACCGTCACGCTAGTTGTGAGAGTCGCGGCACTTCGGTTTGGTGTGGCATCCGCTCCAGATTCGGGGCCCTGTTTACCCCAAACTTACGCAGATCATCCATTTTGAAATGTGGGTGCTATATTTTCCTAAGCTGCGCAATCGCGGAACTGTGTCACAAGAGCTGCGTATTGAGAACGGCTCGACTATACTGTTAATCAAACAGCTCGGCTTGTTCGGGGTAATGGTTCTCCCGAATCATTGGGGCCGTTCTACTAAACAG
>NC_046657.1:22185955-22194294 GCF_010883055.1 Belonocnema kinseyi | reverse complement strand
TTGATCTTATTGTCCGATACTAAAAGTTCCATACCGACTGTGGCTTTTGCCCTGGGAGTCTTTCGAAGATCCTCTACATCTTGCGGTGTAGCAATATGTATTTCATAATCTTCCCATTTGATGCCACAACCTGAAACAGCAAGAAAATTTTTTTAATCTAGATACATTTTTTATTTACTTAATATGCATATTATGCAAAGGAGGGTTGTCAATAAGGAGCCCTATTTCATGGAAATTTAGAACTTATAGAAAATAATAATAAAATAAATAACGAATACACAAATAAATGAAAAAACATGCCGAAAAAATATATTATTATCGAATTGAGATGACGGATGGAACAACTCGACAAGCGCTCGAAACTGCGTAGAATTATTGTCCAGCCGTTAAAATCTATTGATAAAAAAAGTGGTCGAAACGTAAAACAAAATTTACATTCGTATTCAGCTTGAGGCGGCAGACAAATTTTTTGTAAAAAATTTTTTTATTCGATAATTATTACTTAAGATAAACAATAAAAACTTAGAAAATTTTCCGATCAAAAATCAATGTTTTGTGAAACACAACTCGCGATCATTCGGCCGTTTGTAGATAAAAATGCTTGAAATTTGCATCGTGTATTTTCAATATATAAGCGATGACCATAAAAAACCCACTTTGCTTAAAACGTAAATATGTTTGTTTCTATTTAATAGTAAATTGATTTCGAACGAAAACCACGTTTCGCCAACTTCAACCAGTGGGTCAGTCATCGAAAAAATATTAGTTGAAATAACTTGCCGCGAGAAAGTTGATCACTAGACTTTGAGAAAGTTTTTCTGAAAATTTAAAGAAAATTGATCCAAAAATGGTAGAAATGGCAGCGAATTGAATTCATAACAAGCTGCCGCTGGAGCATTTTCTTGCTCTTTGCCGCTGCTGAAAGAACAAAGCCCGATAAGCGGAGCACTGCGACGGCAACGTCTGTTGACTTCAACTCGCTGCCATTTCCACAATTTTCGACCGACTTTTTTCAAATTTTCAGAAAAACTTTTTCAAAGTCTAGTGAACAACTTTCTCGCGATAAGTTACTTTAAGTAATATTTTTTCGATGACCGTCCCACTGATCGAAGTTGGCAACACATGGTTTTCGTTCGGAATCAATTAGTTATTAAACAAACAAAAAAATATTAGATTTTTAAACAAAGTGTGTTGTTTAAAGTCATCGCTTATATATTGAGAATACACCATACAAATTTCAAGCATTTTTATCTACAAACGGCCGAATAATCGCAAATTGTGTTTTACAAAACATCGATTTTTGATCGGAAAATTTTCTAAGTTTTTATGGCTTATCTTGAGTAATAATCATCAAATCAAAAAGTTTCATGATCAAAATTTGTCGGCCACGTTAAGCTGAATACGAGTGTATATTTTGTTTTACGTTTTGACCACTTTTTTTTTTATCGATAGATTTTCCCGGCTGGACATTACTTCTACGCGGTTTTGAGCGCTTGTCGAGTTATTCCATCTGTCATCTCAATTATTAAATTTTCCAAATTTCAAATAAGAAGATTTTTAATTGACAAAAAATAAAATCCCGAATTTAAAAATTTCCGAAACTAAAATTCACCGTCTTCAATACCGAGTTGTAAAATAAACGAAGCATTAAATTCTCAAAAAGATTTCAATTCCTGAATTTAGAACTTCTGAACACGGTTAATTTATTATCAATTAAGGAGCAACTTATGAAATTATAAATAAGGCAAACAATTTAATTAATAACTAGTTCATGATTTATTAATTAGTTTCGGAAATTTTAAATTTCAGGAATAGAAATATTTATCGGAATTTAACAATTCATTCATTTTATAATTCAGCAATTTTTTGTTGCTGTTATTTATGGGTTTTTTATTGATTTTTTCGTTATTTTGTATAAGTCCTGTATATTCAAAAACTTTTCAATATAGTGATGAACTATTTTTTTTACAATGCCGTTTTACAATATCAAGCTACTATATAGTCAATATAATGATTATATTTATATATGACAAACGAGGAATATGATCAATCATAAAATATTGTTTTCTAATGCACTTAAATAATAAAATCTTAAAAACATTTTTTAAAGCAATTAGACATTGTAACAAAACTAAAATATTTTAACATTTGTATTCAATTCTTAAAGGCAGACCATTAACGAATATTTTTTTTATCTTTGGCAACACTCAAATTAATCCAAAATTATTTATCGGAGTGCTATAGTAAATCCATGTTGAATTTAAATTCTGAGAATTGATAACAAGAAAATAAGTATTATCACCTTGTTATTAAATTAAGGAAAATATAATTTTAATAAGATTCTTGAGAAAATTTAAAAGATTTTTAAACATTTCAGATGTGTAAGAAAATAATCTAGAACATTTTAAAGAAATTTTTGATTTTACAGAATTTTACAAAATATTATTGAAAATTTGAGACTTTTTGAAAGATGCTCAGGACTTTTAGAAGTCGCAAAGGAATCAAAAAATGTTTGATAAATTTTCGAAAGTGTTTCCGAGTTTTCAAATATTAGTAATCTATTTAAAACGTCTTAAATTCCTGAAAATATTTTTGACTCACAGGAATTTTTATCAACATTTTCAAATATAATTACAAATTTTAAAAAATTATCAAATAATCTTGTAATTATTATCAGCAATGTTAAGAAAATTGGTTAATTCTCTTAAAAATTTTCGAAATTATTTCTAATTGTATTAAATATTTATTGAATTTACCCGATTTTTATTCATGTTTATTTTCCAATCTTACCAAATTGAAACATTTTGCTTTAAAATGTTCTAAAATATTTTTAGAAATTTATGGAAATCGTTTGTTATGTTTAAAAACCTTTTTAATTTTCTCTTGGAGTTAATTTTTTTTTAATAAAAAAAAGTTTTTTAATTTTAACCTGAATATAAGGAAATTTCTTTTCCTAATCTTGTCAGGCCTTCTAACCTTCTAAGCTCCATAAATTGTTCAAATTTTTTCAACATTTTTTATTTACTCTGCAAAATTTTAAAATTTGACTGAAAATCTTTCAGATTCTTCTTTGACTATTTTTTAAATCTTCTAAAATCTTTTTAAATAATTTCTTTAAATTAATTTTTCAAAATTAAAAATTATTTTAAGTTTTTTCTAGAAACCTGAAAACATGTTTTTAATTTTCGTGAAACTCTATAAAATTCTTAAAAAATCTTTACAAGTCTTAATTATTTTTGAATCGTTGCAAAACGATTTATTTTAAACAAAATCAATTTTGAAACCTTAAGACGAATTTTCAACAAATAAAATTTTTTCGAACAAGAAAGAAAAAAATGACCACCTCAACGGTTGAACCTTCAAACTAAAAAAAAATAATTTTCTCTACAAAAATTGAGTTTTAAACCAAAAATATGTACATTTTAAGTAAAAAATTAATTTTCAATAAAATAGTTGTTGAATCCTCAAGCAAAATACATTAATTATTAATCAAACAGTTGCATTTTTATTAAAAAAATATAAGATTTCTACTAAAACAGGTAAGTTTTTTAATGAAAAATTCAAAGTTAAAAAATATTTACTTCCATTCAAAAAAGATTTTAGTTTGATTATTCAACATATGAGATTCAATCAAAAAGTAAATTTTCTATGAAATAGTTGAATTTTGAACCAAAACTGGGATTTTTTTCCATGAAAAAATGTAATTTCTACCTAATGGATACATTTTTTAATTTAAAAAAAAAACAATTTTCATAAAAATAGTTTAATTTTCATTTAAAAAAAGATTTCACTTAATTTTTCAAATCGAAAATTTGAATTTGAATAAAAAAGTTCACTTTCTACAATTGCCTAGCAAACATGGAATAGTTGTATTTCAAATAAAAAAGTAAATTTAAAATACAATCATTTTCAAAAAAATTGGTTAAATTTTGAAACGAAAAGTTAACTCTTAATTTAAATTATTCTTGTACAATAAAAGAAAATTTAAACAAATAGTTGAATTTGCAACTCAGAAGATGAATTTTCTACATAAAAAAGACAAATTTTCAACAAAATAGATGAATAAACTTAATTTTCAATCAAAAATATAATTTCTAACCACAGAAGTAAAATTTCAACCAAAACAATTAACATTCTACTAAAATAGAATAATTAAAATTCAAATACCAGCATTTTAACTCTCGAATTTTCAACAAATAATTGTAATTGATATTTAAACCAAATGAGATGAAATTTTATTAAAGAAAAATCAATTTGAAAACCAAAAATACAAACTTTCAACAAATATAAAATTTTCAAACATAAAAAGAAAAAATGATGAACTAAACAATTGTTCAATAGGAATAGCAATTTTTATTTCGAAATTAAAATATTAACACGTGGCACCAAGTAATTCAAAACCCCGTCTAATTAACATGGAGAAATTTTGAACTCAAAAATAAAAAATCAACATTTTAAACAATTTTTGTTAATTTTCAGCAATTTTTGTCATTTTTGTGTATACAAATGATTACTAATGGATAATTTCAATATCTCCTATAAGTCTTAAACCATTTTCATTTGTTCAAATAAATGTAACTTATTCAAACAATTATTAATTCCCCAAAAATGTAAAATTAATCGTATTTTCTAAATTATATACAATAGATGTTCATTGTTTTTAGTAGTACATTTGTCTAAAAACATTATGTAATTATTTAAACAATTATTTATTGCTTATTTTCTAAATTTTTTAAAATTAAACCATAGACGAACTCTTTTTTCTCAAATTGGTATCCTATTCTACTTTTTGTGAATAATCACATAATTTTGATAAATTTCTTTTAATGTTTAACGATTTGACATTTGTTCAAACAATTTTTATTTGCTCAAGCAGTTTTTTGTCGATGACTGATAAATTATATAAAAGAGAATTCATATAATTATTGTTCTCACTATATAGTGTATGGAAATAATATATTATCTATTTTTAAATTGTTTGAAAAAATCTAATTTGTTTAAACAATCGTTTTTTCCAAAATATTTTTAAAAACGTTGTTTTCTGAATTAAACATAATATTGAATGATTTCTAGGAGTAGTAAATTCTGTTGAAACGTCATGTCATTGTTTACACAATTTTTATTCGTAAACCATCTCTACACAATTTAAAGTAAATTTGAAAAAACCACAATTAATTGTCTAAACAATGACATAAAGCTTTTAGCAAAATTTACTACCTCTCAAAATCATTAAATATTATTTCTGATTCATAAAATACGATTTTGAAAATATTTTTGGGAGAATATAATTGTTCAACCAAATTCAGTTTGCTTCAAAATTTGAAAATGGTTCATATATTCTTCCTATACACTATACAATCTCATAAATAATGTGTATGTGTATGGAGATTCATTTTTAATGAAACACTTGAATTTTTGTAAAAAAAAGATTTCAGTTTAATTTTTCAGCACCGAAATATATATTTTAAACAAAAAGTAAATTTTCTACGATAGAGTTAAATTTTCAACCAAAAAGTTGGATTTTTATCCAAGAAAGATGCAATTTCTGCCAAAAAATAGATATTTTTGAACTAAAAAAAAATTTCATAAAAATAGTTGAATTTTTATGCAAGAAAGATTTTAGTTGACTTTTTAAAACCAAAATATGAATTTTAACGAGAAAGTAAATTTTCTACAATTCTCTAGTATAAATGGAACAACTATATTTTTATTAAAAACAAAATTCATTTTCAACAACAACAAGAAACGAAATTGAATTTTGAATTTTTTACCAAAAAAGGCAAATTTTCAACAAAATAGATCATTTCCAACAATAAATAGAATAGAATTTTATTGTGAGTCAGAAAAATATGTTTTTAACTAAAAAAATATATTTTGAACAAAACAGTTAAATTTTCAACCAAACAGATGGACCTCCAACTGAAAAGATTAAATATCTACGCAAAAATCGACAACAACTGGAATGGATAAATTTTCTGTTAATAAAATTATTTTTTTAATACAAACATTTAATTTTCAAGTAAATAAATAAAATTTCAAACGAAAAGAATTATATTCTACTAAAATAGAATAATTGGTAACAAATTGCATGATTTTTCAACTAAATATTTTAATTTTTTATGAAATTTCAACCTAATAGTTGAATTTTCAACGCAAAAGGTGATTTGTCTACCAAAAAATACAAATTTTCAAAAAACGGATGTATTTTCAATTAAAAAATATATATCTTTAACAAAAATGGAATAAGGTAATTTTCAATTGAAGGACTAAATTTTCAATCAAATAAAATATATTTTCAATGCAATAGTTTAGTTTTTAACAAAACAAATTTATTTTTCACCAAAAAGGTTAACTGTCTTAAAAAAAAATCGACTCAAAATTTGGTTAAATTTTTAGTTAAAAAATTTATTTCCACGTGAAAAAAAGTAATATTTAAACAAATAAATGAATTATTAAACGCAAGTATTAATTTTCTACAAAAAAAAGACAGGCATTGCGAAAAACAAATTTGCAATTTAAAAAAATAAAGTTACAGCAGAAAATAAATTAGCTTCATTTTCACTTAAAGAAATAAGTTTTTAAGCAAGTAAAATAAATTATTAACCATATAGTTAAATTATTAACCAATGAAATAAATTTTGTATCAATGAGAAAATTTTCAATAAAAAATATGCCGATAGCAAATTTAGTAAAATTTTTGGGCAAAAAAATTAATTTTTGATGAAAAAAAAAATATTTTCAAACAAAACAATGAATTAGCTACCAAACAGGTTGATATTCTACCAATAACAATTTTTCACCAAATTTACAAAAACACAAAACACAAATTTGAAACAAAATTCATACATTTTTTCTTAAAACTTGTAGTTTTCAATTCAATCGTAAAAAATAACATTAAAATGGAAAATTTAATTTGTTGAAAAGCCACACAAGCTACGAAAGAAAAGTTGAATTTTCGAATAAAAAAGAAGCATTTTTTAATAAAAAGATTAATTTACTACCAAAAAAGACGAATTTTAGATAAACTTCAAGTATTCTCAGAAAATAGTTTAATTTCTAAGAGAGAAAGGTTGTTGTTGAGTTTTTAGAAAGTATTTTAACTTTAAAACTTGATTGTTAAATTTTTAACCAAAAAGATTAATTTTTAAACAAAAAAATCAACTTTTACCCAAACAAAAACGATTTTTAACAAAATTGAAGAGTTCTCCATCGAAAAGTAGAATTTTCACATGAAAAAGATGAGCTTTCGAACAAAAAGATTAATTTACTACATAAAAAGATGACTTTTCAATAAAATTTAAAAAATCTCAAGCAAACGTTAAATTCTTCAGAAAGGAAGAAAAAAACTTAATTTTGGAGAAATTAGTTTAACTTTTAAACTCAGTTGTCAAATTTTTAACAAAAAGATGAGTTTTTGAACAAAAAAGTAAATTTACTACGAAAAAAAGAATTTTTAATAAAATTTATAGATTCGCAACTAAAAGATAAGTTTTTAAGAAAGTAAGAACAAAATTCAATTTTTAATTTTTAAGAAAGTAGTACAACTTTTAAACTTAGTTGTTAAATTTTTAACCAAATAGATGAATTTGACATAAAAAAGATTATTTTTTCCCCGAGAAAAATGAATTCTAAGCAAAATTCAAGAATTCTCAATCAAAAATTGAAGTTTTTAAATAAAAAGGATCCTTTTTAAACAAAAAGATTAATTTACTAAAAAAAAAGATTTTTCAAGAGAATTAGAAAATTCTAAAACACAAAGTTCAATTTAACACTAAGAAGAAGATTTTGTAAAAAAAAAGATAAATTTACTCCTACAAAAGACGTATTATTAATATTATCAAAAAATTATGAAACAAGAAGTTGCATTTCAACTAAAAAATTTGAATTTTTAAACAAAAAGATTAATTTACCACCAAAAAAGGGAAAATTTTAACAACATTTAAGAATTCTCAACTAAAAAATATGAATTTTTGAACGAAAAAATTAATTTACTACCAAAACGAGGTGGCAGATATCGAGCGAATTTAAATGAGAGTTATCGAAAGGATATAAGTTAGAGCGGATTTAAACGCGGTTTCACACCGTCGCGCTAGTTGTGAGAGTCGCGACACTTCGGTTTGGTGTGGCATCCGCTCCAGATTCGGGGCCCTGTTTACCCCAAACTTACGCAGATCATCCATTTTGAAATGTGGGTGCTATATTTTCTTAAGCTGCGCAATCGCGGAACTGTGTCACAGGAGCTGCGTATTGAGAACGGCTCGACTATACTGTTAATCAAACAGCTCGGCTTGTTCGGGGTAATGGTTCTCCCGAATCATTGGGGCCGTTCTACTAAACAG
>NC_046657.1:22182732-22185855 GCF_010883055.1 Belonocnema kinseyi | reverse complement strand
TTGATCTTATTGTCCGATACTAAAAGTTCCATACCGACTGTGGCTTTTGCCCTGGGAGTCTTTCGAAGATCCTCTACATCTTGCGGTGTAGCAATATGTATTCCATAATCTTCCCATTTGATGCCACAAACTGAAACAGCAAGAAAACATTTCTAATCTAGATACATTTTTTATTTACTTAATATGCATATTATGCAAAGGTGGGTTGCCAATAAGTGGCCATACTCTAATGAAGAATGCATTATACCACAGAAAAAACTGAGGTTTCTGGTGTCATTGAAAACTGAGGCTCCAATAGAAATCTTTTTAAGGGTTCCTTTTTAGTTCATTGAGTGGGGTGCTTCCACTGTACTGACCAATGCAAAGAAGGATCATGGGAGTTGAAAACGGCCGTGCGGTGGCGCTAGTAGTAGCATTGTTTTACAAAACCACGCAGTGCCATAGGAAAAATGCATAAAAATTACTGAATAAATATTTTAAGAAACCTTTAAAATCATTTTTTCTTTATAGCGTAGAGTCAGGTAGTAAATCAAAAATCACATTTCACCACCAGAATGTCAGGGTTGTAAGTACTAAATTAAATTCCCTTCGTCTCCGTTGAGTTTTTACAACGTCATAATTTTTTCTGAGACATGGCTCCATACTAATATTGATAATGTCGAGTTAGGTTTCCTAGTCTACGATATCTTTAGGTGCGATAGAAGCGTTCTGACTAGCGAAAACGCACGGGGTGGTGGGCTTCTAATTGTATCCGAACACTACCTGGGGGGTGTAGAAATCACCACTAATGTTAATACGGTTAATACGGTGATTAATGAGGTTCTTTATCAACTTTAAAACCCACAAAACTGGCGTTTTTTACATTTCTCCTAATGCCAACTTACAAAGCTATATTGATTTTAGTACTATATGTGAGGAGGTTTTATACTCATTTCCTGATGCAACCGTTTATATTTTCGTTGATTTTAATATGCCCTATGCAATGTGGAATTTAAACCCCGAACAAGGTCCCAGCTGTATCCCGAAACCTGGTTCGTCACAGCTGTTTATTGCATCTCTTCTACTGTATCCGATGTCCTGGATTACTTAAATCTTTCGCAATTGAACAACAACTGCAATGTGCACGGGACTTTGTTAGACTTATTATTTACCAACAATATTCTTGACACCTTACCTGTAGCAGTTGATTCATTATTACCCACAGATAACTATCACCCTCCACTAACATTTGATCTTAGAGGGGCCTTTGTAGCTAGTGATTTAAACCATCTTACACCTAACTGTGTCCGATTTAATTTTAAGAAAGCGAACACTGCGGCAATTAGTCACTTTATTTATGAAGTGGACTGGGACTACCTCCTTGCTTCATCTTCTGTGGATAAGGGTATAGACACTCTTTATACTTATATTTTTACTGCAATTAATTACTTTGTTCCCATAACCATCTTTAAACCCTCCTCCTTTCCCCCTTGGTTCGACAGTAATTTAAAACATTATATTATTGCCAAGAAAATTGCTCACGCGAATTACAAACAATTTCGCAATTTGAATGATTACCAACAATTTTCAAATCTTCGAACGCAATGTAAGAAGCTTTCGGATACAATCCTTTCTTGCGAATACTGAAAGTGCCATTCTATCTAATCCTAAACCTTTTTGGAATTATATACATGCTATCAGAAACGATAATAACTTGCCTAACGAAATGTTCTTTAACGACGAACACGCGAACACTAGTGAGAATATAGCTGAACTTTTTTCTAAACATTTTAAGACTGTCTATAAAGAACCGATCCCTAGTGATGTCCACTTTTAGCAAAAACTTTTAGCAAAAAATTGAAGTTATGTGCAAGCTTTCTAAATTATATCCGAATAAAGGGGCCGGGCCTAATGGTATACCCGCCTCTCTTCTGAAGTCGTGTCGCTCCGCGTTTATTACTCCACTACACCTAATTTTTAACTTGTCATTCTCTAAAGGTTACTTCCCTCATGAGCAGAAGAAGGGCATAGTTGTTCTCATCTTTAAATCTGGTAACCGTAAGGATGTTAAAAACTACAGATAAATAACTATACTCAATTCCATGGCTAAAGTTTTTGAGAGTATTATTTTTGACCATCTTTACCTTGCTTCTAGTAACACCATTATAGAGGAGCAGCACGGTTTCACGAGAAAGAAATCTACGGTAACTAATTTTTGTATCTACGCGCATTATTGATCATAAAAGCTTGAATTGGGCTCTCAAGTCAACGCAGTTTATACTGATTTTTCGAAAGCCTTTGATACAGTTGACAACGGCATTCTAGTGACAAACCTCAGAGCTTTTGGGATTACTTCTAACTTACTTTCATTGTTTTCTAGCTATTTAGATAGTAGATTCCAATCAGTATGTCTTAATGGGAAACTCTCTGAAGTATTTCTCGCCTCGTCTGGTGTACCACAAGGCTCGCATCTGGGACCTCTCTTTCTCCTCCAACATGTAAATTATATCGGCTCATTTATTAAGTTTTGTTTCTTTCTGCTTTTCGCCGATGATCTTAAATTATATAAAGAAATAAATTCCCATCTAAATTGTATCGATCCACAGGACGACCTTGATCGGTTGCAAGTTTCGTGCACCATAAATGGGATGTAGCTTAATATCAAAAAATGTGTAGTCATATTTTTTTCTAGGAAAAAAACAATTTCCTAAGTACAACTATCTCAACGGGGTAGGGGGGGGGGGGTGCTGGACAGAGCCACACGTGTGCATTGGTTCTTAATTTAAAAACCAACTTAAAATAAAAAAAAAACAAAAAACAACTAAAAATAATTAGCATATTTCAATTATATAACTTTCTCTTATGTCCGAGGTTGATCTAAGTTATCAGCTTTGGACATAAATTGTAGAAACTATTCGTCCAGATTTCAAGATCACGATCATGATTTCAAAATACGGTAAATGGGCAATAGAAGAAATTCTTCAAAAATTGCCTTTTCAATTCTTAGAGTTCAAGTAGAAAAGGTGTAGAAAGGTAACTAACAAAGTGTAATTGTGGGTCCGGATGCAATAAGGGCACATAAAATTTTTTCGTGCGAAAACGAAGTCCCCTGGAGGCTTTAGAAAAAATTTTCGAATTTTAATT
>NC_046657.1:22180403-22182632 GCF_010883055.1 Belonocnema kinseyi | reverse complement strand
GAGGTCGGATTCGGATTCAGCGCAGCAAAAACCTTCGGGTATACTAGGTCTGGTCTCTGGTTCCGGACCTTTGTCAAATTTTGTCGGCCTGTGTAATCGTTACTTGTACTATAAAAAATTTACACAATAATACCTTGGTTTTGTTTTAAATTTATTTCTTAACTCACTATCATCAAAGTTAGGTAAATTTGAATAACCTCGAAAATTTTCCTCTTGACGTTTAGTTATCGTCAGCATGAGTAGCAATTTTTGTACCAATTCATTAGTTATTTAGTAAGGCCAGAAATTCTGCGATAAAAAAATGAAAATTGTTACTGGAACGCTCCTCTTTACAATCGTAGCTTCCTTACTTGATTCTATTGGTAAGTGCAAGTCAAAAATATGTAACTGGAATTTTTTCGATTTTTTTTAAAGAAAGTTCTCAAAACACCCACAGCTTTGACGATTACATTCTCATTATTAAACTCACGCTCCGCGCTCGATAATTTTTGTCCAATTGAAAAACTTCCTCAAGATAATTTGCAAATCTGGTCTAATTAAGAAATTTCATGCGAATAGTTTTGAAATAGATATAATTAGATATAATTAGATTGATATTTCTCCACCTATTAAAAAAAATATTTTTGTTTCTTTTTTTTTAACATTTTGAAAAGCAAATAACTTTTTGAATTTTTATCGTCTTTAAAAATGTTATAAGGATAATTTCCAAGTCTTTTCGCCATGTACCAGAAAATTTTACGAAAATTTCTATAATTCACAAAAAATTTTAATTGATATAAAATGAATATCTAGTGACGAATTTTAATTAAATTTCCTAATCTATCAGAAAAATATTTTATTTCTATTTTTCTAAACATTTTCAAAATTTTCAAAAGTCTATAACTTTTCTCATTTTTATCGAAATTTTATTTAAATAATTTGCAAGTCTTCTACCCATCTATAATAAATTTTGACAAATATTCTAAAATTTGAAAAAAATGTCAAATTTTTAAAATGCTTTTAATTTTTTTATTTTGGTTGAAAAATTTGCTTATGGAACTTCACCTTAATTTTGGGAACCTTAAGACGTGTATCAAAGGCTGACGCGATTGGATAAATCCTTGAAAAGTTAGCGTGGCTACATCATTCGGGTAACCATGCATACAGACAGGTATACAGTAGACACACAGACAGACATACAGACAGACATACAGGGATACATACGTACAGACTTATTAATTTTTTATTCAACGAATAGGTATTTTTTCGTCCGTTAGGGACCGCACGTTAATTACGTTACAGCTCAAAGGGGGGGGGGGGCAACCTGATACGATTTGTTTCGGTAAAGGGGCGGGGGACCTCAAATCATGTAAGAAAATTTTGAAAATTCGCAAAAGTTTTCTCCTGCAGATTATTTTTTTATTCATATATTTTATTATTTGAATGTAAATTTAAGAATTTTCTTACAAATACATCCTTTTTAGATGAAAATTCAACTATTTTGTTAAAAATTGATCTCTTTTCATATAACATTAACCTTTTGTGTAAAATTCATATTTTGTTGCTGATTAGTCAAATGAAATATTTTTTGGATGAAAACTATTTTTTCTGAAAATTTGTGTTTTCGATTTAAAATTTTATTTTTTGTCGTAGAAATATTGCATTTTTCTTTAAAAGATGCAACTTGTTTGTTAAAAATTCAACTATTGCCTAGAAATTTTTCTTCTTTTATAAAATCCCTATTTTTGTGTTGAAAAGCCAATTGAAATAATTTTGGATAAAATTTCAACTCCTTTCTCTTTTTAACTTGTCTTTTTGATTTCAAAATTCACCTTTTTTAGGAGAACATTATTTTTCTTGGATACAAATGCAACTATTTCGTTGAAAGTTTAGCAATATTATCAAAAAGTCATAATTTTTAGCTGAAAATTCAACTGTTTAGCAGAAAATTAACTTGTTTGTAATTATTATTTTGGTGTTGGACAGTGAACAAAAGTGAGCAAAACCTAAAACTAAATTATTTTCCTTTATCAAACTTTTTCCACATGCATTCAGTAACTCGAAATCTCGGGGGCGAATCAACAGTTTATTTTTTGAATAAATATTTGATTTTTGATCACTGTCTTAACTGAACTGAAAAAGCGGCACACAATTGTGGGCCCGGATGCAATAAGGGCACATAAAATTTTTTCGTGCGAAAACGAAGTCCCCTGGAGGCTTTAGAAAAAATTTTCGAATTTTAATTTTCAA
>NC_046657.1:22177827-22180303 GCF_010883055.1 Belonocnema kinseyi | reverse complement strand
CTGAAACTTCGCAGATGTATTCAAAAATAGTTAAAGAAGTTATAATAAAAATTTCAGCTTTTTAGCATGGATTTCGTTTCACGCTAAAACCACCTTAAGCAAAGACACAACAGGTCGTAAGGACAATTTGGTTTATGGATTTTAGGTAAACCATATATTCTAGGTATGTTAGTGTCATGAACGAAAATATCACGACGTAATATATCATCAACTAAATAACCACTGATTCTCCGTGAGTTCAAATGTTTAAAAATTTCTTTCTTCAGTTCTTTTTTAGGATTCTCATTTAATTTTTCGTATGTTGTGGTATCATTTAATAAATTATGCATTTTTTTATCCAATTCTTTATTAAGGATGACAGTGATATTGCCTTTATCTGCGTACGTAATCAAAAGTTGTTTATTAGTTTTAATACAAAGCTGTATTTTTTATACTTTGTACAAAAAATCTATCAGTCTGTGAAATTTTATTATTGTGGAAAAAATGTTGTGTCTAAGCAAATCTCGATCAACTTAATTTTTAATCAAACCAATATTAGAGTCAACATCTTTAAATAAGTCAAAAACTATATTACGTTTATTCGTTAAAAAGGATGAACTAAATTTAGTTCCTAACCTTAAAATGTCATTCACCTCCTCAGGAATTTGCTTGTTACTTAAATTGACTATTCAAGGATCAGCAAAACCCAAATTGATTAAATCCTTGTGTTTATTAATATTTATTCGCCCATAAGGAATACTGTTAGAAAGTAAATTCTGAAATTTCTTATTTATTCTCTGTGCGTTTTTGAATTCTTTGTCCTTATTATAAAAATCGTGTTCTAAAATTTTAATACAGATATTAGATGGTAAAGAGTTTCTCAAGTTAATCTTGACATTATTAAAACTATTGGTGAGAAACACTAAATGAGTATTTAAATCTTTTATCTTATCATTCAGTAAACGACGTTCTAAGGAGTCAACAATATAAAGTTCACATGATTCTTGGCATGAAAAAAAATTGTACATTTTTTATATTTTTAGTAGCGTTCGTGATGTTTTTTGGAAATAATTTTTGACTACGACATTTAACCACAAAAGTTTCTCTGGCTTTGATATTAGAATTTTTTTTTTTAATTTATAAATTTTTTCAAATCTACATGAGAGTCAGGAAAAAGTTTTTTAATTTCATTAAAAAACATGATAAAAAGTCATAAGAAATATTATTGATAATAAAAATTGTTATTAATAATAAGAGTGCAAGGAAAAAGACTAGGAAAAAGTAATTAATTTGGAGTTGTAAATCATTTTTACATTATTCAAGATACTTTTCCAACTTTTAAATTATTTTTGCTCACGAGAGGTGGGTATGTATGAATTGGGGACAGTTTTTCGGAAACGTGTTATATATTATCGGAGAGCAAAAAAAGAGCAAAAAGTAAACGTAAAAGGGTAGTTTTTTGGGAAAATTATAAAAAGAGGGAAATTTTCAAGTGTCATTTAATTAATTTGGAGCCCTCAATCATGTTTACATTGTTTGAGGTTGTTTTCCCACTTTAGAACGTTTTTGATCATGAGGGGTAGATGTGTAACGATGTGGCACATATTAGTTATATGACCAAATATTTTTTTATGTAGGTTCTTGCACTTGCTTTCGATTCCTCTTATTTTCATTGCCGTAACGTTAAAAATAACTGAGATTTCTTAATTATTTTTAAGCATAGAAATTCGATTTTTTTTCAACCAGCTATAATTATTTATAAAAATGAAAAAAATACCTGGTATAATTGAATTTAAAACTTAACATCTTTATCTTTCCATTGATACGGTTTAATTAATGTAGGATTGATAGTTTATTATCTAACATATTTTGAAAAATCGTAATATAAAAGTAGTACCTCAAATTAACTAGTAAATTGAAAGACAGCAATTTTACCGATTTTGATCAATGTTTTTCAAACGAAAGGTCAAAACTTCAAGTTCACGATGATCATAGATTCCTGTGTTTAAAATAATTATAAACAAAAAATTAAATTGATTGCTTAAATATTACATTCCAAAACTAAAATATATTTTTTTTGATTAGTTTGCAATAGAAAATAAATATTTAATATTTAAAAATACATGACGAAATTTTAAAAAATGGTTTCAATTGTTAATTAAACATCTTTCCAATGGTTTTCGACATATTGCAAATATAGATATTATATCTTTGGTACAGGGTATACAAATTTGGTTTATTTTAAACCTAATTTTAATTTAGTTCAGAATTATACTTATCTAAATTAAAAGCCTTAAATTCTGATGAAAATATTCTTCTCTTTCTATTTTTCGCTTTGTACGTGGATACGGCAGGAACAGAGTAATAATCTAAAAAAATAATCTTATCAGCAGACAGCAAATAACACAGGCCAACAATTCTCAGAACCAGAGACCAGACCTACTATACCCGAAGGTTTTTGCTGCGCTGAATCCGAATCTGACCTCAGAAAAATTCC
>NC_046657.1:22169605-22177727 GCF_010883055.1 Belonocnema kinseyi | reverse complement strand
TTTTCGGATTTTCAAACACAAAAGATTCCATGTAAATCAAAAATACTTTTTTACACTCTCATATGACTCACTGAGTCACGCTAAAACCACCTTAAGGGCATGTGATACTTACAGTTTCCCCGGTTTCTTTCTACAAAAATGAAAATTTTTAAAAACTGAATTCAGAGATGCTATAAAATATCATAACGGAAGTCCGCGGACTCTTTTTTGAGGTATAATAACAAAAAAAATGTATTGTGCTAAATAAAAATTGTATGCATGTGCATTTTTTTGAGGTTACGTCGTTTCTCATCTCCCTTTTTCCGATAATCTGGAAATTATTTATGAAATAAATTTTTTTGATTGCCTGCAAACAAGGTTAGTTCCGGGAGATTAGTTGCTATGTTTATTTGTAAGTCCAAAGTTTTCGGCCAAAAATACTGTGTAGATTGGAAGTAACGCTCGGGTGAATTGTAAAGCACATAACCTCGAAATACACACGCACTTTGTTAGCAATATCAAAAATTATTTGATAAAAAATACAAAAAAGTGTGTGGGGCCGTCCGTTAGCATGTTCGCTATCATTTCCCAGATTTTGAAGGCAAAATATTTCTTATCCTAGGAAAAAAGCCGGGGAATCTAACACTGAAAAAATCGATACTATTTCCTAAGGGCTATGCAAATTAATCACATTTTGCTAAATTAAACTTTTTTTAATTAACCCACAAAAAAAGTATGTGGGGACGTCCGTTAGCATGTTTGCTATCATTTTCCAAATTTTTAAGACAAAATATTTATTATTCTAGAAAAAAAGCCGGAGGAACCTAAAACTGGTAAAATCGACAATTTTCTAAGTAGCACATGCCCTTAATACGCCTACTTATAAAATGGCAACTTTATTTAAGAATATCCGTTAAAAAGCTTTAATAGTACCGGAAAGTCAAGTAAAAAATTCATTTGAGTTTAAAAACACAATAATTAATTGATCAATTCCTTTCGATCATATTATGGTTTCTTTGGATGTTTCATCTTTATTTACACTGAAAAAAATTTGCATTGAATGATTTTACTTGAAAGAAGCAAGTATTTTCTTTTTACAAGGGACCGAATTTCTTGAATCAAGAAAATAATAGAATCAGGACAACTATTTGAGTCAAGAATATATTTACTCTAAGCAAAAAACTATTGAGTTAATTTGTTTCATTATACTTGTTTGCGTGAATGTTAATAAAATATTGAATTAGGAATATTATATTTTCATGATAAATAACTGAAACTCTAACAAAATTCTTGATCCAAGTAAATTCATATACTTATTTTGACTACTATTTTAATTGAAATAATGTTCATGTTCTTGAGGCGAGAAAATGAATGTATTCAGCGAAGAAATAATTTCTCTGAAAATAATGCTTGAATATTTTCCTTCAAATAATTATTTATTTGAAACGAGTGTCAGATTTACTTTGAAGATACCAATATACCTATACCTATACCTATATTGATCTAAATTAAATTACTTCTTACTGCCGCTAAAAATTATTTCTAAATTTCATAATATTTATAAAATTCAAAACATTGGTGCACATAATCAATTTTATTTATACAAATTTAGATAGAATTTTGCAACTTTGATAAACTACAAACTTTACGCCGACACACAAATCAAATCACTCATAAAACTATTAAAAAAATTATAAGTTTATTGCGTCGATAAGTTTTTGTGAGTAAGAATTAAAATTTTTCAAATAGATTTAAAAAAAGTGATATTAATTTTGAAATAATTATGCAAGACTCAAAAGTAATTTCATTCCTAAAATTATTAAAAGGTTATAAATGTACTGCGTCTATAATTTTTTTCGCTGATTATAAGCTTTAAAAAATGCTTGAAAATACAATTATTACATTTTCTTTATAATTTAAAAAAATGTTATGCGTTTATAAAGCAAAATATTTAAGGAAAAAGAATTCAATAACAATTTTTAAAAGTTTATAAGAATGCATTTCATTTTATGAAAGAATAATTAAAAAATTGACAATTAGAATTTTTTAGAATAAAAGAATTGAGAATGCAAGGAAGAAACAAATAAATATTTTCCGTACGACCACCGTAGAATTCTTTTTTCTTCTGATTTCGAAGTATTTTATACTTGTAATTAAAATAAAATATCGAACACTGTTTTAAATGGGTAATATTTAGACTAGCGATCAATTCTTTTTTACATATTTTAAATTATTTTTGTTTGGAATTGTTATTTTCAATTAAAAACTGAATTAAAAAGTACTATAAAAGAATTAAATAAATCGAGAACTGTGCGTTTTACAGAGGTTTTTAAAAATCAGAAAATGTTTATTTGTCACTGAGGTTATTGAAGCGTTTTTCAACTCAAAAGTTATTAATTTTTTATAAACTTTATATCGTTTTTAAGCGGATTATATTTTTAAAGAAAAAAGTATTGAGCCCTTTGCAAAATAAGTGAAGTTCAATTATTTTTGCATATTTTAAATTTTTGTTTAAGGAAAGCAATTCCATATTAAAATCTTAGTAAACAATCTATGATCAAAGCATTCGATAAATTAAAAACGTTGTGGTTTATGTAAATTTTCGTATAACAGAACACTATTTTTTGGCATTGATGTTATTAAAGAATTTTTGTACATGCAACTTTTCTTTATTATTCATTACCTTTGGGTCGTTTTCAAGCGTTTTAAATATTAAGAAACAACAAGTGGTAAGTCCCTTGTTAAATAAGTGAAACTTACTTCGCTTTTTACACATTTTATATTATTGTTTAAGATATTTTATTTTTCATTAAAAATTAAGTAAGAGAGTATTATATATATACAATAAAAGAGTTGGATAAATTTAAAACTGCGCATTTTATGGAGAATTTTTGTTTATTGTTTATTACTTTTAGATATTTTATAAAATTTTTTAATATATTAAGAAAACAATAGTATAGAGCCATTTTTTGAAATAAGTAAAATTCAATTATAAAATTTTTATAAATGAAAAATGGTATATTAAAGTCTCTCGAAAATTTTCAAGTATCATCAGAAAGATGTTTTCTTAAAAGAAACATTGAGTTCCACAACGTTTAGTTTGGAGATGGTTGAGGCTCACCATACGACTTCGTACGACACTGCCTTGAAATTCTTAATCGAGATTTTGTCACAGAGATCCAAGTGCATCGATAGCGAAGTCGGTAGAGCGCGCGGTTAAGACACTAGTTTAGGTAGGTTTCGAATCCTCGTGGAGTGCGATTTTTCAAAGAGATTAAGCGTGCGATTATATTTGTAAGTAAGAATGTGCGAGAATTACGTGTTTTAATAATTAAAAAAATGAAGATTATATAATAATAAATTCGAAAATAATTTTTTTTTCATTGAGCAATAGTGTTCAGTTGAGGCTCATTTTATTGATCCGATCCTTCATATTCTTAGATTAAGAAAATATATTCTTGAAGTGTATCATAAATAATTTCTTGGCAGTGAACTATGTTCTGCATTTGAATACATCTCTATATGAAGTAACACAATAAAGTTTCAGAATAATAAAATGCGATATTCTATCTAAGAATACATTTTCTCAGATTAAAAAAATGTACGTTTGTTCCAAGCATACGGTAGCAAGTATTTATTTATTTGGAAAAAACTCAATTTTTTTTAGTGTACTAATATATTTCAATCGATTTGGAGCAAAATAGTATTTCAAGTCGATGAATTCATATGAAAAATTTCACAGATTTACCTTTGACAGAATTTGAAAAAGGAATTAAGTTTCTAATGAATCAAACAGTATTTCAATTTAAAAATAACTTTTCTAGAAAAGTTTATTGGGCTACCTATGGGGTCTTCCATACCCCCTGTTTTAACTGAACTTGTTGTGCAAGACTTAGAGTCGTTGAATTTAAAAAATTTTAGATTTCACTGTTCACACATATTATAGGTACGTGGACAACACTTTCATTATTTTACCAAAAGATAAACTAAATTATGTGTATTATATTTAATTTCTAATATATTAAAGACTTTTTTGTTATTAACAATTCATTACTAATAATATAATTTTTTGTACATCATAATTTATAAAAAATTGGTATATTATTAATAAACGTTACCTCGACTCTTCCTTCTACGCTTCGACTATATGCAGTATCATATTGAATTTAAGAAACTTTATATCTTTAACTGTTACTACGACACTGTTCTTTTAAAATCTCAGGTGATTCATGTTTTTACCTCTTTCACTCGTAGAAGTAAAAAAATTTTTTTAAAGTAATTTTGACGGTTTTATTTCACTTTTACTTTCGTATATGTTTTGTTTTACATTTAACATTTTAAACTTAGCTCCAATTTTATTTTGTTTTTATTTTTTACAGAACTTACTGAGATTAGAATGATAAAAGCATGAATTAATAATCAATAATTCTGATTTTTTCTTGAATATAAGGACTTCTACAATTTTATTGACATCGGATTTTTTTTATGAAGAGAGCAATTGTCTCTCGAAACGTCGGCAAATTTTTATAATGGAATAAAGGATCTTCTCAACATCATGGTATTTTACTTGGTCTTAAGTATGTCATTTTTGTACATCTTACTATATAATTACATGTAACTTAAAAATTTCACTTTTATTTTAATTTCCCGAAAAAACTACCCTTCCTCGTGAACATATGCAGCTGAACATGTATATTTATAAAAAAATCATAAGAAATAATACAACTTAGAAAACACTCTTAGTTGATGTTTTTTTGCTCTTTTTTTGATCTCCGATAATATGTAATACGTTTCCGAAAAA
The DNA here is from genome assembly GCF_010883055.1 of Belonocnema kinseyi. Lineage (NCBI taxonomy): Eukaryota > Metazoa > Arthropoda > Insecta > Hymenoptera > Cynipidae > Belonocnema > Belonocnema kinseyi. The sequence continues at coordinate 22,172,947 of NC_046657.1, read as the reverse complement.
CTACCCCTAAGTCATATATACCTACCCCTCGTGAGCAAAAACGTTTTAAAAGTTGCAAAACCATCTTGAATCATGTAGAAATGATTTAGAACTCCAAATTAATTACATGAAACTTGAAAATTTCCCCATCATTGTTCAAGGGGGTTTTCAAAATTTCAAAACGTTTTGTATCACAAGGGGTAGGTGTGTACGTCTTAGGGGTAGTTTTTTGGGTAATGTAATATATATCATCAGAGAGCAAAAAAAATCAAAAAGTGTCCACTAATTGTTCATCTCACTATAATCATTTTTAGTGAGTTTTCGTAGTTGGCGGCACTAAGTGGACGTCCTGCTAGCGCCGCTAGCAGGGAAATTATAACAAAAGTTTATGTATTTTCCTTGTTTATCAAAATTTATAAAAAATTAAATCTTAAGTGAATAATATTAATGTTAATAATAGTATTAAATTACTATATTGAGTTGAAAAAACTTTTTGAATTTTTTAAAAAGGAAGCTTGCATTTCCTGTTAAAAATCGTTTCAATGTGTATAAAAATGTATTGTTTACAAATCTTTTGTGTAAAATAAAGTTTTGAGATAGAAATAAATATTTGTAGGGCTTAAGGCGATCTCAAGGTACCACATCATACCTGGCCTCTCAGCTACCTTTTTCTATTGTTCCGCGCTGGACTCGATCTCGAAACTGGCGGGGGGGGCGCTGTGGCTCTTAACTAGCGGTTTCTACATTATGTTACAGCATTACATTTGAATTAAATCGTGAATGAACTCTGTTCCGCACAACCATTGAGCTCTAAATTTGACTATTCTTAAATATGCCCAAAATTCCTTACTTTTTTGTCTGAAAAACACAATACATATTTTAAATCAATGTTTATAATCTTATTTAACTAGAACACTATGAGCTTTTAAATGACTATTAACTTATTATGCTACAATTTTTGCTGAGTTTGCTGAGTACCTGAAAATTTTCTCGTTGATAATTAAGAATATTCTTCTTTAAAAAAGTCTGAAAATGGTTACACATTTATTTAAATTATAAAAAACAAACACACATGTTTCGTTAACAATTAGACTCCATATATATTTTTCAAAAAATGTTGTTTTTAAAATCTGTTCATAAACAACAGTTTTTCGCACTTTTCACCCCTTCCAGCCTTTTTGTATCATTATTACTTTAATTAAATTATATAATAAATTTATTCATTATATGAAAATAGTTTTTTATTAGGACATTAAATGTAGTATATTATTTGTGTTATTTATTTGGGCATTTGTCGAAAGAGATATATATATTTTTAAAAACAATCTTTTAAATGAGGAACTTTGTGATAATTTTAGAAAAAATTAATAATTCATCGTTCAATTTTATGTCTTTTTTTAACAATTTTAATAAACAAATATATTCTTGGGGCCTCTGTCGACCGAAAAATTCTTTTTTTTCGATTTCAGTCTTTTTAATGAAGAAATTCATGATAATCTTAGGAAAATTTATATCAGTTAATAAATATTATATTTTTTTGAAACAAATTCAATAAACAAATGCATAATTCTTAAGCTGTAGACTTATTAAATGAATAAAAATAATGAGAAACTTCAACTGAAAGGAATGAGATAGAAAAAAAAACTTTTTTGTCGACAAATGCCCACATAATGCATATGCTCATTAATTTTTTTTTAGAAGATCATAAAATTTTTCAATTAAGTATGAGTGTTAATGTAATTGTCGTAGAATTCTCAATTTTCAAGCATAACATAAAAAAATGCCTTCGACAGATGCCCGAATAATGAATTTTTTTTTTTTAATTCGTTTGAAATAATCTTAAATTTTTGTAACTAATCATGAGTGTTGCTAAATTTACTATGAAAATCCGAATTAAAAAGCCTGACGTTAAAAAAAAATGACCGTGGACAGATGCCAAAATTATGCAATGTTTATTGAAATTGTTTTAAAAATCATGAAATTGATCAACAAATTATGAACTTTTTTCTGAAATTATCATGATTTTAACAATTTATTCATTTATCAACTCAAATATTCGGTTGATAATTGATATTTTTTTATTTATTTGAACAAAAGAAATTTGTTTAAATAATCTCGTTTCGATTTTTTTGAATACAAATTATTACTGTTGGTCTATTGGAATATTTATCAGTAATAATTAATAACTAATTAATAATTAATTTATCAGTAATATTAAAGTAATAATTTTTATTAAAATTTTTTTTGATAAATAAAATTAATCAAACAATTTTGATAAATATTCCACTGAAGATATATTAATAATTTGTAATAAAAAATTTATATACAGAAATTCCATTTGTTTAAAAAATTAATGAACTAATGTTAATAAATATTCCACTAGACCGATAGTAATAATTTTAAGCAAAAAAATACGAGAATACGTCGAATGCGTCGATTTGATGACAAATTGATATTTTTAGTTTAAAGGATAGTTTTCAGGTACTTGTGGGGGTGTGTGAGGCGTGTCAAACCTATATGTTCAAGTCAAAATCGGCAACTATTAAAATAAAAAAATAAAAAAATAAAAAATAAGGGAATTTATTTTTTCGGATTCGGAATAAAATAGAGGGGGGGGGGGGGATCGTTGCCCTCTAGCATGCGAAAAATTTTTCCATTCATTTTTGGACCACCCTATTCATCATGTTAGTTTAAAATTCATCACTATTGACGAAAAATGGGGCTTAGACCAAAACTATATAAGTTTAAAAAGAACATTATGAACTCTAAAATTACTGTTTGAAAATTCCCTAAAGAATTAACCATTTATTATTTCCAAGTATTCAATTGTCCCACGAAAAAAGCATAAAAAAAGCAGCATCTATTTCTAACCACACTATCAAATTCAACTGCTTATTCATCGATAATGACAGGCAACTGCCTGTTCGTTGCCGTTGCTGTTGAAGCGTTTGTTGATGTTGCTATAGTTGTTGCTGTTGCACTAGTTTTTGACTTAGTTTTTACAGTGGTTGTTGCTCTTTCCCTGGTTCTTGTTCTTGCTGGTGCACTAATTGTTGGCGTAGCTGTTCTAGTTGTTCTTTTACTAGTTATTGCTGTTGCCCTGGTTGTTGTCGTTGCTGGTGCACTACTTGTTGGCGTAGTTTTTGCATTTGTTCTTGCACTAGTTGTTGCTCTTTCCTTGTTTGTTGACGTTGCTGATGCACTACTTGTTGGAGTAGCTGTGCCAATTGTTGTTCATGTTGCACTAGTTGTTGCGGTTGTCCTGATTGTTGCCGTTGCTTGTTCACTACTTGTTGGCGGAACTGTTCTAGCTGTTGTTCATGTTTCAATAGTTGTTACAGTTGCCCTGGTTGTTGTCATTGC
>NC_046657.1:22155754-22169505 GCF_010883055.1 Belonocnema kinseyi | reverse complement strand
CGCTAGTTGTTGCGGTTGTCCTTGTTCTTGCCGTTGCTGAAGCATCACTTGTTGGCGTAGCTGTGCCAGTTGTTGTTCATGTCGCACTAGATGTTGCGGTTGTCCTGGTTGTTTCCTTTGCTGGTGCACTACTTCTTAGCGTAGCTGTTGCAGGTGTTGTTTATGTTGCACTAGTTGCAGCTGTTGCTCTGGTTCTTGGCGTGACTGTTGCACTGGTTGAATTCCCGCTTCACGGGTGTATTCAAGGCCTTCAAATACTGGAATATGATTATGTAAATATATAGCTGGTTGCGCTCGACTCTTGTGAGTCTTTCGAAGATCCTCTACATCCTTTGCCGTAGCCTGATGTAGATCATAATTCTCCCAGTCCATAAAGCAAACTGAAACACCAAGCCAAAATTCGAATCTAGATACATTTTTTATTTACTTAATATGCATACTATGCAAAGAACGTTTGTCAATAATGACCCGTACTCAAATTATAAAATGGATTATAGGTCTTCCCCAAGACCCTTCTAATCTCTGTAAACAAACCGTAACAAAATACGATTTGAGTCTTTAAACTAATTGACTTTTTTTAATTAACATAATAAATGCTTTGCAGAGTGAAAACAGCATTTTCAAAGTATCCTTATTTTTCCTTTTTCATTTTCTTATATCCTTTATTATTAGAATTTAAATACCAGCATTTTAATCTTGTAATGTTTTTAACATAGAATATTTTATAAACGGAATAAAACAATGTTCCATATACAAATTCCAGATACTAGGAGAGACGAAATTTCAATTTTTTTTATGTTAATTTTGAAACCAAAAAGACGAATTTTATCTACAGAAATTGAATTTTCAACCAAAAAATGTGAATTTTGAGGAAAAAAATCAATTTTTAACAAAGCAGTTAAATTTTCAACCAAACATATAAACCTGCATTTAAAAAAATGTTCAAGAATAAGTTTAAGTGTCATCTACGCAGCTAAATTTTCAATAAAAAAATATCAGTTTTCAATTAAATAGTTTAACTTTCAAACGAAAGGATGAATTTTCAACAAAAAATATAAATCCGCAAGCAAAAAGCTTTATTTTTAATTCAACAGTTGTATTTTTACCCAAGATGTATGAAATTTCTACTAAAACAGGTACATTTTTGATTGAAAAGGAGAAATAAAAAAAATATTAAATTTTCATCTAAAAAAAGATTTAAGTATGGCTTGTTAACGCCAAAATATAAACTTCAAACAAAAAGTAAATTTTCTACGATATAGTTGAATGTTCAACCAAAGAGGGCATGTGAAAAGAATCTCAAACAACTAGTTGAATTTTCAACCCAGAAGATAAATTTAAAAGCTTTAAAAATTCCTAAATTAACTTAATCTTCAAAGTCGTCTCAGTGAATCATTGTGTTTGAAAAAATAAATTTAGAATTTGAATGTGCCCACTTGCTTCAGTTGTACCTTTTAAGTCCACGAATTTTTGGAACAAAATCTAAAAATTAGTTATGATGTATGGTTTTGACTTTGTTATTAATTTTTTATTATTTTTTTATTCTCAAAATTAATCGCTTAAAAATGCATGTATTGCTTTTTTACACATACAAAAGTAGTAGGGTAGCGTGCGTACTGAATACAAATTTCGAATCGCGCATGCCGTCGTTTCCGATGTCATATTTTATAGGTATTAATGAATTTAAGATAAAAACAATAATATCAAGTTGCATGAAATTCCAAGAATTGTTTTCAAAATGGTGCTTATATTTAAACTCATCATCACTTTGACCAATGCAGCCTGTATGATAATATAACTGTATCGGTAATTTTTAAGATAAGCAATTATATCACATAAAATACGTTTGTTAATTCCTAGTAAACAAAATTTTATTCTGATAATGTCATCATTTTTATAGAAATCCTTATCCACAAAGATATCATATTTCTTCAATGTTAAAAGAGTCGACACAGATGAAGAAGCAAAAGGTTAAGTTAGTTAAATTATGTAAACGTTTTTAAAAGTATTTTCTGAACTGACATGTTAATTTTTGCATCGTTTAGCGCAATACTGCGACAAAGTATCTAGACATTTGGTAGCGGGTGCAAAGTTTCCATAAGAGGAGGCCAGTTCTTCTCTTTCAACAGTTTGTTGTCAGATGACAGATCGTTAAGTCATATAATGTATTACTAAAGAGCTTTTAAGAGCTAAGACAAGTCAAAGAAATTCTAACATATTGAAAAACGCTAACAAGAATATTGAAAACTGTAATCTTGATGATAAGTAGCAGTAAAAAAGAAAAAAAGGATTTTTAAAAATGAAACAAAACCGATTTTAATGGAGACTTTCTTCTATCAAATAAGCTGGCGGATCTAAAAATTAACAAAGAATACAAAATTACTGATATCCTGTTCATGCAAACAAATAAAGCCTGTGAAGAGCAACATCTTGGTATGATGTATTTGGGTGGAAGGTGCAATTCCATTAAACTTGTGAAAAATATTTATAAAGTGTGCAGTCAACAATGCAACTACAGTGGGAATTCCCGCATACATATGATTATATATTATAAAGATTACATAGTGGCTTTGGAGCAAATTCAAGAAACTAAAGTTAAAAACAGAAAATTATCCGTTTATAGTGCAAGAAACAACGTTTGCTATTCTCTAGGAAGTCGCTCATGGTATGAACTGGTGTGTTCTGGAACAGAGTGCAAGAAGCGAAGCTGATATAGCATTAGCTGAAAAAACTTGGGAACCTGTATTTTCTAGAGTCAGATATAGGTGAAAAGGCGGCTGCTTGGGGAATAACTGACGCAATGAAAATTAAATCAAAATTTGTTACGAGTCTTAAAAATAAAAGGTCTACTACCGAACTTGAAAATCGTTACAGCAGCTGACAAAGCAATGATACCAACTAATGGTGCTCAAACTGTCATTAAATATGCTCTTAGAGGTGCACGTGCATCTGTTAGAAAGACTGACCAGTTCTAAAGAAATTGTGTGGGCTTCTATCCTTTCTTATATCCATCATTGCTGGTCTAAGTGCTACTGGAACACTATCTGATGGACCTTCGGGAATAGCTAAAGCTGTTGATGATTCAAGTTCTGCAAAACGACAGGCACACCAGCCATACGCTTCATCAAGCTTCAATAACAGCGATGAGATTAGCATTGCAGTTCAAAATTAGGATCATTGTCTTCTGCCAAGCAACAGTTCACTTCATAAACAAGGAAAATTAACCAAGGATATAGAAACGCCCGCGACCAAAACAGTTCTAGTTACTAATTCAATCTATTATTTACTTGAAGAAGCAAAATATGAAATCAATGCAAAAGAAATTGACAAAAATAAAAATGTTGGTCTCAATAGTCTTATGAAAAATTATCTATCTCTAAATCCTGGGTGATCACGTTACATACAGAATGATGGCCGGCTTGAAATAAATGATAATAATCAATCACTAACCATCACTACCGGTTAATTTGATGCAGCAATACCTCTTAGCATGATATTTGATTTTGCTGAAGATTATCACAAAAACATTGTCAGCGCTAAGCATCAACTTATTTTGACTAGATCAAAAAGTGATGCAAATGCCATCTTTCAAGCAGCCCCCATTGAGCAGTATAATATTAAAATTAGTCAGAGTGGCTGTTGCCTAGAATTGAAGTTCCGATTTACACAAATTTCAGTTGCCAAATGTATATATTGAAAAACATTCACCTATTCCAATAAGATTTCGAACTTGAGAACCCTATGAACATTCTCTACTTTCAACTGCTTCAAGTCATGTTTGAACTGTAAAAAACCTTAACACAATTAGAAACCCCGAGATTTGTAATATTTGTATTGTAAACAAACAGAACAAATAATACTTATAGAAGCACTAATAACTTTGATCATTGCAATTTCGCTTATGTCAAACTACTTTTAAGTGACCAGTGCTATCATTATAGTAATTTGAATGTTGATATTAATCGGATTCAGTCTACTCTACTATCGAGAGGAGAATTTATAAAGTATGCTGACTGACTTTTCTAAACAAAATAAGTCACTGAAATACGGACCAGATTACTTTCGTTTGGAATTTCAAACTAGTGAAAATTTTCCCGCTCCAGCATCGACATATTGCCCAATTTTTGATGATCATATGATTGAGTATAAACCAATAAGTGGCGTGATGAAAAAGATAGTATACAATTTCTGTAATCAAGTAGAAATAGTTTAGTTGCATTCAATGGAACAACGTTCCACTGAAATATAAATCTAAAAATATTTGCGCAGAGCGGAATCATCTTAGAATACTTTGGAACTTTGGTGATTTACCATATTCTTTAGTACCTGTAATACTCGACAGTATTTTAAAAGATTCAACAAGAATTTATGTGAAACGATTCGAAAAAAAGATTCAGCTGAAACAATTTGTAAAAATACCAAACGAAATTGTTGATATGGTTGATTTGGAATGTCACAGGAATTGCATGAGATGTTTGCAATTAATGGTTTAAAATGTACGCGTCGTAAGTATGAAAATTATTTTACATGCGCAATTGAAAATTTACTTTGATTAAAAAACTGAATCTCTTTAGAATAGTTTTGTTAGATTAGTTGTTAATGTCTAGAAAAAGACTGAATTGTTTATGAGTTAAAAAAAATATTGCAAATTCATTCTCTGCTTTCTTTCTGAAATCTGTATTTAAATTAATATAGTCTCTTTATGGCGGTTTTTGTTTAAACTGTAAAACACAGTGAATTTTTACAAGTTCCATCTTCAAATTCAAATACAGTTTTAAATTTTGATAATGAAAACCGTAATTTGTGTCGGATTTCAAATTGACTACTAGTTTGGGAATTTTAGATTCTGGAAGAGGAGGTACACAATGGTCTGGACATAATGGTATGTTTTTATGCAAATCATGGAGTTCTTCAGGATATTTGAAATCTACTTTAAGAATAAAATCTATTTCTAAATCATAAGGAATATTTAAAAAATTTGGTTCGTTTTTAAAATTTGATGATTTTTAATATCAAAATATATGATGTAAGATTTTGGTTCCAATGTATTAAAATGCAATGGATCTAAATTATGAATTGCAATGCAACGATTCCTAAAGCTTTAAAAAATGTCTGCCAACAGAAAAACACCGTTTTTCCAGTTAAATCCAAATATTCACCTAAAGATTTTAAATTAAGTGCTTCCCATACCTTGCAGGCATGATTATAATCCTTACTGAAATGCCCTCATCGTTTAATTTTGAATAAAATTCCTCTTTTTCTGGTAGACAACTTGCCTCTAATTTTCTCCAATTATCAATATAGTCGTATGGAAATATATCTTTTCTCGTTGATAATTTGAATTCTTTATCATTTTTGTAATATTTGTTTGTTATTAATTTTGCATTATTGCTAAGATTGAAAGTTAATTTAAAGAATCTACTTGGCATAAATCGAAAGAGTCAAAGAGTCTAAGTTTAACTTTTGTATTTCGAACATTTTTTTGTAAAGGATTGATGTTTTTCGTTATTAGTGGATCATAATCCAAAAAGTGAGAATCGTAAGCCGATAAATTATGGAACACTATGGGAATAATATGTGAGTTTGGTAATATACGTCACAGCTGCCATGAGAAGGATGCCCATATTTGCCCGTAAAATGACAGTGATCATGATGTTCAATGTAATTTCGTTAACATATTTTTCACAAATATGACATACTTTTTCATTTTGAAAATCACGTCCCTGCTCTAAAGCAGCGTATGTTGCAAATTGAACCCTCTCTTTGTATTTATAATTTCTAAACTTTGAAATGTTGTCTTTTTCTGTTGGAAGCATTAATGTACAATCATTTTTTAGATGATCACAATGAATTATATGGTTTTTTGAAAAATATTTCTCAAATTTGAAGTGGCAAAAATACCTGTAACAAACAGAAGTGCGCCAGTGATATTTTGTTAATTTTGATTTTACTACTCTAGATGGATTTTGATAACAGAAAAATAATACAGTTCTATATCATCAAATTTAGTGTTTTCAACCATAAGAAGGTGAATAACGGGCTTTCCCGATTTCTCATGACTTATTTAAACTGGAACAATTTTTCGTTCCTCGCTGTATTTTTTTGATTCTAATTTATAGATATTTATACTTAACCCATTTATTTGTTTAAATTTCAGAAGGTTTTGAAGCATTGGATTTAGCAGGATAAAGAGCTGCCTTTATTGTCCAGCGAAAGCAGTATCAATCTTTATTTTAAATGTTAAAAACAGTTTTTCTGTTTTAATAAAATCTGGTAATTTAACAAAAGTAGAATATCTAACTTGCAAAAGGGCATATATATTAATATTGACCGTTACGCTAACAATTTCTATTGCTATCCACCGTGAATCTGATTTTTTTAAATCATCAATTTTATCTTTGGCTTGTTGACAAGTTTTATCTTCAAAACCCACCGATATTCGTAGATGTTCGAATAGGATTATTCTTAGTGCAAACACGTTTTGTTTCAGTTTTTCCCCTTCTCCTAATACCTTTAAAATACCGGTGAATTCCATGAAAGCGTTGATATCACCACAACTATTATTTGTATTCTTAATTCCGGGGATAAAAAATACGTTTACAGTCATCAAAAAATGTTCGAAATCTTTATGAATTAAATTTGTTACAAGCCCTGTTCTGATCAGCATTCGAAAAGCAGTGGCTACATCATCCCAACTTAACCTTTCACTTAGTTTCTTCGAAGCTTCACTCCAGCCAGTTCTTGTCTTGAGCAACGTCTTGAATTTCTGTTTGTAGTCTTCAGATCACCAATTCATGTGATAATTCTATGTTTTTAACGAACGGATAGTAGAATGTTCTTTTTTAGAATTTTTAATGTTCTGATGTTTTTTATACAGCCTCTGGTCCACCGTCTAATTTCTTAAGCTGACGGAAGCTTCTTTTCAAGAACTTGCATAAAAAACCCGCTGTAATGTATCATTTTCTCAGTTATACATTAAATATAACACCATTTTGAAAACAATTTTCGGTATTTTATGCAACTTAACATAAATTGATAAAGCGTTAGTATTGAAAAGTGTCATTTTGGGTTCCTCATAACGTCAAAATAAAATTGCAATTGCGAGCTTACAGTTCTAAATGAAATTCAAAAGGTACATATTCATTTAACGAAAAATTAATAAGTACAATAAAAATACTTTCCTCATTTCCATATATATATATAATTTTTTTTCTTGCACTTACCAACAGTATCAAGTAGGGAAGCTGCGATTGTAAAGAGAAGCGTTCCAGTAACAATCTTCATTTTTTCTATTCAAGAATTTCTGGCTTTACTAATGAATTGGCACAAAATCACTGCTATGTATACTTTAGATAACTAGGCGTCAAGAGTAAAATTTCCGCGATCATTCAGTTTACCTAACTTCGATGATAGTGGCTGATTTAATCAATATTAGACAAAACCAAGTTCTTATTGTGCAAACTCGTAAAGCACATGCTATGATTATTTGCTGTCTGCTGATAAGATTATTACCCTGTTTTTGCCGTATCCATTTACAAAGCTAAAAATAGAAAACATAAGGGAAAAAAATATTAATCAGAATGTAACGACTTTGATTTAAACACATTTCATTCTGAAATAAATAGAAATTAGGTTCTAAATAAACCGAAATTTATTTGAACCTGTGTCAAAGATATTGAAACGATCAAAGAGAGTAATAGAGTCAAATGTCAAGAATGAGAAGTATCCTATATACTGGAACTTTATATTCGTGGCGATTGTTTTGTTGCACATTCGAGGCCTGAAGTAGTTTTCCTTGACTTAGAGAAATGAAAAATGTTCATTATCGAATTTTCAGCACTAGCGGACAAGCCCATTGCAGCCAAGGAGAAGCCAATGTAGAATGGCTAGTCCTGATCATTGGTGCTCTTAAAGGTGTGAAATTTTCACTGGGTAATAGTTTGAAAATCATCTCTGCGTGTATACAAAATTCTAAGGCACTTGCGGGGAAGATGAAAACGGCGGTCATCCTTGGGTCGCTCCGTGCTTTAGGGTGCACGAGACTTTTACCGTATCGTCAAATTGAGTCTATCGCAGACTGAAACCTCTTAAGAAATGTTCATGACATACTTTTAATTAAATAACTTTCAATTTTAACCCCTTAACCCATTTTCATTTTGCCCGAAAAATGTCGCTAAAAATACAAATTAGGGGTTTTCGATCAGATTCATGCTAAAAAGGGTATTTTTTTAGAATTTCTAGAACATGAATAATTGTTTAAAGATAAGTGAAGAGTTTTCAAGTCTTTTTAAATAGTTTGGAATTGTTTATATAATTAATATTTGTTTAGAAATTTTTTGATTCTGTAATTTTGAAAAGTTTTCTTATTTCGGGATAAATTATATAAACTTAATGAGTGTTAAGAGCAGTACTTCTTGTTTCACATAATTTGTAACTATTTAACCAATTTCCATTTGTTTAAAAAAATTTTCTCCTTGAAATCGTAAAAAGTTATTATTTTTTATAATTTTTGACACAATTAACAAATTTTGAGAGTACTACATTTTCTAAAGATATTTGGCAATTATTTCAAAAAATTTGATTCGCTCAAAACTTTAAGGGGCGGTGGAACATTTTGCGATTTTTTTAATGCAAATCGCTTCTTATATATACTACTCGATACTGACAACAACATGCTTACATCAATTGTTTGAACGATTTATTATTGTTTTTAGCCACTTTCTCTGAAAATAATGTTAGAAGGACTCGTTTTTTTTAAATCTTCGACTTTCTGCCTAATTTTCCACCAAAATGCGGTAAAACTTAATTCACGTTAACAAACACAATTGTTCAAACAATTTATTATTATTATTACTAATGATATTCTTTTAGATTATTGCTAGGAAATTGTAGTTTTTTGTTTTGATTTTTCACTTTTTTTGCATTTTCAATTAGAGTGGTGTGAATAATTACTTAAAGCTAACAACATTAATTGTTTGAGAAGTTTGTTAAGATTTTTATTAATATTCAATTTTAGTAATACTAGAACCTATAGCGGTTATTTTTGAAATTTTCAACTACTTTCCTACTTTTAGCTTGGAGTGAGTTTTTAATTAATTCAATTGAGCAAACATAATTATTTCAACAAATTATTATTGTTTATAACTAGCCTCTCTTAAATAATTGCTAGAAAGCTGCAGGTTTTTCTTTAATTTAAAAATTTTGTCCTCTTTCCACTAAAAGCGTTATAATGATGAATGTAATTTAATAAACATAATTTATTAAACAAATTTCTATTGTTTGTAACGATCTCCTTCTATATTAATGCTAGATAGTTTCCTTTTTTGAAAATTCTATTTTTTGTCAACTTCTCACTTGGAGCGAGATAATAATTAATGCGATTTATCAAACATAATTGTTTAAAGAAATTAGAAAAGTATTTCAAAAATTCCAACCAAAATTCAAACCAAAAGGACAAATTTAAAAACGAGTCAAAAATGCAGACGGGAATTTAGGTTCACAGAAAGATAGAGAAATAGCGACGTTGATAAGTGAAAGATAGGGTGGGATACAGGAGAGGGTATTTAGAAACATAGACGTGAATTTAAATTGAAAAATATATAGAAAGAGATAGACCATGATAGATATTGTACAGGATAAGATAAAGAAGAGGAGGTTGAATAATATAGACATGAATTAAGATTAATAGAGATAGAAAAAGATTAACATGAATAGGTAGAGGATAAGATGAGATAGAAAAGAGGGGAATGCAAAAGATAGACGTAAATTTAGATTGGTAAAGATTTAGGGCAAGACAAACTTCAATAGATGTAAGATACGGTAAGACAAAGAAGAGAGGATTAAAACATATGGACGGAAATTTATATAGACAGAGAGATAGAAAAATATTTAGGCGGATAAATAAAGGATAGCATGAAATAGAGAAGAGGGTATTGAAAAAGATATAAAGTTAGATTTGATGAAGAGATAGTAAGAGATAGATGTTGATCGATAGGGAGTAGTGTGGGATGTAGAAGAGAGTATTGAAAAAGATAGACGTGAATTTATATTTTAAAATAGATAGAAAAAGATAGACATCGATATATGTGGTATAGAATGCGACAAAGAAGAGGAGATTGAAAAAGATAATAGAGTACTTAGATTGGCATACAGATAGAAAAATATTGACGTCGATAAAGAACAGATAGGATAAGATAGAAAAGATCTGGTTGAAAAAGATAGAGGCGAATTTAAATTGAGAAAGAGGTAAAAGATAGATAGACGCTAATGTGAGTAGATGTAGGATACGATGAGATAGAGAAGAAAAGATTAAGAAAGGAAGAAGGGAATTCAGATTGACAGAGAGATAGTCAAAGATGGAAGTGGATTATACATGAAGGATATGATGAGATGGAGAAGAGGGGATTAAAAAAGATTATGAAAGGCTTTTAAAACGATTTTTAAGGATAGATGTGAATTTAGCTGAACAAACAGATAGAAAAAAATGGAAATTGATAATCATGGGACACAACGAGATAAGGAAGAGGAGATTGAAAAGGATTGACGGAAATTAGGATTGACAGAGAGGCAGTAAAAGATGGGCGTAAATTATACGCGTAGGTGAAGGATAGGACGAGATGAAGAAGAGGGGATTATGAAAGATTATAAAAGGCTTTTAAAAGAATACAAAGAAATAGATCAAATAAAACTTGATAGACGTAGAACAGGATAAGATGAATTAAAAATATGGACGTGAAGTCAGATTGGCAAAGAGGTAGCAAGAGATAGACATGGATACATAAAGGGTACGGTGGGATAAAGAAGAGGAAATTAAAAAAGATAGAAGGGATTTAGATTGACAGGCAGATAGAAAAATATTGACATTGCTAGATAAAGTATGCAATAAGATAGAAAAGAAGAGGTTGAAAAAGAAAACCGGAAATTAAGATTGACAGAGAGATAGTAAAAGGTTGACGTGGATCCTAGAAAAAGGACAAGATGAGTTAGAGAAGAGAGGATTGAAAAAGTTAGAGGTGAATTTAAATTGACAAAAAGCAGGGAAAATATGGACGCTGATACGAGTTGATGTAGTATACGATGAAATCGAGAAAAGAAAATAGATAGAGAATAGGATGAGATACAAAAGAAGTTGATAGGCGCAGGACAGGACAAGATAAAGGAAAGGAGATTGAAAAAAATTGACAAGAAAAAAAAATAATATAAATAAGATACAAAAGGTGGTATCGGAAAAGATAGGTTTGAATTTAGATTAACGAAGATATTGTAAAACATAGAAGTCGATAGATAATGGGTAGGGTAGGATAAGGAAGGTGGTATTGAAAAAGATAGACGCGAATTTATATTGTAAAAGATACAGAAAAAGATAAACGTTGATAGATGCAAGATACGATGAGATCGAAAAGAGGATATTTAAATATATTAGTCGGAATTGAGATTAGGAGAGCGATAGGAAAATGTTGACGTGGATAGATAAAGGATAGAATAAGATTGAACAGAGATGATTAAAAAGATGGACGGAAATTAAAAATGACAGAGATGTAGCAAAATATTTCTGTGCGTAGCTGAAGGATAAGGTGAGATAGAGAAGAGGGGATTGAAGAAGATAAGCGTGAATTCAGATTGACGAAGAGATAGAAAAACATAGACTTTGATAGATGTAGGATAGCATAAGATAAAGAAGAGGAGATTGAAAAAGATAGACGGGAATTCAAATTCTCAAAGAAATAGAGAAGAATTAAAGTGGATAGATGAAGAATAGGATGAGATAGAAAAGACGGTATTAAAAAAGATGAACGTGAATTTAGAATGATGTAGATGTAGAAGATGATAAAATGTAGGATAGGAGGAGATAAAGAAAAGGAGATTGATAAAAAAGATAGACGGGAATTTGAAATGACAAAGTGATACAAAAAGGTAGATGTTGATAGATGTAGGATACGATGAGATTGTGAAGGTGGACTTTAGAAAAGGAATGGGATTTTCGATTAATAAAAAAATAGCAAAACATTGACGTGGATAGATATAGAATAGAATAAAATCAAAAAAAGGATATTAAAAAATATAGTCGGAAATTTAGAATGGCAGAGAGTTAGTAAACGATTGACGTGTATCAACAAAGGGCATGCTGAAAAAGCGAAGGGGGTATTGAAAAAGATTAACGTGGATTGAGATTGTCAAAGAAATCAAATATGATTGTAGTTGATAGATGTAGCATAAGCACGTTGATAGACGTGAGATAAAACTAGATAAAGAAGAGGAGATTGGAAAAGATAGAAGGGAATTTAGATTGAGAGACAAAAAAATATTGACATTTCTAGATAAAAAATGGGACAAGATTGAAAAAAATTAACGAAAAAGATTGACAGAGAGATAGAAAATGATTGAGGTGGATAAATAAAGGATAAGGTGGGATACAAAAGACGGTATTGAAAAATATAGACGTGAATTAAATTTGACAAAAATTGAGAAACATTGACGTGAATGGATAAAGGATAGGATGAGATATAAAAGACAAGATTGAAGAAGATAGACGTGAATTTAGATTGAGAAAGTGATAAAAAAGACAGATGTTGATAGACGTAGGACAGAATGAGATAAAGAAAAGTACATTGAAAAAGATAGACTCACATTTACATTGTAAAATATACAGAAAAAGATACACATCGATAGACGTAGGAGAGAATGAGATACAGAAGAGGGGACTTAAAAAGATTGAAGGGAATTATTATTGACAGAGAAATAAAAAATGATTTATGTGCATAGATAGAGGATAGGATGAGATAGAGTGGAGGGGATTAAAAAAGATAGACTGGAATTCAGATTAACAAAGATAGAAAAAATTGACGTAAAGCGATCAAGGATATGATGAAATAGAGAAGAGGGGATTGAATTAGATAAACAAGAGTTTGGAATGACAAAGAAATGAAATAAGATTGACGCTGATAGACTTAGCACTTGATAAGATAGAAAGGAGATTCAAAAATGCAGACTCAAATTTAGATTAACAGAGAAAGAAAAAAATTTACGTTAAAAAACGTGGAAAGGATGAAATGAAAAAGGAGGTATATAAAAAGATAGAAGTGAATCTGGGTTAACAAAGGGATAGAAAGAGTAGATGTTAGTAAAGAGTAGTAGATGAAGGATACGCTGATGTATAAAATAGGTTATTCAATGAAAATGATGTGAATTTAGATTGAGAGATAGACATGCAAAAATGTTGTCGTGGATAGGTAAATGATAGAATAAGATAAACAGAAGAGATTGTAAATGAAAGATAGAATGAGATGGACAAGAGGGAACTAAAAACGATATACTTTAATTTAGATAATCAAAGAGATAGAAAAAGATATTCATGCATAGATAAAGGATAGTATGAGGTGTAGAAGAGGGTATTGAAAGAGTTCGACCGGAATTTAGTTTAACAGAGATTGAAAAAGATTGACATAAATAGATAAAGAATAAGATAAGAGAGAGAAGATGGTATTAACAAAGACAGAAGGTTGAATACATAGTGATAGAAAACAATTGACATTGACTGATAGAGTATGGGAGAAGATAGAAAAGAGGGGATTAAAAAGATAGTCGGAGATTAGGATTTATAAAGAAATAGTAAAAGATTTAGGTAGATTGTAGATGAAGAATAGTACAAGATCGAGAAGAGTGTATTGGAAAAAAAGTAGACAGGAATTTATAATAACAGAGAGAGAAAAAGATTGACATGAATATATAGAGGATAATATAATACAGAGGAG
>NC_046657.1:22146390-22155654 GCF_010883055.1 Belonocnema kinseyi | reverse complement strand
GAGACAGAGAAGAGAGTATTAGCAAAGACAGGTGGGAATTTAAAAAAAATACAGATAAAAAAAATTGACATTAATAGATCAAGGATAGGATAAGATAGAAAATAGAGGATTGAAAAAAATAGTCGGAGATAAAGATTTACAGAGAGATGGTAAAAAAATTAAATTGGATTATAGATGAAGGAAAATATTTGATGGAGAAGAGAGGATTGAAAAAGATAAAGTTGAATTTAGATTGACAATGAGGCAGAAGGAATACATTTTCCCATATTCAAAATTATTCCGAAAGATAGGATCCCTATCTGTTTCCTTCCAGCAGGGATTGCCTCTGTTCTAAACTTGACAATTAGCTTCGAAACGCGGGAAGTCCTTCTGAAAAGGATAATTTTGCAACAACCTTGAATCCCTTTCTGCGTGATAATCAGGTTTTTGTTGCCAAAATGAAGGCTAAGTTGAGCATTGATCGATGTTAGGCAATAGTCCATGATGTCCTCTCGACCGCCATATATCAGCCATGATGAGTTTAGGTCCATCTAGTAGCCGAGATGCTCTCCTTGGTCCTTTCGCGAACTTTGAGAAAGAACGTCGTGATTTACGAACCCGAAAAGTTCCTTCTCAATGGGGGCCACAATAAGGCTCTCTTCTGTTCCCACTTTTGTTTGCGTCGTAACTTTCAAACCAGAAGATTAATTTTCTGTCCTATAAGACGTACTTTCAACAAAATACATACATTTTTAACCAAATAGTTTAATTTTTAACCAAGAGGATTGAATGTTTAACAAAAAGAAGAATTTTTAAGTAATTAGATCAATTCTAAGCTTAAAATTTGTAATTATAGCTTATATTTTTTTGGGTTAGAAACATTTTAAATTAATTGTTGAATTTTTAAACTAACAAGATAAATTTTTATTTAAAATTCAAATAGTTACATTTTGAGTAGAAGAAATTAATTTTGTACCAAGTAGATGAATTTCGTAACAAATTGTAGAATTTTTATGATAAAAAGACACATTTTTCGCTAAAATTATAAATTTTCGAACAGAAAATTAGCTTTTAGAAAAATAGTTCAACTTTTATCCAAGAAGTTAATTTTTCAGTCGAAGAATTTGAATTTTCAAAGAAAATTTAATAGGAAATATTTAAAAAATAATTTTATTTAAAATGAAAAAAAGTTGGATTTAACCGGCAAAAAGAAATTTAAGAAAAAATCTATAATCCTCAACTAGAATATAATAACATTTAACCAGGAAATGAAAATTTTAAGAAAAAATTGTTGTGTAACCAAAAAGGCGAATTTTCAATAGAATACATAAATTTTTTCACGAATAGTTCTATTTTGTACTAAATTGTTAGATCTGTTAAAAAACAATTAAATTTCTAGTAGAATAGCTTAATTCTTATTGACTACAAACTAATAATTTTAGACCAAAATTATGAATCTTCAACTTTCAACTAAGGAGTTGAATTTCTACCATAAAAAAATTCTTTTCAACCATAAAGTAACAGTAGACAATAGATATTTGAACAAAAAATATTAAGTTTAAAATCAAAAACAATAATATGTATCATTTAACTAACAAAAATAAATTTTGAACAACATGGTTTAAGCTTCAATTAAAAGAATTAAATTTTGAAGCAAGCAGTTGCATTTCTATTCGAAAACATTTATTTTCTACTGAAAATTACAAATATTTAACAAAATACATACACTTTTAAACAAATTGCTTAATTTTCTACAAAATTGTTGATGTTTAAATAATAAAATAAGAATTTTCTATAAAATCGTTGCATTTTTATTGGGAGAATATGAATTAATTTTCAATTTCAAAAATTAATTTTTAACAAAATAATTAAATCATTTACAATTCAAAAAATTAATTTTTGCAGAAATAGAAATAAATTTGTAACTAAAATTGTGAATTTTCAACTCAAAAAAAAAAAGATTTAAGAAAGCAGTTCAACTTTTATCCATCGCATTGAATTTTCAAGGAAAAATGTACTAGCTGACATTTCAATAAAGAAAATGTTCATTAAAAATGAAAAACAATCTGGAAGTGAGTTTTTAACTAATCAGTTGAAATTGTAAAAAAAAGTGTAATTTTGAAACAAATAGAAATAAATTTTTAGCTAAAATTATTATAAATTTTCATCCAAAAAATTATTTTTTAAGAAAGTGATTTAACTTTTAACCAAAAAGTTGAGTTTCCAACCTAAGAAGATGAATTTTCAACGAAAAATATAATAGTTATTGTTTCAACGATAAAATCATGTAATAAAAAAACAGTTTGAGTTAACCAACAAAAAACAAATTTACAGAAAAATACTTCAACCCTTAACTAAATCATATAAATTTTGTACCAAAAAATATAGCATTTAGAATCAAAAAATTGATTTTCAACCCAAAGAAATCCAATTTTCAACAAAATAAAAAAAAAATTTAATGTAATAAATTTTTAACAAAATATTTTAAATTTTAGTTCAAAAAAATTAAGAAAAAAAAAATAAAATATTTTTCATCTGAAGTTATGGCTGTTCAACCAACAAAATTAACTTTTCAGAAAGTTGTTCAACTTCTAACAAAAGGAAGGGAATTTTCAACCTCAAAATGTTATTAATTTTTTTTATTTATGAAAAAATTTATCTTCTATCAAAAAGATTAATATTTTACAAAATACATAAATTTCAATGAATTAGTTCAATTTTCTCCCAAATTATTAAATTTTTGAACATAAAATACTAACTTCTTACAAAAAATGGAATGTTCAAAACGAGAATATAAATTTTCAACCATAAAGTTTCTTTTTAACTAATCAATTGAATATCCACCTAGCAGTTAAATTTGCCGTTAAAAAAATAATTTCCAAAAAAAAAAAACGAATTTTGAACTAAAATTATAAATTTGCAACCTAAAAAATTAACGTTCAAGAAAATATTCAAACGAAAAAAAAAATTCCGGCCAACGAATGCAAATGATAAAAAAATGCATCAATTTTCAACAAAATAATTAAATTTTCTACTAAATCGTTTAATTTAGCATCTAAAAATTCAAATTTTCTACAAAATAGATCGTTTTGAAAAAAATAGTTTATTGTAAACCAAAAAAGATTAACTTTCAATCAGATAGTTGAATTTGCAACTAAAAAATATGAAATTTTTACAGTGATAAATTTTCAAACCAAAAAGATGAATGTTCAAGAAAATAGTTGGATCTTCAAATAAAAAGTTTTTAGTCAAGTAAGAAAACAATTTTAGTCAAATTTATGAGTTTTCGAATCAATAAGATGAAGTTTTAACAAAATAGTTGAATCTTCAACCAAGAAGTATGACTTTAACAAAATTGTTCAATTTGAAACAAAATAATTTTAACCATCAAAAAATGAAAATTTTGAAAAAATGAAATTTTTTCGTTAAAACTTCATATTTTCGGATATCAAGTTTCTATTTTTGGGTTGATAATTATGCTATCTTAGAAGCAATTTGTTTATATTTGTTTTATCACAAATTCACCTATTTTTGTTGAAAATCAGTTGTTTTTTTAGTAGCGAATTTTTTAAAAATGAAAATGTAACTATTCCACTCAGGGGTTGAAAATTGACATTCTTGATTGAAAATTAAACTATTTTTTCAAAAAATCATTACTTTTGGTTAAAATTTCGACTGTTTCGTTCAAAATTAAGCTGTTGTGGTTGGTGATTAAAAACTGATTGTTGAAAATTTGACGACTGGCTTGAAAGTTGAGCAAATAGGTTGAAAATTCAAAATTCAAAATTTGGTTCAAAATTCATCTTGTTTCTCGAAAATGTAACTAATTTGTTGAGAATTCATTTTGTTCTTTCTTGAAAATTAATTTTTTAACTGAAAACTTAACTATTCCATTTTTTGTCGAAAATTAACCCTCTCTGTTAAAAAAATCAATTTTTGGGTTAAAAATTCTACTCTTCGGTTGAATGTTTCTAGCATCTATCACATTGCTGACAATCTTCATCGCAGATTTTCTATAAACTATTTTTTTGCATTCTTTCTTGTCCTGGCATACAACTTTAGCTGTTTTAACGTCCATACATATTTCCCTACACGCTCTTGAGTTTCTGTGACTTTTTATATCTTTTGTCTTAGAAATATCATAAAAACCTTCCTACCATTCTTTCCTCAGTCTGCCTCTGAGTACATTTCCATTTACTTAACCTGAATATACTTGTTTCGTAAACGTTCTTCCTTCATTTTCTACACATGACCAAGCATTTTAACCAATTTCTTTCTTGGTATGTCCATTCGACATACCAAGAAAAGAATTAATTAAGCCTGGGCATATTGATTAACATAAAATTGGTTAACTGAACATACCAAAGACAAAAATTGGTTAAGATGATTTAATAGCGAGACCTGGACATTGTCGAGGTGTCGCTACTAATCAACGCAGTGGGTGCAACCAGTGTTATAGACTACAATTTAAGCTTTATTGGTCTTGTTTTTAATTCTGATATTAGCTTCTACATTGCTGATTAGCATCCTCCCCTTGTTGATAAGTTTTTTATTTAGCTTTGTTTTGTGATCTGTGTTTCAATCATTTTATAGAAGATTCGTTTGAGCTACAATGAGTACAATATCAGTAAAGAAGTTGGCCTTCATTTGGTGGTGAAACAGTGCATATAAAGCATCTGGGCACGCTACCATTTACTTTACCTAAATACACTTGTTTTTTCAAACTTTCTTCCTTCATTCTCTAAACAGTCTAAACATAACCAAACCATCCTCTAACAAATTATTTTATTGGTATGTTCAGACTTCGCTACTAAATAGCCCAGTGGATGTAAGCACAGTGTCATAGATTGCAATTCAATCTTCATTGGTTGTAGCTTTCATTCTGTTAATAGCTTCTACACTGCCAATAAGCTTCCGACGCTCTTTAATAAGTTTTTAAATTTGCTTTCTTTTTTGAACTGTGTTTAAATCATTTTATAGAAGATTTGTTTGATCTATAATAACACAAAAGAAGTTGGCCCTCATTTTGTGGTTAAACGGTGCGTATAAAGCATCTGGGCACGCTACCATTTACTTTGCCTAAATACACTTGTTTTTTCAAACTTTCTTCCTTCATTCTCTAAACAGTCTAAACATAACCAAACCATCCTCTAACAAATTATTTTATTGGTATGTTCAGACTTCGCTACTAAATAGCCCAGTGGATGTAAGCACAGTGTCATAGATTGCAATTCAATCTTCATTGGTTGTAGCTTTCATTCTGTTAATAGCTTCTACACTGCCAATAAGCTTCCGACGCTCTTTAATAAGTTTTTAAAATTTCTTTCTTTTTTGAACTGTGTTTAAATCATTTTATAGAAGATTTGTTTGATCTATATTCTATAATGACACAAAAGCAGTTGGCCCTCATTTAGTGGTTAAACGGTGCGTATAAAGCGTCTGGGTACGCTACCATTTATCTTTACCTGAATAAACTTGTTGCATCAAACAGTCTTCCTTCATTCTCTCAACATGAAGAAACCATTCTAACAAATTCTTTGCTTTGTATGTGCAGCTCTTTTCTGAAAAACTAAACAAGTATTAACTTAATTGCAATCCTGGTTTGGATTTTACTACATGCTACCTAAAACCTGAAATTAAAGAATGGTGCAATAAGGTAGGACATGTAGGCTCAAGGTAGGTTCTCATTACAACCTGCTTGAAGCCTGAGAGTAAAGAAAATATCAATATGGTCACTTTTAGAAGGGCCCAACTAGAATGCAAAAAGTAGGTATAGAAATAATTCTTCTTTGTATTTTCTATAAACCTACAAAGCTAAACAACTTAGAGGCTTAAAATGTCTAAAATTTCGACTCGGATCTGTACCTATCTTTCCCTCATTAGTAAATAAACTTCCAAGATACAAACTATTAACTTTTTTTATCCTCTCTTCATCTAAATCTAAATCTAAGGTAATATTGCATACTGTTTGCTCATCCATTCCCTATTATTCCACTGATGTATGTTTTGAGATCATTTTAGGCTATTAAGTATATTTTTATAGATTAAAAATTATTCTTCATTCATCACTGAAGGGGCAAGACAAACCTATGGTCTTCAACGAGCGACAACTGTGGGGAGTCAAAGGTAGCCTAAACTTTGTGTAGTTTATGGATAGCCTCTAACCACCTATGGCTATCCTCGACAAAATGAGATCCGTGACGAGGTGGCTAAAAATCAGGCTTTGATGGACTACCTTTTCCCGGTTTTCAGAAGCGAACTGTACCCTCAGAGAGCTGCCAAGTGCCAACGTTTGCACTTTGCTACGAGACGTCCCGCTGACACAATGCTGTGAATCTGTCAACATGAATGTCGAGGTTGCGTTACGGTTACGTTACGAGATCTTCTCTTCAAATTCGAAACTGGAAATCTGTTGGTGGGAGGGACTGTGTTTGGACAATGGGTATAGGTTGCAGAAGGAACAGTCTTCCATCACATTTTTGCTTGATTGAAGAAACCTGTCCGGATTTTCGTTGTAATCCCTGTTTCCGAGGATCTGAGGGATTGAGGATGTTGCGTGAAATTGGGTGACACAATGGTTCGTTTAGGTAAACAAGATGTCTTTGCGATAGAATTGGTTCGGTTTGAGAGAGAAAGAAATTAAGGGAAGCAGAAGCAAAGATGGAGGATAAAAGGTAGCAAAAGGAGCCGAGTAAAAAACAATTTTCGAAATTTGTGATTTATTCTGATTCAAGGGAGAAAGAACTGGTAATCCGCTAAACTTTTTTGTTTTTGAACTGGTGATCCGGTTTAATCTTACTAATCTACTATAAATCTAAAGTAAAACGGAAGTTCAAAATAAGTTTATACAAAAATGAGTCATGACATGAAACAAAATTGAAAGCCTGGTATTTTCTTTTTAATATGTTTGTAAATTTAAGAAGAGAATGTTATGAGAAACTAGATAAACAAGGTATTATTTTTAAATTTAAATGTGTAAACTAAAATGCAGTGTATAAATTGTAAACATGTAGGGTACTTAGCCTAAGGAGAGATGAACATCAAAATAATTTTGATGGAAGTCCTAGATGTCACTCAGACTTTTCAAAACATAGAACCACACATGGTTATGAGTTTAATTGGGATGATGTTAAAAGAAATCGAAGAGAAATGAAAAAAGGGAATTCATAGAGAGGTTATTTATAAAAAAAGGAGAGTACTAAAAGCGAGGGAAAAATAAAGCTGATGATCACTGGACCATTCGGTTATCAGAACTAGTAATCGGTAATCCAAGGTAATCCACTTGTAATGAGGCGTAATACTCTTGAAATCTATTTGTAATTGACCGTAATCCACTTTTAATCTCGAGTTATATACTTGAAATTCATCATAATCCATATAAAGTTCTTTTAAAATCCAACTTGAATCTGGAGTAATCCAATTCTAGTCCGGAGTAATCCACTTGTAATCTGGAGCTAGATACTTGTTATTCGACCTAATCCATATTAAATTCTCTTGCAATCGAATTCGAGTCTGGAGTAATTTCTTTCTAATCTAGATAATTCTGAATAATTCAGGTAAATCAATTAATCCACTTCTAAACAAAAATAATTAGATAATATAGTGTAATACCAAGTATTCCACTTATAATCTACTTAAAATCCAGTGTAATCTACTTGCGATATATAATACTAATCTAAAGCAATAGCCTTCCAATGAGGCGTAAGCCGCGTAGAATTCACGATAATCCACTTGAAATCTAGTTTTAGCTTGGAGTAATCCCCTTTAAATGTGGTGTAATCCACTTGCAATCCTCGATTATACACCAAAAATCCACGGCAAACTAGCTCTGATGAAGAGTAATCCCGTTCTAATGTGACATAATCCACTTTTAATTCGGGGTAATCCACAAATAATCCACAGGTATCCACTTTCAGTATAGTAATATTAAATAGTAATCATATTCTGATGCAGCGTTATTTAAGTGTAATCCAAGGTAATCTACCAACAATCCACGGCTATAATTGTTTGCAATCTATCCCTAATCTGGAATAATCCCGTTCAAATTCGGAGTAATCCACTACTGACCCAGTCTAATTCAATTGCGAAAGACTTATAATTTGCGTTAATCCACTTCAAATAGGCGACAATCTACTAGCAATCCAGCTCCAATCTGGAGTAATCATGTCCTAATTCGCCATAATCCACTTTCAATTTGGCAAAATATATTTGTAATCAGGGAATTTTTAGTAATTTAGGTAATACAAGTATTACACTTGTAATCCAGAAAACTCTATCTGTAATCCACGATAATCCATTTTTAATTAATTAAAAAGTAAAGTTATTTAGCTTAAAAATAGATTAATCCACTTTCAAGCGGGTGTGATCCATTTGTAAACCGGTGTAATCCACTTGTCATCCAACCTAATTCACTTGTAATTCAATCTAATCCAATGAAAATGCACGGAAAAATCCGGGTGCAACGCAGATAAAATGTGGAGTAATCATGTTCTAATCTGTCGTAATCCACTTGTCGTTTGGCATAATATAGTTATGATCTGGCAATTTTTAGTAATTCGGGTAATTCGAATGATAAAATTGTAATCCAGAGAAACCCATCTATAGTTGACCATTATCCACCTGTAATTCGGTGTAATGCATTTGTAATCTAGCCTAATCCACTTTTTATCTATTTGTGATTCAACTCAATCCACCTAAAACAGACGAAAATCCACTTGAAATTCAGTTCCAATCTGGTGTAATCATGTTCTAATGCTCCGTAATCCACTTATGATTTGGCATAATATACTTGTAGTCAGACAATTTTCCGTATTTCAGATTAATTAAGTAATTGCATTTTAATACAGCGAAAATACTATAGAATCCACTTTAATCCACTTGGAATACAGTTTGAATTTGGAGTAATTTAGTTGTAAAATGGAGTCATCTACTTGTAAACATGTAAACCAGTGGAATACATTTGTAATCCAACCTAATCCACTCATGATTCACTAGTGTTCCGGAGTAATCCATTTAAAATACACGACAATCCACTTGCAATCCAGCTTCAATCTAGAGTAATAATGTTCTAATCTGCCGTAATCCACTTGCCATTTGGCGTAACATACTTGTGATCAGGCAGTTTTGAGTAGTTCAGGTAATTTAATTAATTGAATTGTAATACAAGAAAAATAATATAGAATTCACTTTAATCCACTTGGAATACAGTAATAATCTGGATTAATTTAGTTGTAAAATGGAGTAATCTACTTGTAAACTTGTAAAACAGTGAAATACATTTGTAAT
>NC_046657.1:22136384-22146290 GCF_010883055.1 Belonocnema kinseyi | reverse complement strand
TTAATCCACTCATGATTCACTAGTGATCCGGAGTAATCAACTTAAAATACACGACAATCCACTTGCAATCCAGCTTCAATCTAGAGTAATCATGTTCTAATCCGCCGTAACCCACATGTAATACATTAATAATCTAGCCTTATCCAATTGGGATCCCTTTTTAATTCGGCATAATCCAACTAAAACATACGAAAATCCACTTGCAATCCAGTTCCAATCTGGAGTAATCAGATTCTTATCCGTCGTTATCCACTTGTCATTTGCCATGATATACTTGTAATGAAGCAGTTTTGAGATTTTCAGGTAATTTAAGTAATTTACTTGTAATACAGAGAAAATAATATATAATCCACTTTAATCCACTTGTAATGCAAGGGTAATTTATTTTTTCAATGGAGTAATCTACTTGTAAACTGGTGCAATACAATTATTATCGGGATAATTCGATGTGATTCAGGTAATCCAGTATTTCACTTATAATCCATAATTATCAAGCGTAATCCACTTTCAATCCAGTTATGATACATAGTAATCCACTTGTAAACTGGAGTAATCCAATATAACCAGTTAATTCGGTGTAATCCAGATAATTCAATTAGTAAATTGTAATCTAGAGTAATCCAGGTAATTCAGAGTAATTCACTTGAATAATTCAAAACGTTTGCAATTATTTTGTTGAAAGTTGCTGATTTTTTGTTGTTAAAATAAAGTTAAATTTCGTCTTCTTTGATAGAATATAACTCTTTCACCTTGAAAATTCCACTTTTTAATAAAAATTTATCTGGTTTGTAATAAATTCAAGAGTTTTCTTAAACATTTTGTTGTTAGATAATTCATATATTTTGTTTAAGAATAATCTTTTTCTATAGAAAAGTGCTTAAAAATTTATTTGTTTGTTGAACGTTCATTTGTTTTTAGTGGATGTTTAATTTCCTTAACCTATTCCATTTTGATTATAAATTTATCTTTTTAGTTTAAAATTCAACTATTGGTTGAAAATTAATGTATTTAAACAAAACTATCGTTTTTGATGAAAATTGGTTGGAAAATTGATCTTTTTTAATTAAAGATTCATGCTTCTGATTAAAATATCAATTGTGCATTTTTCGTCGTTAATTCATAGTTCATACCTTTCACTTAATGATTAATCTACTTTGTAGAAACTTAAACAATTTTGTTACAAAGTATTTTGTAGTTGAAGTTCCTTAATTTTAGTTGAAAATTTATCTCTTTGGTAAAAAATTAAAATATTTTGTTAAAAATTAATTTTTTCTGATAAAAATGTAACTTTTCGAGTTTTAGTAGAAAAATTATTTTCTTGAGTTCAAAATTCAACTATGTTCCTAAAAATTTAACTTTTATATAAAAAAATTAATTTCATTGATTGAAAATTGCACTATTTAGTTGGAAATTCGTTGTTAGAATTTTTTTATTGCTGTAAAAAATTATTCATCTCGGTTGAAAATGTATGCTTTTATTTAAAAATTCAATTATTTCATGAAATATTAATCTACTGTGTATTAAATTTAACAGTTTTGTGAAAAATGTATTGTTTTTTAAAAATTCATTTTTTGTTATCTTCAACTTTTTTCATCGAAAATTAAAATCTGCTTTGGTTGATATATGAACTATCACATTTTTCGTTGCGAATAATTAATATCTTTTGATTGGAAATTAATTAATTTAACTATGAAATTTTTTAATGTATGTGAATTAATCTCCTTTCATTGAAAATTCGCATATTTGGTTGAAAATGAATGTATTTCGTTATAAATTTGCCTTTTGCCAGAAAAGTATTTTTTTTTAATTCATCTTTCAAGTTAAAAATTTATCTCTTCGGTGGAAAATTGAGCAATTTTGTTAAAAAATTGTTGTTTTTTGCTTCAATTTTTTTAACTCAAAATTTAATTATCCCAGTAGTTGAGTATTCATAATTTTTGTTGAAAATTTATTTTTTCAAATAAATTAATTTTCTTTTTTAGAATTTCAACCACTTTTTAAACAAACTTTGTTTTATTCCAAGCTATGTATAATTTTAATTCAAAAGTGATCTCTTTGGTTGAAAATTTAACTTTTTCTCTAAAAAAATGTTTTTTCTTTTGATAAAAAATTATTCCTTAAAATTTGAAATATAATTACTTTATTATTAATAAAAGTGTTTTTTTAAGTTGAAAATGTAACTACATATTTTGAAAAAAAAATCCTTGTTTATTAGTTAAAATTTTTTTTAAAACTAAGAATACAACTAATCTAGTAAAAAATTATCCCTTTGGTGTAAAATTAATCTAATAGATTTTTAATTAATTATTTGGCTAGAAATTTATTTGTTGTTATTAGAAATACAGATATTTTGTTTAAAATTCCTTAGTTTTGTTAAGAATTAATTTTCGAAATCAAGATTGATTGTAGTGAAAAATTTATCTGTCAACTGTTTCGTTGAAAATTCGTCCTTTTGTATTAAAAATTTTTCTTTCGTGGTGGGAAAGTCTTTTTTTAATGTTTGAAATTAATAAATAAATTTGACAAAATAAGTTAAATCTGTTTTTCAACATTCGAATTTATGTTTCAATTTTTTATTCACTTTCATAATTTATATGAATTATTTTCAAAAAATTGATGTAAATAATAACGAATATCTTACGAATTTATGTGAGAATTTTTTTAAACCTCGAATAGAGTTTGAAACTGTAACTCATTGCGACATTTTTACGGGATGCCTATTGCAACTTTGAAATCATTATTTATCTGAACTCAAGCGAGAAATCACACTTTCCAAGATCTATTAAATAAGAGAGGTAATTAAGAATCATTAAATTCGTCGCTTTAATTAGGAAGATTTTCTAAATGGAAAATTTAACAAGTCTGGGATGTTAGGTGGTTGAAACCATTTCTTACGTAAAATTATTTTTTTTAAATCCGAATCACTAAAAAGCAAATGAAAATACTAGAAAATTCTACTATTTTGTCAAATGTTAAACAACTTTGTTAAGATTTCATTTTATTATCTGAGGATCAATCATTTTAGTTGAAAATTCATATTTGGGGTCAAACGTTGTGATTTTTTGTTTAAAATATATTTTTTTGCTAGAAAATTAATTTTTTCCATTGAAAGTTAATTATTCTTTATTTGGTAGCAAACTTTTTTTTTATTAGAAAATTCTACTATTTTGTAGAAAATTTTGTTTTTGCTTTTTAATGAAAAAAATGTTAGAAAATGTTAATTAAACTGTTTCATTTTTGGTTTAAATTGACCTCTTTTAATTAAAAAATTCAAATATTTGGTTAAAAATTCATGCAATTTAACATTTTTTCTGGAAAATTAATCTGCTTCGTTGAAAATTCATTTGTGTGGTCAAAAATGTTTTTTTTTTTTGTTTGGAAATATATATTTTTATGTTTTTGGTTTAAAATTTAATTATTTTATATTTAATTCTTAGCAAATTTATCCTTCTCATGAGAAAATTCAACTAATTCATTAAAAATTCAACTGTTTTGTAGAAAATTCGTTTTCACTTTTTAATTGAAGGATATTTTTCAATTTTCGATTCAAATTTATCCTTTTCAATTTAAGAATTTAAATATTTGTTTGAAAATGTATGAAATTTGCTAAGAAAGTTTTTTTTGTAGAAAATCAATCTACTTGCTGGTTGAAAATTAACTATTCCGTTAAAAGTTAAAAAACTTTGTTAAACATTTTTTTTTTAGTTGAAGACTCATCATTTCAGTTGAAAATTAATATTTGCATTACAAAATTGTACTTTTTTTTTTGAAAATCCGTTTTTTATATCATTTCTTTTCAATTGCAAATTTAGATATTCTCTTTTTGATAGCAGGTGTATCTTTTTTATAATAAAATGCAATCGTTCGACAGAAATTTCAACGGTTTTGTAGACAATTTTCGATTTTTAATGTAAATCAATTTTTTTATTGAAAATTAATTTTTTTCAGTTTGAAAATTCAACTGTTTGGTTGAAAATTTATTCAATTTGTTAAAAATTGTTTATAGAAAATAAATCCCCTTGGTTTAAAATTCTTCGAAAACAATTAAACTACTTTGTTAAAAATTTATTTTTTCTCTTAAAGATGTATAGTTTTAGACTTTTTTTTTTAAATAAAAATAAATTTTTTTAAATAAAAATTAACTTATTCACTTGGTTAAATATTCTTCGGACAAAAATTAAGCTACTTTGTTAAAATTTTTTTTTTGTTCAGTTGAAGATTCATAATTTTAGATTAATTTTTTTTACTTGAATTTTAATTTTTGGTTGGAAATCCATTTTTTTGTTTTAAATTTCATAATTTTAAATTTGGTGAAAAATTGACCTTTTATGTTAGAAAATTGAAATGTGTAGAATTTTTTTAAATGAAAATTCAACTATTCCCTTTTTGGTTTAAATTTGTCTGGTTTAGTTTCCAAGTTCAACTGTTTGGTTAAAGATTTATGTTTTTTACATTTTCATCAGAGAAGGTATTAAATTTGTGCCAAATTTGCCCCCCCCCCCATTTTTGTCAAATGTCCCGTTTTGAGAACCCCTGAATCTGAAAAACAGGTTTTTACGAATGTGTCTGTCTGTCTGTGAACACGATAACTTTTGAAAAAAATATTCTATTAGATTGGTCTTTGATAAACTCGTTTAGTGTCCTAAACTGAAGGTCAAGTTCGTAAGCCAGCTATTTTAGATAAAAATTCAAAAAGTTGGCACATTTTGAATATTTTTGAGACCACTTTTTTAAAAAGTGAAAATTCTCTGTACGGGTTGTTCAAAGAATTCAAAAAATTTTACAATTTATTCCTATGACTTTTTTCGTAATATTAAAAATTACCAGAGTTATAGCATTTACAAAATTCCAAAAAGCACACGAAAATGAACATTTAAGGCCAAATAACGCAAGATATGAAAAAAAGTCAAGAAAAGAAAAATGGTGCTTTTTAAATGCCCTATAAGATTATCATAACAACTTTTTGAATTTTTTCGAAAAATTGGTAATTCAAATTTTGATCAAAGAAAAAGTAATAAAAAATTGTATTTTGTTGTCAAACTATGCAAGATAGGAAAAAATTATGAGACAAACATTATGCACCCAAAAAATATCTACAAATTTGTTATTAATCACTTTTATATAGGACACGTAGTTTTTGTTTTATTTATAAAAAAACAGTGAAAATACAAAAATTAAATTTTTCGACACATGACACAAGCTAAGAAAAAATAAATAGATTACATTTTTTACCGAAAGTAGAGAACAAAAATTTTTATTAATGGTTTGTTTATATGATTGGTAGTTTCTATTTTAACCGTGAATAACATTATTAAAAATAAAAAAATTCCATTTTTGGTAAAATGACACAAGATATAAGCGAAAAGTTGTTTAACCCAAAAAAATCTGAATTAAAAAAATTAATTCTTGATAAAACGCGTGGTTTTCGTTTTAATCGTAAAAAATAACATTATAAATAATGAAATTGACTGTTTGGAGAAGCGGCACAAGATAAATTAAAATATTCATAAGGGCGAATATTCCAAAACGTAGCTATGAAATTCCCTTCACCTATTTTTTTCAAACGACAGGCCGTTTTTTCAACTTTTAGCATACCAAAATTTACCAGTTTCTTTTTACTCTCCAAAAAGCCTTTTTTCTCATTTATATTTTCAAATTCAAAACATGAAAAATAAACCAAAATTATGATTTAAAGTATTAAAAGTTCACTTTCTGAATCAAGGAATTTGATACGCAACCATTATTTAAAAAATTAAAAACGTAGAAGCTGAATAGTTTTAAGATAATATCTTATAAAATGAATATAATATTTTAAAGAATACTGAAATTTACAATTTTAACTTAGTTTAAAAAATTTTAATATAACATTTCCAAAACAAACTTATTTAAACTAATCACTTTCAAAATAAATCAGTTCTACATTTTGTATAATCATAATTCAATAAATTCAAAAATGAGTTTGAAATTAATTAGGGAAAAATTAAAGAAACTTCAAAAGAGTTTTATCAAATGCCTCCAAATTTAGGGTGAGTTTTAAAAACTTTAAGATGAATGAAATAAAAACTTTATCGAATGAATAGAATTGAGTGAATTTAGAGGAATGCAAAAAAAATTTAGAATAAAATAATATTAATTTAGGGTGAATTCAAAATGAATTGCAAAAAATATTTTCAAATTTTTTTAAATGGGACAATGAAATTTCGCCTGTTTTAATACTAATGCAAGTTACGAATTATAAAATATACATTTATGGGAATGATATAAAATTTCAGGGATAAACTCGAGTGCGAAGCAAGAGATACGTGGTGAGAATGTGTTCGTTAAAGCCGAAGGAGCTTTAACAAAAGAGAATTCACAATCATTAAATTACTGTTCTTGATACTTTTACCTTTAGTTTTAAATAGTATGTGTAGAAAAGTCGAGCGCGTAGCGCGAGGTAAATACATTATCGAGCGCGAGAACCAATAGTCGCGCGTAAATTTAAAGAATTATTTTTGTTAACAATTTATATTTCTGATTTAAAATTCAACTATACTTTGTTCAAAATTCATTTGTTTCTTTGTGAAAATTATTTTTTTTAATGAATAACTTTAATCATTCGTTCCAAATCAAACTGTTTAATTTAAAATCAAATTTTTTGTTATAAATTCATATTTTTCGGTTGGAAATTCAAATGTCTTTTAGAAAATGTGTTTGTTGTTTAAAATATAATATTTTTGGTTAAACATTAAACAAATATTTTGACAAATCGTAGCTTATTGGTCAAAAATATATTCCTAAACAATTTCTTGAATTAAAATGTTAATTTTGACATTTTTGGTCAAAATATTATCTTGTTCAGTTCTAAATTCAACTATTTAGGTGAAAATAAATCCAGGTTGTTGAAAATTAAACATTCTTGTTAAAAATATAGTTTTATATTAAAAAATACAAAAAATATATTTTTGGTTGAAAATATAGCTTATTGGTTAAAAGTTCATGGACATTGTTGAAAATTCCTTTTTTTTTGTAGAATTTTTTTCAATTAATTCATGCTTTTTGTTGAAAATTCAACTACTGGGTTAAAAGTTGAATTACTTTTATAAAAATTAATTTTTTGGTTCAAGGCGCATCATTTTATTTGGAAAATCAGCTCTTTAGTTAAAAATTGATTGATTTCGTTTTAAATTCGTTTATTTTTGTAAAATATAATTTTTTCAATTGAAACTGCAATTACTCTATTGCTAGTTAACCTTTTTTTTCAGTTAAAAATTTAACTATTTATTTGAAATTTTTTTTTATAGGAAATTCTTCTTCTTGATTGAAGATTCAATTATTTGATTAAAAATAAACTATTTGGTCAAAAATTAAACAATTATGTTCCAAAGTAATTTTTTCGGGTAAAGATTAATTTTAATTAAAAATTCATTTCTAGTTGAAAATTGAACTATTTTGTTCAAAAATCGTTGTCTTTTAGTAATAAGTGTACCTTTGAATTAAAAATTTAACTATTCCAGTAAAAAATTATTAATTTTAGACGAAAATTCACCTATTTGGTTCAAAACTTATCTACTTATTTTAATTAGTTTTTTTTTGTTTTGTTAAAAAAATCCATTTTTGATATTAATATTATAACTTTTCCATTTCTTGTTACAAATTCTTTCTTTAGCTTAAAGTTGAACTATTTGGCTAAAAATGTATCTTTTCTGGTTGAGAATTCAACTACTTGGTTGAAAGTTTAACTGCTGTATTAAAAATTAATTTTTTTTCTTAAATGGATCATTTTGATTAAAATTTATCTTTGAGGTCGAATATTTAACCATTTTGTTAAAAATTACTTTTTTGTGAAAAAATAGTTCAAAATGTAGGTTTTTAGTAGAAAATTCAACAGTTTGATTAAAAGTAAATATATTTTGTCGAACATTAAACAATTTTTTAAAAAGTAATTTTTCCAGTTGAAAATTCATCATTTCTGTTGAAAATTTATCTCTTCTGTTCAAAATTTTTCTCTTTTTCTTGTTAAAAATAAAAGATTTTATTTAAAAATTTAACTTGGCCATTTATTAATAAAAAATTTTTTGTTAAAAGTTGAATTATTTGACTGAAAAGGCATTTTTTCTCGTTTAAAATTCAATTTCTGGGTTGAAAGTTTAACTACCGTATTAAAAATTCATTTCTTGGTTCAAGATGAATCATTTTCATTAAAAATTCATGTATTTTTTTGAAAATTTGACGGTTACAGCAGAAAATTATTCTTTTAGTCAAAAATGAATATTTTAATTTGAAAATTTTAACTTTTTAATTTGAAATAAATCTATTTTGTCGAAAATTAAACTATTTTTTTTTAACTAGTTTTTTTGGTTTGAGATGAATCATTATTTTTGCAAATTCATCTGCTTGGTTAAAAAATTAACTATTTGGTTACAAAATTAACTATTGGGTTAAAAATTAATTTTTTTATTGTTGTAAAAATTTAATTTTCAATAAAAAATGCAATTTATTGTTATTATTTATTTGTTCGTTAAACATTTTTATTATTTGAGAATTCAATTATTTAGCTAATAATTTTCTACAAAATAAAAAGGATATTAATAAAAAAAATA
Organism: Belonocnema kinseyi; assembly: GCF_010883055.1. Lineage (NCBI taxonomy): Eukaryota > Metazoa > Arthropoda > Insecta > Hymenoptera > Cynipidae > Belonocnema > Belonocnema kinseyi. The sequence goes on along the minus strand of NC_046657.1, from coordinate 22,137,708 downwards.
ATAATAACAATAAATCTTATTGGTATAAAATTGATCTATTTTGTTTTAAAAAAATGTAATTAATTTTTCAAATGTAAAATGTATATTTTATAATTTTTCTTGATAATTGATCTTTCTCAGTTCGAAATTCAACTATTTAGCTGAAAATGTTTTTTTTTTAATTTGAAAATTCAACTGTTTGGTTAAAAATTCAAGTATTTGGTTGACAATTTTGGGTAAAGGTTCGTCATTTGAGTTAAAAATGTATCTCTTTCGTTTCAAATGAAACTTTTTTTGAAAAATGCTTGTTTTTTTAATTCAAAATTTATTTTTCAACTGTAAATGTACTTACTTCAGTTAAAAATTCATCTCTTTTTATCAAAAATAGATTTTAAAAAATTAAACATGTCAAAAATGCATTTTTGGGTTGAAAATGACTAGATTTTTTAGAAAATTCCTTTGTTTGCTCAAAAATTTAATCATTTTGTTCAAAATTCATTTTTTTCATTTTGTAAATAACTCACTTAAATTTTTTCTTAATTTATCTATTTAGTTGCAAATAAATCTACTTTGAGGAAAAGTAAACAAATTTTTTCACACAACTAATTTCTTTTTTTCAAGATTTTCATTTTAATTGAAAATTCATTTCTTTGTCTGAAAAATTAACTATTTATTTGATATTTCGTTTTCTTTTAATTTAATTTTTTGATTGCAAATTATTCGAAAATAGCACCATGCCCTTTTTAATAATTAGAAAGGATTTCATGTATTCCTTTTAATATTTCAGACCCCTTGCTGATTTGACTCAATTCAAAACAAAAAAATCGTCGTTTGAAGATTGTTGAGGGTGGTCCGAATTAGGATCCAAAGTAACAAAACAAAAGTTATTATAAAGTTATTCGACAATTTTCTACGTTCCAGGATCCGGCTACCTCAGATGCTGTTTTCGATCCATTTCTCATCTCAGACACTACTTTGACTAGAAAAAAAAAAGTAAAAAAAACCATACCACCCTTCGTGCGATAAGGCCCATTGTCGGATCCGGACGAACAAAAGAAAGAATTGGGTCCGTTGGCTTATTCGTACACGTAATAACGTAATTTCCATGTCAAGCATTTCCGGCGAAAATTAATTTATCAAGGCAACCGCTCTGGGCATCAGGTCCGCTGGACCGAGCGAATGAGAAATGGCTTCGCTTTTTGTCGGAACAGCGCACCAATCGCATGATTGCACCATATAAGGACCCAATTCAAGAGCAAAATTTGAAGCAGAGAATAGGGCTATTGACACAATTTGACCCTTTTTCGGATGATGACACTGTTTTGCTAATATTTCAACAACAACA
>NC_046657.1:22112229-22136284 GCF_010883055.1 Belonocnema kinseyi | reverse complement strand
GGATTAATTGTTACATTAAAACAAGAACATTTCTACAAAACAGTTAATTTTACAACAAAATAGTTTAATTTTTAAACTACTGTTAAATTTTCATCTCTGAATATTAACTTTCTACCAAAATAGACTAATTTTCGACAAATAACATACATTTTTAACAAAATAATTTTTGATCTATGGATGTGATGTTAATCCAAATTTTATTGGATAATCATTTTTAGTTTATATTATTTTCCTTTCTGAATTTTTAATAATTAAATAATTGAATTTTCAAACTAGAAAAGAAATTTAACGAAAAATAGAATAGTTAAATTCTTATACAAGACAATTTCGAAGATAATTAATTTTTAACAAAAGCGAATTTTCAAGTACTAGTTTAATATTGTACTAAGTTGTTGAATTTTCAAAAAATCAGTTGAAGTTTGAACAAAATTGTCGAATTTTTAAAACAAAATGAAGAACTTTTTCGACAAAATAGTTGAATTGTTAACCACACAGTAAATTTTTTATTTATATAGAATAATTTTCAAAAAAAAGATCAAATATTTGACCAAAAAGTTGAATTTTCAACGAAATTATCGAATTTTCTAGCCAAAGAAGATTTTTCGTTTAAAAAATTTTTTTAACCAATTAGAGGAGTTAGTTATAAAACATTTCAATTTGCAATCTATCTTTTGAATTCCGAGAAAAGTAGTTCATTTTTTAGTTTAACAAATTAATTTGTTTCCAAAGTTATAACCATTTAACTTAAAAATATGTATTTTTAGAGAAAAATGTAATAGTTGATATTTCAACAAAAAATATTTGAATTAAATTCAATAAATGGTTGCATTTTACAAATAAATGCATTTTATAAATAAATAGTACCATTGGGTCATTGATTTGTCATTTGCTGAATCCACACTATTTGAATCAGTCAAAATTACTGACTGATGAAACCATTGCAAATAAATTGTTTGATTAGTGAATGTCACAGTTTGGAAAATTTAAAATGATTATAGTTTAGTACATTAAAAATGACTGATTTAATTAGATAAAATTACAGATTAGATTATTCAAAAACACTGATTTCATTGCTGGTTCAAATGGACTTTTAAAAAGTGACTTTCGAGTGCAATTTACTGATAATATCATTTAAATTAACTTATTGAATCAATCAAAATTAAAAATCGTGTCGTTGTATCACTGAGTTGTTAGATGCTGAATCCACATTATTTGAATCAATAAAAATGGGTGCCTAATGAGTCTATTTAAAATAAATCTTTTAATTAATGTGAATAATAGATTTGTACATTTAAAATGACTGATTTTATCAGTCAAATTTATTGCTGAGATTATTTAAAATGACTGATTCAATTAATTAAAATTACAGATAAGTTTATTTAAAAAATACTGATTTCATGTCTGGATCTATTTGACTGATATGATAAGTGACTTTTGATTGAAAGTTACTGATAGTATCATTGATTGTATCATTGGATCGCTGATTTGTCAGTTTGCTGAACCCACATTATTTGATACAGTCAAAATTCCTTCCTGGTGAATCTATTCAAAATAAATTATTTAATTAGTGTAAGTTACAGTTTAATACTTTCAAAAGCAATTATTTACTTATCAAAAGTGACTGGTCTAAACATTTAAAATCACTGCTTTAATTAGTGAAAATTACAGATGAAATCATTCAAAAATACTGATTTCATTTCTGGGTCTAACTGATAAGTGACTATTTATAAGTGATAAGTCTATTCTAAATAAATGATCTAATTAGTCAAAGTTACTGGTTAGATCATTAAAAATAACTGCTTTTATTAGCGAAAATCGCCTATTGGATCACTCAAAATTACTGATCTTAGTAGTGGATCAAATTGGCTTACTTGAAAAATGACTTCTGCCTGATTTTGTCAGTTGTCTAATCCGCCTTTTTTAATCAGTAAAAATTGACTGCGAATCAGTCACTTGTAACGGACTTAAATTTAAAGTGTTAAGGATCAAAATAAATTGTGTAAGGTCGCGAATTACCTGGCGCAATTTGGCGGTAGGAAGTACGCGTCAAGATTGGCGCGGCGAACGCGAATTTACCATGGATACCTTCCGAACAGAAATCGTAACTTATTAATTGCATCTAATAATAAATGTGAGCACATACAGCCACCAGAAACATTTTTTAATTTAAAAAAATTCATAATTAGAGAATTCATTTTATTAAATTAATTAGATTACTTCAATCAAGTAAATTAATTAAATAATTAAATTAATCCGATTAATTAAATAATTTATTTGTTATTAAATTATTAATAAATAATTTAATTCATTTATTTTAATTAGAACAGAATTACTATAAAATGCCTATTTTATATTATCAGGAACATTTTTGAAAACTTGAAAAAAGACAGATTTTTTCTGAAAATTTTCTTTTAATGTCTTTAAAATTCGTTACAAATAAATATAAAGGAGATATTCTGGAAACCTCCACCTTTTTTATTTTTTTTTATATTTCAATCGAAATTCTGATCGAAATAATCTTAAAAATCCCCACTGAGATAAATCCTATCAAAATTTTAATAAAAAATTCTCATCAATACAATTCCCATCTGAATAATTATTTTCGAAATTCACATCTATATAATTGTAGTGGAAAATCTTATCGAAATAATCGGTCTAATATTCATGGAAATTCTCATCGAAATTCTCATCAAAATAATTCTCATAGAAATCCTTAGCAATATTATCATCCAAATTCCTATGGAAATTCCCATAGATAGTCCCATATAAATTCTCGTCACAATAGTTCCCATATCGATCCTTATCAATATTGTAATCAAAATGATTCCTATCGGATTAATTCTCACCGAAGAAATGCTCGTGAAAATTCTCACTGCAATAATTCCCAATGAAATTCTCACTGCAATAATTCCCAATGAAATTCTCATTTAAATTCTAACAAAAATTATCATTGAATGACGCATCGAGATTTTTTTATCGAAATTGTCATTGAAATGGCCAGGAAAATTCTTATCAAAATTTACATTGAAATCCTTATCGAAATAATTTGCAGAAAAAAAATCTCATCAAAATATTTTCCTTTGAAATTTTCATCGAAATTTTAATTCAAATAGTTCCGATCGAAATAATTCTCGTGGAAATTCTCTTCGAAATTCTTATGAAAATTTTTATCCTATACCGTTTCGAGATTTTCTTTAAAATTCTTATGGAAATCGCGAGGAAAATTGTCACCTAAATTTACATTGAAATTCTCATTGAAACAATTTTCGATAAAAAAATCCCATTAAAATGTTTTCCTTCGAAATTCTAATAAAAATAATTCCTATGAGAATATTTCTCATCGATATAATTCTCGTTAAAATTCTCATTGCAATAATTCCCGAGGAAATTCTCATCGAATTTTTTATCAAAATTCTCATCGAATACAGCATCGAGATTTTCATCGGAATTCTTATTGGAATTGCAAGGGAAATTCTCATCGAAATAATTCCATAAAAAATCTAATACAAATATTTATTGTCAAAATTTTCATGATAATTATAATGCAAATAATTCCTATCAAAATAATTCTCGTGGAAATTCTCATGGTAATAATTTCCGAGGAAATTGTCATCCAAATTCTTATGAAAATTATCATCGAATATTGTTTCGAGATATTCATCCTAATTTTCTTCGAAATTGACAGGAAAATTTTATTTGAAATTCACATTGAAATTCTCATCGAAATCATCCCCATCAAAAAGCTTATCAAAAGATTTCCCATTGGAATTCTAAAAAGAAGAATTCCTATTAGAATAATTCTCATCGAAATAATTATTGTGGAAATTTTTATCAAAATTCTCATCGTATACAGCATCAAAATTTGTATCGAAATTCTCATTGGAATTTCCAATGAAATTTTCATCGAAAAAATGCCATGAAAAATCTCATCAAAATATTTACAGTTGAAATTTTTATCGAAATTCTATTCAAAATAAATCCTAAGAGAATTATTCTTATAAAAATAATTCTCGTGGAAATTGTCGTCACAATAATTCCGATCAAAATTCTTATTAACAAAACAAAGTAATTCTCGTGGAAATTCTCATCGCAATAATTATCCCCGAAATTCATATTAAAATTCTTATAGAACGTCTCATCGAATACAGAATCGAGATTTTCATTAAAATTTTTATTGAAATTACCATGGAATTTCTCATCGAAATTCACATTGGAATTCTTATGGAAATAATTCCCTTCAAAAATCTCATCAAAATAGTTCCCATCAAAGTTTTAATCGAAATTCCAAACCAAATAATTCTCGTGGAAATTCTCATCGGAATAAATGAATAATTGCCGAGGAAATTATCATTAAAATTTGTATCAAAATTCTCATTGAATACCGCATCTAGATTTTTATCGAAATTCTCATGGAAATTGCCAGGAAAATTCTCATCAATTTAATTCCCATTAAAAATACAATGCAAATAGTTCCCATCGAAATTCTAATCTACATCATTCTTATCTGAATACTTCTTACCGCAATTTTCATCAAATAACGCATCGGGATTTTCATCGGAATTCTTATCAAAATTCCCATTGAAACTCCCATGGAAATCTGCATAGCAATTCCTAATGAAATTCTAAGGAAAATAATTCTCATCGAAATAATTGACTTAGAAATTCTCATGAAAATTCTCATCGAAATTCCCACGAAAATTCTTGTAGAATTTCTCACCGAAATTTCTCATCGAAATTGTCATCTAAATAATTTTCATCGATTTTTTTTTTAAATTCTGATCAAAATAATTAACATAAAACTTCTCATCGAAATTAAAGCTTACTTAAAAAAAGGCGGGAGGGGGCTGATCGTTAAAATCTGACTATTTTTGGTCTCCATCACCTAAAAATCAATAAGACCATACTTCGCCCAAGTTTGAGCCAGATTGACTTCCTCATCAAGGTCACAGTATTTCAGCTGATTCATTGACGCCCTCGAGGTAGCGCAAACAAGCCCCGACTTCCGGCGAAGAGACCCGAAGCTGAAAATGAGTAGTGGAAGAAAGAAGGAAAAGATGTTGGTACAATGAAAGAGGTAATGGGGGGGGGGGGGCAGCAACAGGTAACCGAGTCGGCTCGATCAAGCCTCGATGACTGGACAACTTCTCGACGACAGAACTTGTGTGACTCACGTGAATAGGGGAGGGGAGCACAATACTTTTAACATTCATTTAAGAGTAGATGTATCCCGGTGGGCCCGAGAAATGGCGGTGAAGTCCCTGTCGAGCCATAGGGAAAATTAGGTAAAAACAAAACACCTCTTCTTTCAGTTTCGCCGCCGTTGCTAGGATCTGCTAGTATAGCGGCAGATATGATGAAAGAAGAAAGATGGAATATGGAAGGAAATGAAGATGATGACGAGGACAAAGAGGAAGATGACCGGGGACTACCGAGGGCCTCTAAGTCCCACCGCCTGTGGATGAGTAATTAGGCATCGGTTTTAGCGCTTGGATCTACCAGAGAAAAAAACTAAAGTTACATTTTGTTAAATGTAAAATTTTCTTTTGTGAAAGTTGACATAGTATTTGTCGAAAGTTTATCATTCGATGGGATAAAAGCAGTCGTCTGCTACGTCCTTATCAGCAACAAGAAAACGGAAAATATGAGTGAATTCGAGTTATAAATCAGGAAACTAGATTTAAGAAATTTTTTACTTACTTAATTATCACAGTCAAACCTGGATTTAATGTCAATTTTGGGACTAAGTCTGACATTAAATCCAGAATCTCGGATCTAATTTTCCGAGCTGATTCCGCGCGTGCGCAGTGAATGTGTTCGGTGCGTTTTCGCGCGCTGCTTCCAGCGTACGTGTTTCAGTTTCTAAATGAAATTGTTGATTCAAACAGAAAAAATTCGTTTCAACACACTTTGATTCGGTTAAACCTAATGTAAATCAAACACGAGAAATCGATATTTTTCTTTAAAAAAACTCTATTGGTTGAAAACGCAACTGTTTCGTTAAAATTTCAACACAAAGGATCTAATTTCAAAACTTATAAATAATTATACTTCTACCAAACAATTTAATTTTGTATCATAAATTATATAATTCCTGCAGATGTTCTTTTTCAACCTAATAGAACAATTTTCAGTTAAAAAAATGATTCGCACCCAAAAAAAGTGAAGCCTAAAGAAGTTGTTCAATTTTCAATCAAAGAAAAATCGTATTATTTTTTTTTTTTTAAATTTGTTAATCTTAAGTGAAAGTATATCTGGACCATTGCATGGGAGATTTAAAATCAATTTTTTTTTCTACAAAACATTTTGTTTTACGTATTATGTTCGAAAATAATCGGCACGTACTTTTTTTATTTCAATGTGATACTCAAAAATCTCGAGAAATGATTTTTTAAAATTTTTTGTTTTTCTTTTTCATATCAATGTAGTGCATTTTTAGAAACAGAATGTTATACTTAAAAAGATAAATTTTCAAACATAAATGAAATAATTGCGCTTTCAGATTATAAATTAGTTTTCAACAAAATAATTCATTTTTCAAACAAAGATATAAATATCACACTGAAATGATAAAATTTCAACCAAAGATGAATTATTTTTAGTTAAAAAAAATAATTTAAAATAAAAAAAAATGTTTTCTACCAGAGATGGATTTTCAACTAAAATGATAAATCTTGAACAACAGATGAATTATGTTTTCAAAGTTTAACAGTTTATATAATAATAATTAGAGGATGATCTCAAATTCAATATATTCTGTATGAGTAGCTGGGATCAAGTTTTAATCTATTATAAATTTGATTCTATTTCAATTTATTAATTTTAGGCATGAGTGGAGTCTTTAAACTTTTTAGTTTATTACATAAATCCATAATAATATAAAAACCATTAATAGTAAATGATAAATCATAATTAATAATAAACACAAGTATAAAATTCATATTGCTAAACATTTTATAAAGATTTCAATGATTTTTCAAAGATTTTACAAATTTCACTAATTCTACTAAATAATATTAGTTTGCAAAGATTTCCAAAGATTTCAAAGATTTTGTTGAAATTTTGAAAGTTTTGCAGTGTTTCGATAGATTTCAAAGATTTCCCTAAAACTTTAATAATTTCTCAAAGATTTCACATAAAAGTCGTATTTATTTAAAAGATGCCCCCAAAAATGTTATTATTTCAAAACGATTTCCGATAGGTTTCAAAGATTGCACAAAGATTTCATTAATTTCTTTAAGGTCTCACAAATATTTCGAATATTTCGCAAAGATTTCAAATATTTAAGAAAAATTACAATGTTTTCCCGAAGGTTTCAAAATTTTTATAAAGACTCCAAATATTTCGCAAAGGTTTGTGATAGATTAGAAAGATTTTACAAATAATTCAATTGTTTCAAAAAGACATCAGGTAGATTTAAAAAAAAATACAAACGATCCGATCAATTTAACCATTTCATTTTAGAGGGGGGGGGGGGTTAATACTTTGTTTTACTTTTTTAGATTTCTGGTAGGGGAGGGGGTATTGCGCTCTGTGCCCCCTAGAGTTCTGACGCCTCTGGTTTCATTCGCGAGAAACTGGATAGGATAGGCCTGAGTTTGTATACCTCCAATTGCAAAAAAGGTGATAAAACATTTTGTAAAATAGTGACAAGAAAGAAGACACATTTGAAAAGAGCCTAGAATTATAAAATCTTTTAAATGGTGGCAAAGTAATAAGAAATAGTCAAAATCACAATTTTTTGGTCTCTTTATTAGTGTATAGGTTAAAAAGAGGAAAGAAAGAAGATAGGTGGAGATTGGTAGAAGGTGTTAAGGGTATATGGAGTTAAAGAGGGGGTACGTGTCTTGAGGGGATTATGATATTTTACGTGAAAAGGCGAGTAGGAGGCTACAAAACGGAAAATAGCTTACGTGTAATTGAGAAGGTAAGGGAGGACAAAATATTTTTATAGGTAGAAGAGGAATAGAATATTTAGAGGCAGTGATAAAAAATTAGGAATGGTACACATGAGCGGGTAGGAGAAATATGGGATGGAAAGATAGGAAAAAAAGTAGGATTGAATAATACAAAAGGTAGAATAAAAAGAGGAACAGAAAGATGGGATGGAGGAATAGGAATACATGGACAAGAGGTGGGAAAACTTATTTAAATGGAGAAATATGATTCAGGAGGGTAAAAGTAAGCATAGGTAGAGAAAAACGGCGAGAGGAGTACAAGAGAGCAACCTCTCCCTTGCTATGAGAAGATATATGCAGACTAAAATACTATATTTTTTATACTGTGAGTGAAGAGGAGGGATATAATACAAAGGCTGAGCGGAAAACTTGAAGGGATGTATGGAAGAGGTCCTGGACAAGAGTGGGTACGTAAATATGGAATTAAGGGATGAAAATATATAAGACGTCAGTAGATTTTTTATAGGGAGCGATATGGTTCAAGAGCCTGCTAGGTTGCTATTTAGAATGGAATTGCGAGAGGAGTGCCAGAGGAAAAGATGGATATGAGGGATTAGATGCAGAGGAAGAGACTATTTTTCTATATGGAAAGTGTTAAAGAGGGATAGGAGAGGAAGGTGCAGATAGTTATATAAAAATTAAATGTGAGAGGATGTGTTCGAAGTAATTTTGTGATTCACGATGGTAAGAGGAAAGGTCACATAGGAGAACACCGCGAGAGGATTGCAGGAGAAGAACAGGTATGTTAAAGAGTTAATGGAGAGAAGATGACCTAATTATCCTCCACTGTGAGTGTGGAAAAGTAATAAAAAACGAATACTCAGAGGGGAATGAAGATAGAGATATATAAGATAAGGGCCTAACAATGAGAGAGTTGCAGGAAAACGGGCTGAGGGAATGGGAATATAGAGAATAAAGGCGGGAAAATAAGTTAACAAGGAGATATATTTAGTACAATGAGGTGGTGTTTACGGACGAAAGTGCTACGAGACGAGTTTAAGAGAAAAATAGGAAAGTGGTACAGTACTTGGAGTGGAGAAGACTATATTTTTCTGTATATGGAATATAAAAAAGAGAAAAGAGGAAGGAATTATCAGACTAAAAATAGGGTTATATGGGATAGGTGCTTGGAAAGAAGAGGTGCTATAATATTGGATAAAAGTATACGAATTGAGGTTTGGAACACATTTTCGAAGAGAGGGATAATATTATAGATAGTAAGAGGGGGGAGAGTGTGGATGCATGGAGTAGACGATGAGAGAAGTGCAGGAGAGAATGAGAGATGTGAGAGAGTGTATAGAGAGAAAGGGATTATATTTTTCTACACTGAGCATGGCAGAATATAATGTAATAGAAGTTAGGATGGAAGGTGAAGCATCAGAGGGGCTTAAAGAGAGAAATATATGGGTAAGAGGTTGAGAATAAAACAGGCGCAAAAATATGGGATGGGTGAATGTGGCAATGGGGGAATAAGGGAATGGGATACATGGATTAAAGGCGGAAAAACGTATTCAAAGGAAGTGGTAGGATTTAGTAGACTCAGAAAGAAGGAAAACCTACGTAGGAGAAAACGCTGGAGTAGTACATTAAAGAAACTTTTCTCTCGGTGTAAGAGGATATATGGGGAGGGAAAAAGCTATATTTAGAAATACTATGAGTGTGGAAAACATAGAAGAGGAGGGATCAGAGAGATAGAAAGATAGGAATATATGGAAGAGTGACTTTGCGAAAAGTGTTATCAAAAGATGGAATATAGGAATGATAATGAACCGATTACAGGTGACAAAATGTGTTCAAAAAAAGTAATTGGATTGGGCATCTGAGGGAGAGAAAAATTAGAGTAAATAGCGAGAGGATTGCAAGAGAAGAATCTCTCTTGTCGCAACGGGGTAGATGGAAAGAGGAGGGCTATATTCTTATACAAAGTGCAGAATAGGGTTTAAAGAGCACGACAGAGGGAAAGAAAGATAGGAAAATATGGAATTAGAGGTGGGAAATTATAGTTGTGGAGAGATATAGGATTCGAGAGGGTGAAGAAATTTCTGTAGAGAAGAAAATATCGTGAAGAGTGCCGGAGAGAAAAAATGATATGCGGTCATACATAGAGCGGAAAAGACAATATTTTGTTATACAGGGAGTAAGTAGGAGGATAGATAAAGAAGGACATAATGGTAAAACAGGATTGGAGGGGAAAAATAGGAATATATAATAGAAGGACTGAGCAAAAGAGGATGCAGAAAGATAGAATGGTGGGATAGGAATAGACGGATTATAGGTAGAAAAAATGTTGTAAGATATAGAAATCAGGAGAAGAATGTTACATGGAAGAAAACAACAAAAGGATTGCTAGAGAGAATGCTAGATGTTAGAGGGTAAATAGAGATGAAGGGAATGTTTTTTTTCAAATAATAGTAGTGTAGAAGATGGACAGAAGAGGAAGGTGCACATTATGTGGAATAGATAGTCATATCTGTGACGGGATAGGAAAGGGAAAGGTAGACTAAGGAAGAAGCCTTTATTAGAGAGAGGTGGGTCGAGAGGGGATATTTTAGAGCTGGATGGGATTTGGGTGGGATTTGTAGAGAGAGCGTATAGGAGAGATAGAAGAGAACAGGAGCAAAAAAAGGAGTAGTTAGAGGAAGCAAAGACCGAGAAGGTGAGATAGAGAAGTGGAGAGATAGAAATATAGAGATGCAAGGTGCATCTTTATTGTTTCCTAAGTAACTTTTAAACCACGCAACCGATTTATATGTTCTTGGGCGCATTTTAAAGCTTAAATGGCCCTCAATTTACTGGAGAAATTTCAAATAATTCAATATTATTTCAGACTCAGAATTACGAACAGAATCCAAGTACGTAAATGATTGTAAATAAGATCTGATATTCGAGGCGACGATTGTTCGTGAAAAAAGGGTTGGCACCTTAGGTAACGAAAGGACGATTTAATAACAAGAATCAGGGGCCCTTGGTCCCCTAACCACTACTCGATATAATATAATGGTTTCCATTATCGGCGCGGCTCGGCAGCCACGGCAGTTTAATTAAAACGATCGCTCGGCAAGATCCGAAATCCATTTGTTTGCTGATCGTGCGTCAAGGAGAGTTATCTGGCCCCTCAGATCGCCCCGTGTCGGATTTGAATCAGCTACTGGATTTATCTTACAAGGAGAGAAATCTCCACTTGTGAAGGATGCAGAGGATGATGGGAATGAATGCAAGATTTAGGAGGGGGGAGACACTGACAGCGTTTTTATTCAGGCCTGAAATTCAAGGTGTCAATTCATGCCTTTTTTAATTACTCGTAAAGAAAATATCCGATTGACTTTTAATGCTGAGTTTGGGATTCAGCAAAAACTTTTTTTAAATCTTTATAATCCTAAAGACATTAAAACTGTATAAGATTCTCGAAAATAGTTTTTTTTTCGGAAAGCCGAAATAGAATTTTAAAAATTATAAATGTTAAAATAAAAATGAATTTTCAACCAAAGAGTTCACCTTTCAACCAAGTATCTGCATTCCTGACCAAAAAAAACGACTTATCAATGAAAAGTAGCTGATTTTTCTTATTAGGTTTTTCTTTAGGTGTCAGGAATACTTGGCAAAATGTGTTTTTGCTTCTTAGGCAAAAGAGGAGCGGTTCCGGGTATTCGGTGTCGAATCGGTGATTTGAACGCTGCCTTTCTTAGGAAAAAATTATGATCCACGTGCTCGGGAATGGCGAAAAAGCACCTCGTTCTTCTCTTGAGTTGATTAGTCATTACCTAGAGATGGTGCATCATTCTACTGATCCGCTGGCGGCTCCCTGTATTACAGCCGAGGCTGCCGTTCATTGTTGCTCGAGCAAAACGTCCAAGTGCTTCGGAGAGCTGGAATGAAAAAGGGAGAGAGAAAAAAAGATGAGATGAAGGCAAGGAGATGGAGTGCGGAAAAAAGTGTGAACATGGATGAGGCAGAAGTCGAGAATCTCGTTTGAGGTAGCCGCCGGTTCATTCACGTTTCGAAATGAGATCGAACCCCCTCCCTTCTCCTTTCTCTCTTGGATCTCAAATATCCCAAGTGCGTGAGATGAACATTTCGACACCCTACAGGATTCGAAACAGGAAATGATCATTTTGATGGTCAGGTATTCGTTCGTCCATTGTACTTTTTTCTAAGAAATGGAAGTGAGAGGAAATGATGAGAACGGTAATAGAGGAAGTAAGTGAAGGGGAAGTAGGGCAAGTTGGAGGAAATGAGGTAAAATGACGGAAGTAAATAAATGAGAAGTGAGAAGTGAGAAGGAATTAGAGGTAAATGAAAGGAGTAGTATTAAGGAAAACAAAAGTAATGGGAGGGAAAGTATAAAAAATGTGGTAAGAAGTGATGGGAGGGGAGTGGAAATTAAAGGATGAGAGTAGGCGGAGTGCAGGAGAATAATGGAAAGTGAAGTAGTTCTAATAAGAAGATGGGAAGGAACGGAAGTGTGGGAAATGAGGGAAGGGGTGAGAATAATAAGGAAAGGCTTGTAGGGTTACTAAGGAAAGAGCAACTAGGTGAAGTAAGGGAAATGATGGGATGGGTAGTAGAAGAATTGAGTGAAGAAGAAGAAGGAAAAGTGAAGGAGGCGTAGGGGAAGTGCGGAGAAATAAGTGATGAATGAGAAGAGGGGTATCAAGAAAGGGAAAGTATAGAAAATGTGGAAAGATGTACATGGAGAGGATGTAGGAGAAGTGAGTGTAAATTAGAGAAGAGAATCAGGGAGAGTGAAGGAAAATGATGAGAGAGGAAAGTAGGAGGGGAAGTAAGAGAAATACGAAAAGGAGAAATAAGATAAAAGTGAGTAGGAGAGGATAAGTAATGGTTCAGGAAGGGAAGTAGGGAAAGTTGAGTGTCTGTTAAGAAGAATTCAATTCAATATTGTTCACCAAACAATTGTATAATCAAACCATAACGATTAGTTTTTTAGAAGACAGGTGAATTTTCACACAAGGAAGATGATTTGTGAATCCAAAAAGAAGAATTTTTAATAGAACGGTTGGATTAAAAAAAGTACTTTTTAGCAAAAAAGTTGATTCTTTCAACCTGCTAATATGAATTTTTAATCCAATGGTCAAATTCTAAAATAGAATAGATTAATCATCAACCAAACCAAATTGCATCTTCAACTACATAGTTGAATTTTCAATAAAAAAAGACAAATTTTTGGAACAGTTGAATTTTCGATCCAAAAGGAAGAAATTTCTATCCAAAAGGACAATAAATTATGAAGAAGAAATGTAAATTTTTTACTAAAAAGACGACTTTTTAACAAAATACTTCAATCTTCAATTAATTTTATAAATATTTAACAAAAAGTTTTTTTTTCAATCAAATAGTTAATTTTGAACCGAATAGTTGAATTTTAAATTGAAATCGATCAATTTATCAACAACAATAAAGTAGTTAAAATTTCGATTGAAAAAAAATGTATAGTAAACACACCAATATTCAAGAAAATAGTTCATCTTTTAACCAAAGAGGTGAAACTTCAACTTATAAAACTATTTTTTAACTAATTAGCTTAATTCTCAAGCAAGTAATTGAATTGGCAATAAAAAAATTAATTCTCAACAAAAAATATAATAGTTGATATTTTAAATTTCAACCACAAAAGAAAAAGATTTAAATTTTATTTAAAAAGAAGAAAATTTAAACACAAAAGAAACGTTCTCAACAATACATTTAATGGTTGGCATCTCATTAAAAAAAGATTAAAATTTTTGAAAAACTGATTTAATAATAATGTAGAAGTGTAGAGAAGAGATTGGTGATCTCAGAACGAAGTAGATAAGAAATAGATAGAAAAGATTTATAAGAAGGGTATAAATCAGAATTTGAGGTGGAATGAGAAGGAGTTAATAGGAATGTGATAAGAGAGAGACGATATATTTGTGGAAGGAAGAAGAAAAGCTTTTGATAATATGTGTGAGAAGTAGCTACGGAGGGAATAATCTAAAGTTGTGGAGGAGAGATGGTTGATCTAAGAACGTAAGTGATAGGAGAGTGATGGAAAGAAGTACATATGGAAGGTCTATAATAAGGATAGAAATTATTATGCAGGGTAGAATCAGGAGTAGTGGATAGGAATGCAATAAGAGAGAGAACATATGTCTCGGAAAGTGAGGGGTGGGACTTTCAGGAATATTGGCGAGGAGTAGCTTAGAAGAGGGATAATAATACAGAAGCGTAGAGAAAATATAATTTCAGAACGGAGTAGACTAGAATTAGAAAGAGAAATTTTATAATAAAGGTGTCAATGAGAATGTGGGGTAAAATTAGAAGGAGCATGTAAGGATGGAATAAGAGTGAAGAGATGTATGTGAAAAAGGGGTGGGGTGTTGAAAGACGGGAATATGGGTGAGAGGTAGCTAAGAAGGGGGATAAACTAACGGTGTAGCGAGAGATAGATGATTTTAGAATATAAGAGGGTATAGAAGAGAAATAGGACGGCGCAGATAGGAAGAGATAATAGGGGTATGAATGAGGATACGGAGCAGGATCAGAAGTAACAGATAGAGATGGAATAAGAGTAATAGAAGATATATGTAAGAAATTGAGGGGTGGGACTTTTGGGAATATTGGCAAGTAGTAGGTAAGGAAAGGGATACTGTAGATGTATAGAGAAGACATAAATAATCTTAGAAGGATGAAGATAATAAATAGATAGGGAAAGTCTATAATAAGGGTATATATGAGGATTTCGGGTAGAATTAGCAGGAGTGGGTAGAGATGGGATTTGTGTAGGAAAACAAGGAGTGAAGCTTTTGGGAATATGGATGAGACATGTCTATAGAGGGGGATAATCTAAAGGTGCAGGGAAGAGATAGATGGTCTTAGAACATATAAGAGCATATAAGAGAGTGATCAAACAAAGTAGATAGGAAAGGGCTATTATCAGGAAATGAATCATTATGTGGGGTAGAATCAGAAAGAGTGGATAGGAATGGGATAAGAGAGAGGAGATATGTGTGGAAAGAGAAGGGTGGGACTTTCGGGGATTTTTATGAGGGGTAAGTAAGGAGAGGGATAATACAGACGTGCAGAGAAAAGATAATCTCAGAACGGACTAGACAAAAAGTAGATAGAGAAGGTTTATAATAAAGGTATAAATGAGAATGTGGAGTAGAATTAGAAGGAGCATGTAAGGATGGAATAAGAATAAAGAGATATATGTGAGAAAGGGGTAGGTTGGAAAAAGAGGGCACTATGGGTAAAAGGTAGCTAAGAAGGGGGATAATCTAAAGGTGTAGAGGAGAAATAGCTAATCTAAGAACATAAGATATAGGGGAGTGATGGGACGAAGTAGATACGGGTCTACAATAAAGGCACAAATGAGGATGTAGGATACAATTAGCATGACAGAGAAGGATTTAATGAAATAAACCACTAGAAAACGCTATACACATTTTTACTTCTCTTACAGGATAAATACCTTCACTAAGAATGGCATTCTTCGTAATAAAAAAAACAACACAAATATTGCGGGCGATCATGTTCGCTCTTCTCTTCCTGCCCCCTCATCATCACATCTTTTTAACCTCCTACCATCCTTGTGATCCATGGCTTTTTTCTTGGGACGCGCGAGGCCCACGGATTCTTCGAGGCATGAATGAACCCGACACTTGTGGATCATTAATTAAACATTCAAGCTACCGACGGTTCCAGAGTCTCTTAACGATGATTTCATATAATTCATGAGAAATTATCAATATTGAGATGTGGACAAAAATTTTAATTGCAAGAAATGTTAGATGATCCTTGATATCTACCAATAGGATCCGGTATTTACGATTTTTTTTAGGTTGGTAATACTGGAGTAGACTAGGTAACAGAAGAATCGATTTTTTAATTAGGAAACTATTTTTGTTTATCTGGGATATTTTAGATGGTGAAATGAGCAAAAAATCTAAAGAACTAAAGAATAAAATATTTGTTTTTGTGATTGCGTATAAGGGGAGGCTCTATAGTCTTTATCCAATTGGAATTTATTATAAAAATGACAAAAATATTCAATTAATTTTTTTGAATCACGCGTAAGCTCTTTATTTTGGAATAAACTTAAAAACAAAATAGGGATTATGATTAATTAAATCGGCAGAGCCAATTGGGAACCACTGTTGAGAGCCAAATCTACCACCTATGAGCAGAATATAGTAGATGTGTATTTCGGTTCCAGAGGGCACTCTTCTAATGTTAATTTTTTGGTGTTTTCATTTTTTTGCAGTGTCTTTTTATTGCCGTCTTGATGGGGGAAAAAAGCAAAAATTAAGCAAATGATTTTATTTTGCTGACGAGGGTATTGATTGATTTTTATATTAGAATATTAAATATTGTCGATTACTTTTCTGATGTTTGGAGAAACGAAAAAAAAATTTGCTTTAGCCCAGATTTGAACCCAGAACGACACCATCTGTATACCATGAGTAGAGCCTTTGCCAATTACGCCACCGAGCCCTCAGTTAAATTTCCTACTAAAATCAAAAAATTTCGATTAACAAAAAGTATGCTTAAATTATAAGGAATTTTTAATAATACAGTTCAAATTTCAACTTAAGAGATGAATTTTTAAATAAAATAGTTGAATTTGCAGGTAAAAAGAATAAAATTCCAACCAACAATTTTCAGTTCGAAAAGTAAATTTTTCACAACGTAGTTCAACGTCTTTCATTGAATTTTGCATCAAGAAGAATAATTTTCTACTAAATTAGTTACAGTTTTAACTCAAAGAGACGAATTTTCAACAAAAAATTAGAGTTTTAATGAGAAAAATTAATTTTTAAACAAAACAAAATTAACTTACATCAAAACAGTTCAAGTTTAAACCAAAAAAAAAATTAATTTCAATCAATGATTATATAATTATTTAATCATTGATTAAATAAAATTTATTCCCAACAAAAAAGCACATATTTTCAACAACATATTTGAAAACTATTTGCATTACCTATTATAATTTATTTACTTGAATTACCTAAATTACTTCGAATTTATCTGGATTAAAAGTGGATTAGTCTAGATTGTTAAGAAATTTCTCTCTATTAAAAGTAGATGACTCGAGTTTAAAAGTGGATTAGAACGGAATTATTTCATATAAAAATTGGATTGCAAATGGATTATATCATGTTATAGTAGATTATTTGGATTTCCTAAATCACTCAGAATTAGACGCATTACAAGTGGATTACGCCTGGTTAACCCTTTTCCAGGCCAAAGGAATGAAACCAAGGTACAGATAAACTGTATATAATTTAATGATTTCAAAGCATTGCTGAATTTAAATTTGCCATTGATTTTGCAAAATTAATTTTTTTTAACAATTTGTTTAAACAAATTATTTCAAAATTAAGTTTTTCCACCAAATTAATACCAGAATTAAATTCTACGGCAAAAATACGTCTGAAATAGTAGTTTAAATTGTTAAAATACATATTATTATTAACAAATTAATTAATAATGAATTATGCGATATGAATAAATCCTTTGACGACCATAAGAATATAAATAAAAATAAGGGTTTGGCTTATATTGACTAAAGGGGTTTTTGATGCGCAGAATTCAAATTTGACATTAGTTTTGCAAAATTAATTTCTTTAAACAATTTTTTCAAACGAATTATTGAAAATTTGAGTTTTTTTAAATACGAGAATCGAATTCTACGGAAAAAATGCGCCTGGAAAAATAGTTTAACTTGTACAAATATAATTTGTTATAAGAAAATTATTAATAATAAAGATAACGGATTCTAAATTAAGTAATTTGTTTATAAGAAAATATATTTGAACAAGTAAAACTTATATTCTAGACGTATTATTTTCGAAGAATCCGATTCCGGTATTTAATGTAAAAAAACTCAATTTTGCAATAATTTGTTTTAACAAATTGTTCAAACAATTAATTTTTCTAAAATAATGGAAAATATGAATTCTGCGCATCAAAAAACCCCTTAGTCAATATATTCCATACCCGTATTTTTATTCCTATTTTTAGGTTCGTCAAAGGATTTATTCATATCGCAAAATTAATTATTTATTATGTTGTTAATAACTATATGTATTTTAACAATTAAAACTACTATATCAGACGTAATTTTTCAGTAGAATCCGATTCTGATATTAATTTTAAAAAAATTTTTTAATAATTTGTTTAAAAAATTGTTTAAACAAATTAATTTTGAAAAACTAGTGGCAAATTTGAATTCTGCGATGTATTGAACCCCTTAAGCGATATACAAGAAAAGGGTTAAAGCGGGCTTATTCCAGGTTACAACTGAATTTCAAGTGGAGTAGTGTGGACTTCAGGTGGATTATGTCGGATTACAATTAGATTACATAGGATTACGTTCAACTGGATTACATTGAATCTCAAATCGATTACAGCAAATTACACTAAAAAAAAAACTTGATTTATCTGAATCACTCAGAAATATCTTGATTACAACTAGATTATTCTCAAATAAAATTAGATCACATTGGATTAGAATGGAAGTATTCTAGATTAGAACTAGATTGCAAATGGACTAAACTGGATTGCAAATGGACTAAACCGGATTGCAAGTGGATCAACCTCGATTAGGATATCCCTGAATTTTAGATAAATTACGCTAAACTAGAATTAGATCACCGCGGATAACACTGGATTAACTTGGATTACTTGAACTACTCAAAATGGTCTAGATTACAAGTGGATTACTTCTAATCACAAGTGGATAATGCTGAATTATAACGGTAACACTGCGGTTATAACTGGCTTACATGTAGATTATACCAATTACAAGTGGATTAGAGTGGATTAGAACTGCATTACTTCAGATTATACTTGGATTTCGAGTGGATTACTA
This sequence comes from Belonocnema kinseyi, assembly GCF_010883055.1. Taxonomy (NCBI): domain Eukaryota; kingdom Metazoa; phylum Arthropoda; class Insecta; order Hymenoptera; family Cynipidae; genus Belonocnema; species Belonocnema kinseyi. The sequence continues at coordinate 22,117,474 of NC_046657.1, read as the reverse complement.
TGGATTTTAGATTGATTACGCCTGATTACAAGTGGATCACCGCGTTTAACACTGGATGAATTTGGATTACCTGAGTTACTCAGAATTGTCTGGATTACAGGTGGATTATTTCTGGTTATAAGTGGATTATGGCAGATTATAACAGGAATTCTGCGGGTGATAACTGGCTTACAAGTAGACTATACCGATAACAAGTGGATCAGACTGGATTAAAGCAGCATTACTTCAAAATATAAGTGGATTACGATTGGATTACCATAGATTTCAGATCGATCACGCCTGGCTAGAATTGGATCCCCGCGGATAACACGGGGTTAACTTGGATTACCTAAATTACTCAGAATTTTATATATGGCAAGTGGATTAGAGTGGATTAGAGCGTCATTACTTCAAATTATAACTGGATTACAAGCGAATTACCCTGGATTTTAGATCTATTTCGCCTGATTACAAGTGGATCGCCGTGGTTAACACTGGATTAACTTGGATTACTTAAATTACTCAAAATTGTCTAGATTACAATTGGATTACTTTTGATTACAAGTGGATTATTCTGAACGATAACGGGAACATTGCTGTTATAGCTGGCTTACAAGTTGATTACACCGATTAAAAGTGTATTAGAGTGGATTAAAGCGGCATTACTTTATATTGTAACTGGATTACGGGTGAATTACCCTGGAGTTTAAATAGATTATGCCTAACTACAATTGGATCTATGTGGATTACACTGGATTAACTTGGATTACTTGAATTACTCAAAATGGTGTAAATTACAAGTGGATTACTTCTGATCACAAGTGGATTATGCTGAAATATAACGGAAACACTGCGGTTGTAACTGGCTTACACGTAGATTACACAGATTACAAGTGGATTAGAGTGGATTTGAAATGGCATTACTTCAAATTATAACTGGATTACGAGTGGATTGCTGTCGATTTTAGATCGATTACGCCTGATTACAATTGGATCTTGACGAATAAAACTGGATTAACTTGGATTACTTGAATTACTCAGAATTGCCTAGCTTACAAGTGGATTAATTCTGATTACAAGTGGATTATGCTAGATCACGACGGGAACACTGCAGGTGATAACTGGATTTCGAGTAGATTACACCAACTACAAGTGGATTAGAGTGGATTAGAGCGGCATTTTTCCAAATTATAACTGGATCACGAGTGGATTGCTGTGGATTTAAGTAGTTTCAATACAGATTACAATTAGATTATCTCGTATTATACTATCTTAAACGGATTACTTCTGAACCCGGATGTCCTTGAAATATTCCAAGCACATTTGTAATTTTATTTTCAAGATGGAATATGAATAGGAACGAGCGTGACATTAAAATGGATATTTACGTCTTAGAGCGTGTAGAATCAGTAATATCACCTGACTTCACAAATCCAATACAAACGGGTCTTAATGCGCCCGAAGTTTGATAAAAAATTTGCAATATTGTAAAATTTAAAAAAAAATTTTAAATATAAATCAAATCGTCTTTCCCTTTCCCTTCCCCCTTGGCCAATTATAAAATATTTCTTTCCAAGGTCTATAATAAAAATATTAAGAGCAGTAAAATAAATATTTATTTCTAAGAAACTTGTTAGTCACTTATTTAATAACTTATTAATTTTTCACAAAAACTTATTAATTAACTTATTAATTTTTCACAAAATCTGATTTTTCACTAAAATTGTTGAATTTTTAAAACCAAAGGCATAGATTATTTAACAAAATTGTTCAATTTTCTACCAAATAGTAAAATTGACAAATAAAAATATAATTTTTAGAATAAGTGAGTAACTGCAAAAATAATCAAAAGTTATCACGACAAATTTTTCCGGACAAATTTTCCATTTTCCCTGACGATTAATATGCAATGCTCAGAATTTTAATCTTGTATAATTTTCAGCATAGAACCGCTTCGAAATGGAATGACCCCAATTAAAAATTAAAATTCAGAAATTTTCTGATTTTTCAACAAATTCAAAATCTTGACAAATAAAATTCCTTGATTTCCAGTTTTCCCCTAATCAAAGGGCAGACTGTTAAATATGCACAATTAAATTGAAAATTAAAACTAAAACATACATTTCATCATTTTTTTACCCGAAAGAAATAAAGAAATTGATAATAACAAAAATCACTAAAAATCATTGGATGATCTGGTTTCCGTGTTTTTTTTTTAACAATAAATTTTGGACCACACACTTTTCAATTTAGAACTGCACACTTCTAAATGATAACTGCACAAAGCGTGCCGACTTTCACTCATTTTTAGGCGCTTTTCTTTCTTTCCTAAATCCAAAAAACAATTTATTTCTTAATTTACTAATTTCCTACGTATTCATTTGCTCGTCGCCCTTTTCAAAATGACGTTTCTATTTTCGAAGCGGTGTTCTAAGGCAGCGGTCAAGGGACTGGCGGATAATTTCTCTTCATCAACTTCACGGAAATCTATTAGTATAGACTAAAGACTGAAGGCTACCAGGATCGTGACTTTGTAGGTTATAGGTTCCTCAGACCTCACTGTCTCGCAGGTGCCATATTCTCATCATTTATAAAAACAATGTCTAGACAAATTTATATTTTTGAAATTGTAGATTTTAAACATAAAGAGTAATCTCGGACCGAAGCATTTTTAAATTTCGCGCCATGGGAGATAACCAATCACAGCTAAGCAGATGACTGTCACGTCAGACATATTTTTTGACAATCAAAGTTAATATAAACATCACAATTTACTTTTCAGGCAGCTCTAAAGTTCCATAAAACACAAATTTCTCATCATTTATCGTACATCACTCGTTATGCAAAGATTGATCTCTTCGTAAAGACAAGTCTAATACTCCTTCTTATATACCGTATTAAGTTCACTTTCATATTTTAGACTTTACAGTCTTTACCATAATCTCCTCTTTTTTCCCTTTTTAAAAATATCTATTTTTCTTCGTTTCCAAGAAATTGACCCATTTTCCCGAATTTTCTTTTAAATTTATGTTTTAATTACAAATTATTATAAAATGAATTATCACTAATAATATTTTCCGTTGAAGATTCATCTTTTTTGTTTGAAAATACAATTACCTGGTTGAATGTTGAAAATTGAACTATTTTGCTGAAAATTCTTCTTTGGTTCAATTTAACTATTTATAAAACAATAGTTTTTGGTGAAAATAAGGATTAATTTTTTTGGTTTGAAAATTTCACTTCTTTGTAGAAAATGCGTCTTTTTGGCTTGCAAATTCCACAATTAGGTAGAAGATAAAACTGTATAGTTTCAAATTAAATTTTTTTGTTAAAAATTCATTTAATATGTAGAAAAGACGTATTTGAAAAATATTGCCTCTTTTGGATAAAAATTCAACTATTTTTGTAAAAAATTTAACTGTCTGGTTGAAAACGTACAATTCATTAAAAAGATTAACAACTTGGTTAATCAATTTGTTTGTTTTAAATTGATAGTATTAGATGGAAAATGCATTTATATTGTCGAAATTTCCCTTTTTTTTAAATAATTTATTTTACTAAAAATGTAACTGTTTCATTTTCGGATTAAAAGTGATATTTTGTTTCTAGTTTAAAATTCAATTATTTGGTTGAAAATTCAACCGTTTTGGTAGCAAATGCCACTGTTTGGTAAAAATCGAATTATTTGATCGAAAAATTGCCTACTTGATAAAAGATTTTTTTTCTTTTTTGTGAAAATATTGTTTTAAACTGAAAATGTTACTATTCTAATTTGGTATAAAAATTAATTTTTTTTATGAAGAAAACTTATCTTTTTTAGTTGAAAATTAAAATATTTTGTTAACAATTCAGCTATTATGGTAGAAAATTCAATTATTGGATAAAAAAATAAAACTGTTTATTTAAAAAATTTAATTCCCGGTAGAAAATCAACTTTTTTCTTGAAAATTATTAGTTTCGGGTGTAAAATACACCTATTTTGTCCATAGTCCCTTTTTTATGTTAAAAATTAATTCTTTAATCCGAAAATCCAACTGTTTCATTTCTGGTTTAAGACTTATCTTTTTGTTTTTTGTATAAAATTCGACTTTTTGGTTAAATATTCAACTATTTTGGCAGAGAACTCCACTATTTGTTTAAAAATGTAATTATTTGATTAAAAAATTATCTACTCAGTAACAAGTTTTTTAAAAAGAATTTTTAAGTAACAAAATGCTAATATTTTATTTTTTGAACAAATGCATCTTTTGTAGTTGAAAACTTATCTTAGTTGAAAACCCACTATTTTGTTAAAATTAAACTGCCAAGTTGAAAAATTGAAATGTATTTTGTCAAAACAAATTTTCTTTAAGAATTAATTTCCGAAACTAAAAATGTAACTGTTTTATGTTGGTTTGAAACTCAACTTTTTGGCTTTAGTTTAAAATTAAACTACTTGATTAGAAATTCAACTTTTTTGGTAGAAAATACATACTATTGAGTTAAAAATCTATTTATTTGCTTCAAAAATGACCTCTGACCAAGATTTCAACTATTTTGGTACGAAATTCAACTGTTTGGTATTGGCTTTAAAATTAAACTGTTTTGTGGAAAATTCATGTAGTTTGTTGAAAATTCTTCTTTTTGATAGAAAATCCTTTTTTGAAAATTCATCTTTTTGGTTATAATTCAAATATTTGGTGAAGATTTGAAAGATTTTGGTAGAAAACTCAACAATTTGATAAACTATGTTTGAAAAATAACCTATTTGGTATAAAAAATGTTGTGGTTGTCAAGAATTAATTTTTTAAACCGAAAATCTAGTTATTCCAGATTTGAATGAAAAAATATTTTGTTCAGTTCGATCCTTATCTTTCTTAGTTAAAAATGTAACTATTTTGGCAGAAAATTCTATTGGTTTGTGAAAAAACTTAACTGTTGATTCAAATATTGTTTTTGTTTAAAATTAGTTTTTAAAACTAAAAAAGTAAGTATTTTATTTCTGGTCGAAAACTTATCTTTTTTAGTTTAAATTCCAAATATTTTGTTGAAAATTGAACTATTTTGTGTCGATTTCCAAAATCAACTATTTGATGACAAATTCATATATTTTGCTAAAAGTTCAATCTTCTCATTAGGAAATTCATCTTTTTGGTTGCGAATTTAAATATTTTGTTAACAAATCCTTTTGTTTTTAGTTGAATGCAACCGCTTGAAACTTCGCTTTAATTCTTTTGTGGAAAATTAATTTTTCAAACTGAAAATACAAAATATACGTGAAATTGGG
>NC_046657.1:22086428-22112219 GCF_010883055.1 Belonocnema kinseyi | reverse complement strand
GGTAAAGTTGTAGATAACGCAAAATTAAAAATAATATTTAATTAATTGGGGACACAGATAGACAAATAGAATGATCTCCTGGCTCACCAACTACTCATCACACAAAAGCGAATCGATGATATTATTATGCATTCGCCGATCCATTGTTTGAGAAAGTTACGTAAAATGCGGTGAACCAAATCCTCCATACATTACAAGGCTTTTTTATTTTACGTAATTATTTCTCTCTTACATATTACATCATCAGAACGTAATAGAATAAAAAATATTGTGTGGCAATCAATCTAGTTTTTTGCACGATTTAAACGTCCTTAGGACATCAATATCTGTGCAACTAATGTAACGTGAGTCTTCTGTACTGAACACGTCCTTAAGACAGGAAAACATCAACCTTCTACCACCCCCTCCCCCTCCAAAATCCTCCTTCATAATTATTACTTCCCTTCCTCACCTTCCTTTAACCATCATAATTGCTTATCCTTTCACTCTCCTTTACTCATAAGACACTATATTTTCCTCCTCTCGGATACGCTTCCAGTCCCTTCCTTATCATCTATCAACCCACCACCACCCCCCCACTACGCATGTCTTCTTTTTCTCCTCTACTACTTATTTCAAGCTATTTCTTCTCTTGTATCTCCACGCTCCCTCCCTCCACCATCCTCCTTTATAATTGTCACATTCCCTCGTTAACCATTCTATACCTATCGTAATCCCTCCTCGTCGCGCTTCTCCTCCTTATCTCGGATACCCTTCTGTTCCCTCCCTTATCATCCATCGACCCATCACAACACTCCACTACTCATGTCTTCTTCTCCTCCTCCACTATTTATTACAAGCTATTTCTTTTCTTGTATCTCCACGTCCACCTTTTTCTACCATCCACCATCAAAATGATCACTTCACTTCCTACCCTCTTTTACCTATCAGAATCCCTTTCCTTCGCACTCTCCTTCACCATTTAGAAACCTTATTCTCTTTCTCCTCTCGGATAACCTTCTATTCGGTTCCTTATCATCCATCGACCCATCACCACCCTCCAATACTCATGTATTCTTACCTTCTTAAACTCTTTATTGCAAGCTATTTCTTCTCTTGTATCACCAGTACCCCTACCTCCTCCAACCACCTTCAAAATTATAATTTCGCTGCTTGCCGTCCTTTTCTTATGGTAATCCTTTTCCTTCGCACTCTCCTTTACATATAAACCAATTTATTCTTCTCCTCCTCTCGGATACCCTCCCAGTCCCTTCTTTAGCATCCATCGACCTAACAACAACCTCCACTACTCATGTCTTCTTCTCCTCCACTACTAATTGCTACTATTTATTCTCTTGTATGTCTACGCTTAAATAACACAAACGAGTCCAGCCCCTCACATCCTTAGTCTCCCTGATCCATTATAATATCTTCACCTCTCGTATTCCTGGTCCACATTATTTACTGCCTCCTCCACTCACATCCTCACAACGCCCCGTACACTATTAAAACATCTCCCTTATACTACTCTTACATTCCCCTTCCCCATTATCAGTGTATTCTCCTCTCACATCCTTAGCTCTTTCCTGTACTACAAACTCTTCTTGTTACTACTTTCAGATGCATATGTATCATAACTCACTGCAACCTTATCTCTCATACGCAGCACTCTATTCTATTAAATCTATTATACTCCTTGAGTATGTAGACTCCTATAACCAACCGTTGCAACCCGAAATATCTTAAGCACTTTATTACAACCTCTTCTTTATACTACTTTCATATGCTCTCATATCTCTGATATTATCAATACCTAGCAGCACTTCTCACCAAATCTTAAATCCTTCGACTACTAGAGCCTCTTTCGTTTATTATTCTCTTAAATATATTTATAGACACCCACTGTCCACTCCTGATCACAGAGTGCCTCCTTCCCTTATATCACCAGCTCTCCTTCTCTATCAGAACCCCTTGCTTTAGCTACTCTGAAAAATCCCATCTTTATTACCCACCACCTCCGCTTATTATATCTTTAACTCCCTGTGCTTCATTACAACTCCTTTCTTCTATTATTGTTTTGTAAACCCTGCCCATTACTTACCAGTTCCTCTCCTTACCACCTCAGCCGCCTCCTGCTCTACCACATATTTCTTCTACTGTTCTAATATACAACCACCGCATCATCTATTACCTGTTTCTCTCATGTCCTCGTCTCTCACCACTTCATTTAAACATCTTTCTTGAACTACGCTTATATTCTCATTTCTTATTAACCACTATCTTCCTTTCTCATATCCTTAACACCTTCCTTCATTAAAAACCTCTTCCTTCCATAATTTTCTACTATTATAACTACAAGATTATTCTATTAAGTTTATTCTACTTCACTACCCATTAATCACCGTATCCTCCTCTCTCATCCGCAGCCCCATATTTTATCACAAACTCTTTCTTCTACTACTCTTTTAATTGCAGTACAATTTTTTATTTTATTGCTAGCGATGAGCTTCTTCTGTCTAAAAATGACAAGGCACCGTCTGCTTGTTTAAATTATTATTTGATTGTAATTCATTATTGTTGTAATTATTTTTTGTAATTAATTATTTAGTTATAATTAAATAATTATTGTTTCTAAAAATTACGTGCGTTACAGAGAAGACTCACGTCAACTTTTTAAACATTCAGATTTTAAATAAGAAATATATTCTGCATTCTCAATGTGGATTTACTTGCAAGTTTTAAAAAACAGTAAAAAAAAGTCGTGCATGCTACAGCTAACTTCATAAGGTCAATTTCAGTTTCGGACTGCGGGTGCCAGAAGGTGTGAGGAAGATGGTGAAATTCGGGAGTTAAGAGAGAGAATGGGAGAGACCGAAACAGGTGGGTGTCGGCGTCGTTTGTAACAAGAGACTTTCGGGTGCGAACCCCTCGGTTGCACCTTTTTCTTCTCAGTGTAATTTAAAAAGTTCTGTGTTCGTCTCGAAATTGAGATCGAAAAGTAATAGCCATTAATGTTTATATATGCTCAAAGTTCACCGATTCTTTTCCTCTTTTGATATATTTTTAGCTGTGTGACTTTATCAAGTCGGATGTTCGCCTAGTTGTGTAGAATATCATATGAAAAAAAAAATGTTGAAAAATGATGTACGATTTACAGTTTACATTTCAAAATTTACAATATGAACAATGTATGAAGAATAATGTAGAAATTACAATTCAAAATTTACAACTCACAGTTTATAGTTTACAATTTACAAATAAAACTTTAAATTTTACAAATTCCACTTCACAATCAACAATATATAATTTGCATTGTAGAACCTACAATGCATAATTTACGCATCACATTTTACAACTTTCAATATACAAAATACAATTCACAATTTGAAATTTACATTTTCTAATTTACAATAATTGGATAACAATGTACAATTTATAATTCACAATTTAAAATTTTCAATTTACAACCTATAATTTATAATCATTGAATAACAATGTACAATTTACAATTTAAAAGTTACAACTTACAATGTACAATTTGTGAAGTACGATAATGTAGAATTTTCAATTTACAAATTAACATGTAGAATTTACAACTTCCATTTTGCAGTCAACAATATACAATTTGCATTGTTCAATGTGCGATTCACAATTTAAAATATCCAGTTCACAATTTTCAATTTTCTATTTACAATTCACAGTTTCTAATTTACTATTCACAATTTATAATTATTAAATTACAATGTACAATTTATAATGTTCAATTGTGCAGTCAACAATATACAATTCGCATCGTACAATGTAGAATTCACAATGTAGGATTCACAATTTATAATATCCACTTCACAATTTTCAATTTTCGATTTACAATTCACAATTCCAAATGTACTATTTACAATTTAGAACTTAGAATTATTCAATTGAAATGTAAAATTTTCCATTTACAAGTGACAAGTAACAATTTACAATTTACAATGTACATTTTAAAGAGTACAAAATTTAATAAGGATACGGTTGGAGTTACAATTTGCAATTTACAGTTTACAATTTATCAATTAAAATGAACCCTTTACAATTTACAATTCCCACTGTACAGTCAACAATGTGCTATTTTTAATGTGCAATGCACAACGTAAAATTCAAGATTTACAATTCATAATTTGCAACTAAAATGTAAAATTTACAATGTATAATGTACAATGCAAAATGTGCAATTTATAATTGACAATGAAAATTTACAATGTTTAATTTAACACTTACATTTTACAATTTTCAATATGTAATTTACAATTCATAATCTCAAATTTATAATTTACCATTATTAAATTACAATGTACAATCTACAATTTACAAATTACAATTACAAGTTAGAACTTACAATTCACAATGTACAATTTACAAAGGATAATGTTAAATTTACAATTTTAAATTTACAGTTTACAATTTGCAAACTAAAATGTACAATTTACAATGAGCACTTTAAGATTTACACGGTAAATCTACAATTGACAATTTTAAACACACAATTTACCATGTACGATTTTCAATTTAAAATTTTAAATATACAATTTACAATTCGCAGTTCCAAATTTACAATTTACAATATTAAATAATTAAATTACAATGTTTAATTTACAATCCAGAAATTGCGATTGACAAGTTACAAGTTTACCATTCTCAATGTACAATTTACAGTTTACAGTTTGCAAATTAGAATCTACAATGTTTAATTCACGATTTACAATTTGCAATCGACAAATTACAATTATTTAATATACAATCTCAATTAGAAATTTACAATTCACAATTTTAAATTATTGACTTATAATGTACATATTTTAATTTGTAAATTACAATTGACAAGTTACAAGTTACGATTGACCACGTACAATCCAAAAAGTACAACTTTTACAATGGATAATGTGGATCATACATACTTGAAACTAAAATTTACCATTCACAATTTACAATTAGGAATTTATACTTTACAATTTTCAATACACAATTTACATTTCATAGTTTGCAATTATTAAGTCGCAATTTACAATGTTCACAATTGCGAAAGAATTATTTAGAATTTACAATTCACAATTTACAATGTACAATTTGCGATTTTAAATTATTATTTTTGATTTGCAAATTGTTAATTTCGAATTTTAAATTGTAAATTTTGAATTGTGACGTATAAACCGTAAATTCAAAATGTTAATTTTAAAATTTCACATTGCGCAGTATAAATTGACAAATAGATATAGTACATTTTAAATTTTACATATTCAATTTTGTACTTTGTGAATATTGTAAATTGTCAATATTGTGAAATGTAAATTTTAAATTGTAATTTGTAAACTTTACATTCTAAAAATCGAAGTGATATACATTTTAAACTATGCACTGCATGCTGCAAATTGTAAGATGTAATTATGTATATTATAAATTGCACATTGTAAATTACACATTAAAGATTGCACATTTGATATTGCAGACTGTAATTTTTTGCATTATAAAGTCTACATTGCAAATTGTGTAAATTGGAAATGTTGAATTTTAATTCGAATTTCAAAATTATGTAGCAACTTATTATACAAAATACAATTTCCGACTTGCAAGTGTCAGCTAATATGTAATTATTTTCTAGAACAAAATCAGAATGAAGAGAAACAATCCCCATTTATTGTTTGATGTAAAATTTTTAATTAAATGTACACTAATGATTGTAATTTTTTTGTTGGGAATCTATAATATGAAAGAAGGAATTTCTCTAGATTGGTTAATACTTCGTGTAGACATAATTGCGGAAAGTGCCAAAAAGTAAATCTCGTCATTCGATTTGTGCAAGACGGCACATTGAGCGCAACGCGAACTCAAACGCAACCGACGATCATGCTTGGTGATTTCGCGAAGGAAATGACTTGTAACTGACCTACCACAGCCTGGCCCAATTTAAAGGATCATTTCCCAAGCACGCCTAATACTTCAAATCAGAGCGTCGCGACGCTCAAGCGACTTGAAAAGAGCATCTCCTGGCTCCAATGATGGATCATGGACCACCATGTCAGAAATACGTTTAAAAAAGTACATGAGCTCACGACTCATTGCAAATCTCCGTACAATTTACTTTTGCTTCATTCTTCTTATTGCGATACTTTTTTACCCAATCGTTTCCTCAAGCGCTTGAATATTAACAAAAAGGTATTATCTTTTTGAAATCATAGTGTCTTTGCTATTTGTTTCTTACCAATCCTAAAAACAATTTATATTAACAATGATGAACTTTATTCATTTTGTGTATTGTGCAATATGTATACAATGCATGTTTCCGGTAATATATTACAAATTGTTCATTGTAAACATTGTATATTGTGAATATATTGTACATAGTAAATTTTAAATTTTATGTATTGTAAATAGGGCACTGTAAGCATACTGCCAATTTCGTATGTTGTAAATATTGCACATTTTCAGTGTTTTAAATTCTAAGTAGTAAATTGTAAATTTAAAAAAATCACATTGTTAATAGTAAGATGAAGTAAATATAAAAGAAATTATTATAAGTAAATTATAGTAAATTATTAGGTAAATTTGCATTGTACATTGTAAATTGTGCATAGCAATAATTGTTTGCATTGCACATTTTTTATTGTTCATTGTACATTATCAATATTGTACATTTTCAATGTTCTACGTTATAAATGTATATTGTAAAATGCAAATTGTACATTGTCAATGTTATACATTGTAGATATTGTACATTATCAATATCGTGATTCATAACTTGTAATAAGTATTATAAATTGTATATTGTAATTTTTTCATTGTAAAATGAATATTGCAAATTGTAGATTGTTTAATGTGCATCGTACAGTATAAATGATAAAATTCAAATAGTACATTTTAAATCATATAGTTTCATTGTTGTTTGTGATAAATATTGTAAATTGTCAGTATTGTGAATTGTAAATTGCACATTATGAATTGTATATACTTTTGTAATTTACATTCTCAATTTTGTACATTGTCAATATTGTGAATTGTAAATTGCACATTATGAATTGTATATACTTTTGTAATTTACATTCTCAATTTTGTACATTGTCAATATTGTGAATTGTAAATTGTATGCATTGTAAATAGGGCACTGTAAGTACACTGTCAATTTCGCATGTTGTAAATATTACACATTGTCAGTATTTTAAATTGTGAATAGTAAATTACAAATTTAAAAAAGTCACATTGTGAATAGTAGAATAAAGTAAATATAAAAGAAATTCTAAAAAGTAAATCATAGTAAATTTTTAATTTGTAATTGTATTTGTACATTATCAATATTATACATTTTCAGTGCTCTACGTTATAAATGTTGCCAGTATTGTACGTTGTATACCTTCTAAATTATATACTGTAAATTCCAAATTGTGAATTGTATATTGTAAAATGTAAATTGTACATTGAACATTGTATATTGATAAATGTAAATCGTACATTTTCAATGTCGTTGTTTGTAGATATTTTACATTATCAATATCGTAAATCGTAACTTGTAATAAGTAATTTTTAAATTGCACATTTTAGCTTGTACATTGTAAATTGTGCATTGTAAATTTTGCATTATAAATTTCACATCAAAAATATTAAATTGTGTATGTTGCATTGTAAGTTTTAATGGTAAAATTCAAGTAGTACATTGTAAATCGTATAGTCTCAATTTTTATGTAATAAATACTGTAAATTTTCAGTACTTTGAATTGTCAGTATTGTGAATTGTAAATTGTGGATTGTTAATTTTTGATTCTAAGTGAATAATTTTAAATTGTAAATTTTTGAATGAAAAATGGTGTAAATTGTAACTTGTAAATATTGTGATCATTCTAAATTGTACATTGCAATTTGTGTGCATTGTAAGTAAATTATATACCGCATATGTCATTTATTACTATTTTTACTGTAAGCTAAACATTTTAAATACTATACATTGTCAAAGTTGTCCCTACTTTGTAAATATTGTACATTATCAATATAGAAATCATAAAAAATTATATTGTATATGGTAAACTTTGCATTTAAATTTTACATTACAATTTGTAAATTGTTCATTGTAAATTCTAAGTTGTCCATTGATTATCGTAAATTGTAAATTTTGGTTATTTTAAGAGGTACAATTTTTAACATACGACATTGTCAACGTTTTAGTTCATAAATATAGTAAACTGTACATTTTACATTGTAAATAGTACTTTGTAAATTGACATGGTAAATTGTACATTGTAAATTTTCCATTTTCAAAATTGTAATTTGTCAACATTGCGCGTTGTAATTATTGTGCATTTTCAATATTGTAAGTTATAAATTGTACATTAAACATTGTAAATAATATATTTTACGTTGTATAAATACTGTTGTATATTGTAACTTCTATATTTTAAATTTCGCATTGTTAATATTGTAGTTTCTTAATATTCTACTTTGCAAATTTTCCACGCTGTAAATATTTTAGATGATAAATAGTTAAAGTTATAAATTGTACATTAAACATTGTAAATTGTACATTCTATGTTCTACGATGATTAATGTATACTGTGAATTCTAGATTTAAAATTTTAAATTGTCAATATTGTATATTTTATGTTTTACATTGACAGTTGTACACCGTTAATTGTACATTGCAAGTTGTATATTTTAAGTTGTATATTGTAAACTATACATTTTAAATAACTGGCATTCTAAATTCTACAATTTTAATATTCTACATTGTTAATGTTGTATTTTGTAAATATTTTAGATTATCAGTATTCTAAATTGTACATTGTACATTGCCGATGGCAAAAACTACATGGTAAAGAGTACATTGTAAATTGCGCGTTGTAACTTGTACACTGTAAATTATAATTTGCATCTTGTAGATGGTTGATTATTTTAGCATTGCACCATACTCGTATCATCATTGACCGTAAGACCAAATATATTTGATGAATTATTTATTGAAAATTAAAACGTTCAAAGAAAGGAAAAACATTTTTTATTTGTTTTGTATATTGTTTTGAATATTATACATTTTTCATTGTCAATGTTGTATATTGTCATTGTTGTACGTTGTAAATATTGTTCATTATTATCAAAGTTACAGGTTATGAATTGTAAATTGCAGATTTTTCAATGTAAATTGTGCGCATTGGGAACTGCAAATTGTTGTAAATTGTATGTTATAAATTGTACATTATATATTATAATTGTAAATTATACACTCTAGATTGTAAATTATGGTCATTCTGAATTTGACATTGTCAATTGTGTACATTTGAACTAACAAATCGTAAATATTTTGCTTTTTTAATGTTTTACATTTTGCCAATATTGTACATTGTTGTGCGCTAGAATGAAAGTGGAAATCAGAATACTATTAATCACAGCATTCCCCCCCCCCCCCCCCCCCCCCCCCCCCGCCCGTGTAACAAAACAAACGCGAATGAAGATCATAAAGAATTTAGTAAAACCAGAAATACAAAAAGAATTTCAGACTATTCTCAGAGATATCATTATTAGGAGTGCGGCAGAAGTGTGTGGTACTGCGGCTGTATGAAGAATGACTGGTATTAGTGTAATAATGAAATGCAATTAGCTGTTAACGAAGACAAGTAAACACATCTGATTAAGTTAAATACTACAGATTTTAGTAATGACGAGAGAATCACTTAGAAAAAATTTTTTTAACCAAAATTATCGCTCTCTTGCCTATTTTGTTTTGAACGACGTAGATATATTTTTTACACAAAAATAATTGTTTGGCTGCAAGATTATGTGAAGTTAGTTACATAAGGAACTTTTTGCTGCAAAAGGATTCCTTTTGAGATAAACTAAATCCTCTCAATCTGAACCCTAGATGGTCACCATGTGTGATATTGACCCAAACAATTATCAAACTCTTCGTAGAGTATGCTAATTACTTCAACTTTGCTGGTATATTACAAAATTTTAATGGAAAATTTTGATGGCAAAAACTATTAATCCTTTTTTTTAACCTTCAAGAATACCTCAATATTTTTTTAGATTTTTAGAACTCAATATTAATGCAGGATTTTAATTTTTTAGAGCTTGGGTGAAGTTCACCCACTGTAACCCATATGATATTCTACTGAAGTGTGACCATCTAGGGTTAAATTAAAAAAAAATCCATTTACGTCAAGAAACTTCCTTTTGTCACAAGGAGATATTTTTCTGAGTAATCAGACTAGAAAATGATTATAGGTGCAAAAACAAAAAAGTAAAAATACTAGTTAAACAAAGCAAGGATTAAATCAAAGTGCAAAGTTAACTGGCCTTAGAAATAACAAAAGTGAAATGATATATCATATAGATTATCAATATTGTAAATCGTAAATTGTAAAAATAGATTGTTTGAAATTATATACTGTAGATCGCACATTGAGAAATATTCATTCTAAGGTGAAAATCGGATTAGAATAAGAATTAGAATTGTTTTTCATTATTCATTGTAAATTGTAAAAAAAATTAAGATATCATATTATAATGAAAGGCAAATGATCCAGGAAGCTTCAATTAATATTTTAATATCTTAAAGTAAGAATGATTTTTACATTGGCTAAAAAATCGGCGCCGAGCTCTAGCAAGATGTGTGATAATCATTACGTAAATAATCGCCCTGCTCCTGCTTTAGTTAGACACGGTTAGTCAAGCAATGAAGTCACAAAGCCTCTATCGGAGGAAAAACAGTTGATAATAGTGAAAACCTTTTGAAAATAAACCAATTAATCAAAGCGGTTGACATCATTCTTTTTCTATAAAATAGAAACCTTTTAATTGTTTACTAGACTATATAACAAACTGATATTTTAAATAAAAATTCCAGAAAATTTTTTTTTTTTTTATCCAACGTTCTAACTGCTAACACTTGTCAATCTTCGACCAATCTTTTCTTACGATTCGCAGATCTTTTAGCAGTGTGCTTGATTTTCGGCACACACCTATTTTTTAGAGAAGGATTTTTGGAAATTAACTCTGGTTTTTTTGTTCGATAAATTTTAAAATGAAATATTGAACACAAAGATCCAGCTAGCCCTCATAAGTAATTGTATTCTACCCCGACATAATTTATTAAATTAGTTGCGGTTATTCCTGGAGGCAATTGAAAAATGTACTGTGTCACGCCTATGACTATAACACGTGGGTGTTTTGATCAGCCTTAATTTGAGAAAAACTTCGTTAATATTGAGTGCTTCAATCTTATGATCTCTGGAAGAACTAAATTTATTATTAATTTCTAAAAAAAAAAACACAAAAAGTGGATAATTATTTATGATTTATTTTCTTTTTTGTCGATAATAATCTCCTTTGGTTTTATCCTTTCATCAATAAATACTAATAATTTACAATTGCTTGCAGCTAATATTATTCGCAACATGAAGTTAGTTCGCAGAAATGCATTTTGTATTCCTGTTTTTTTCCTTATTAGTTCGAGTTTTGTTATTTATAAGTCTTTAATTTTTTTCATTACTTAAAATGCTTGGAATGAAGAATAGACTTCTGATATTAGTTTTAATGAAAATAATTATATTGCTAAATTATATTAAAATTTCAGTTTTTAATTACAAGATGAGTAGAGGTTTCAAACTTCTTAGTTTATTATAATAATAAAAAAGTCCGAATGGTTTCAAAAGTTTGATGACTTCCATTTTCAAAACTGTTGTAAACAGTTTAATTTTTTATATTTTTGTTAAGAAGTTTTTTTGGGTATTCTTTAACATATCTTCTAAAGAAGCAATCGGTATAGTAACTTAAATTTGATTTTTAACACTTTGAAAAACAATGAAAAATTCAAGGAATTTACGAATTTTTATATTCGTTCAAAAATGGTCTGGGGTCCACTGGACCCCCAGTGTCATTTAAGGGTTAAGTTTATGGTCAACATGCAATATTTCAAACGTTCAAGATTAAATCACTTAAAACTGGAATCATTAAAAACTAAATCATTTTCAATTTGAAGCATGTCTCAAAACATTTCAAATGGTTAGGATTTACTTACATTTTTTATTCCCTAATTAAATACTAAAAAATTAATCAATTTTACAGCATAAAAAATAGAGAATTTTAATTATGAACATTTCTAAATTTGTATTGCTAACATGAAAAGTTGTCATTTTTTTAATTAAGAGTTTTCTATTTAAAGCAATGGGGTTTTGGCAAATTGCGCGATTTTCTGAAAATCTCTAAATTCTGTCAACTTTCTAAGATCCCTGACTTCTAAATTCTGAATTCCTGAAGTTCCTAAAATTTGTTAAGCGCTCTAATATCCCTAAAATTCTCTAAATTCTATGAAATCCTAGAACTTTTTGAAATGTTGGAATATCCTGATTACCTAGAATTCTTTGAATTTTTCAGGCGATCTAAAATTCCTGAAATTCTCCTAATTCTCTAAATTCTTTGATTTCTGTAAATTCCTGGAATATTCTGAATATCCCTAAAGCGTTTTGAAATCCCTGAAACTCTCTGATTCCCTGAAATCCTTGAATATCTTGTATTCCTTGAATATTCGGAATTTTCACTTTTCTCTAAATATTCTAAATTTCTTGCATTCCATAAATTTGCAAAAATCTCAAAATCCCTGAAAAGCCCTGAATTCCTTAAATTCTCTGAAATCTTTGAATTCTCTAAATCTCTGAGATACTTGGATATTGTCAATTTTCCGAATTAATGAAATTAAAATTTTTTATTAATTTTGTTAAAAATTAAATTTTTTTCAGAAATTCCTTAAATTCCCTAAACGTAAATCCCTGATATTTCCTGAAATCCTTGATTTATCTGAATTCCTGGAATATTCTAAACTTCTTAAATTCACTAAATTCTATGAAATCCTTGAAATTCTTCTACTTTCATAAAATTATTAAAAATTCTAAATTCTTGAATTCTCTGATATCCTTAAATATTTTAATGTCTCTGAATTCCGTAAACATTGTGAATTTCATAAATTTTCAGAACGCCGAAATTTTATTATTTCTTCTAAATTCATCAAATGTTCTGAATTCTCAAAATTCCTGAAATTCCCAGAATGCTCGGAAATTCCCTCAATTTCCTGTAATCGTTGAATATCCTGAATTCCTAGAATATTCTAAGTTCCTGAGTTTCTTGGATAATCTAAATTCTTTTACAATTTAAAAAATTCCTGAAACTCTTTCAATTCTCTGCCGCCCCTGAATTCCTTCGTATCTTCTGAATTTATTCAATTCCCTAAATTCGTAAAATTTCTTGAATTCCTTTAATTCTTCTGAATTCCAATGAATTCTTTGCATTATTTTGAAGTCCTTGGAAATCGGGTTGTTCTTAAAATTCAGAAAATTCCACGAATTGAGAGATTTCCGAAAATTTTTATGAATTCAGATATATTTTGGAATTTGAAGGAATTTAGAAGATTTTAAGGAAGTTAAACGAATTCACAAGGGTTTAAATATTAACTTTCAAATTTTTCATTTGTATTAATCTTCTTTTTTTTTAAATTCAACTATTTTGAGGAAGATTCCCTTTTTTGTTGAAATTGAGATCAGGCATCTAAAATTTTCAAAAACCTTTTTGAATCTTCTCAAGATTCGTATATTTATATATACATTAAAAACAAATGAACGAAACTTCTAGTCCTTAAAAAGAAAATTTAAATTGTTTTATAAACTTTTTGCCTTTTTCACACTTTCAAAAAGTACCTCCAATAAAATTTTTTGAAGAATTCATAAATGATTCGGGTTTTTTTTTAAGATTAATTTTAAAGTTGCAAGATTTGAAAATATGCTGAAAAGGAATCTGGAAGATTTTATGATAATTCTTTCAGTTTTTGCAAAATTTTAAATAAATTATAGGGTAACTTTAAATTATTTTTTGAAAACTCTTTGGGAGCTTTAGCAGCTCTAAAAAAATTTTAAATAGTTCAAAATTTAAAAAGATTAAAAAACATTTGTAACCAAATATAGACTTTTAAAGTTTTTGAAATAAATTTGTGAAGCTTTTCAAGGATTTCAAGCCGTTAAAATATTTTTTTTTTAAGATTTCAGGGAGAATTCACATTTTTTTTTGTAAAAAATTAATTTTAGGAAAATATTTTCAAAGAGTTCCAGCAACAAATTTTAAAACTTTTAAGAATTTTGCAATGTTTCAAGAAAACAGAAAAATATCTTTTAGAAGTAGATTGAAAAAGATTGCATATCATTCGAAAAGATTTCCGAATTTATCAAAAAGTATCTGGAAGCTTTTAAGGCAATTTTTTTATTTTGCAGAATTTTCCAAAAATTAAAACATTAACAAAACAAAATGTACATTTTTTTAAATTTCATTAAAACAAATTTCTGAATTTCCTAAATTCTCTAAATATTCTAAACTTTCTGCATTCAGATACTCTGCATTCTCTTGATAATTAAAAAATGTTGAATTCCTAAAATTCTCTTAAATCTGTGATTTCTTTAAATTCCCTGAAATCTTTAAATATCCTGAATTTCATGAATTCCCTAAATTCCTGAAAACTTTAAAATTCCCTGAACGCACTAACATTGCTAAAATATAATGATTTTCCAAAAATCTTTGAATTCTGTGAACTTCTTAAAATCTCTGAATTCCTTGAATTCTCTAAAATCCCTGATTTCTCTGCATTTCAGTGAATTCCTATAATATTCTGAATACTTTCAATTACAAAAATTTTCTGAATTCCTTATATTCTTTGAATTCCTAAAAATCTTTGAAAAATCCTTTAGAAATCTTTATATATTCGTAGTTCTTTGAATTCCTGGATTACTCTTAATCCCTTTAATATCTTGAATTCCCTGCCCGCTGTGAAATTGCGGAAGTTCTCTGAATGCCCTGAAATTCTTGAACGCTATGAATTTCTTAATATATCTGAATCCCTTGAATTCTCAGAAAATCATAAATTCTCTGAAATCTTTGACTTTTCTGAATTCCTTAAATTCTCTAAATTTTCTGAATAACTTTAATCATAGAATACTCTGAATTCCTTTATTATTTGAATTCCCTTAATTCCTTGTATATTCCAAATTCATTATAAATCTTTGAATTCCTTGAATATTCTGAGTTCCTGAAATTCTTTAAATTCTCTGAATCACCTCAATTCCTGGAGTTCTCTGAATTCCTTAAATTTTCTGAATTATTTTCTTTATTTGTTGGATTCTCTGTTATTCTTTGAATTCCTTATGATCTTTAAATTCATAGAATTCCCTTAATTCCTTGGATTCTTTAAGCCCCTACTCATTTCCTTAAATTCTTCTAAATTTCTTAAATATTCTGAATTCTCTAAATTACTTGAATTCCCTAACTGTTATGAAATTCTCGGAATTTGCTGCAATCCTTGAATATCCTGAAATCTTGGAATATTCTGAATACCCTAAATATGCTGAATTATCTGTATTCCTTGAATTCCCTCAATTTTATACAAGTCTCTGAATTCCCTGCTCTCAGATATTCAGAATATTCCAGGAATTTCTGGGACTCAAATAATTCGGTGAATTCAGGTGAACTTAGATATATTACGAAATTTCGAAGAATTTAAAAGTATTTGAAAGAGTTTAAACGCATTTTAAGTCATTAAAATTAAACTGTTACATTTCAAATTGGAATATTAGTCTTCTTGTTTTAAATTTGTATATTATATACTGTTTACAACTGTAGTGTGAAATTAAAAATGTTGTAAAATTTGTTGTTCAACCGTAATTTTTCATAAATTGTTAACAATAAAGCAATTTTGAATCTATTCTTGTCCTGTTTACTCAATTGTATCACGCAAGCGTGGGAATCGATAGTTATTCTCATTTCTTGGTGTTCTGAATTTTTTTTAAAACTATGTGTAGCCTCCATTGTTTGTGATATTCTTTGTCACGACAATGGTCGACGAAAAAACATCAGGTTAATTCTCTTCTTAAAGCTTTGAACCAAGGAAACCGTAATCGCAATTGTTAACTGAATTTAAACATTCCTTCAAATCCCTGGGAATGTAAAGATAATACGAAAGTCAAAGTTTATACACTTATCTGCATTCCATAATTGAATACATTTTACATTTTAAAATTTACATTTTACATATTGAATTTTTCAGTCTACATTTCTAAAGTTTGGAATTTTTAATTTAAAATATTGAATTTTACACTTCACATTAAAAGTTCAATATTTTAAATTAAAATCTAAAAAAATTACAGAATAATAATTTAACATTTCACATTTTACATTTAAATAACCAAATTTCAGATTTTCATTTTACATTTATGACGTATTACATTTTCCATATTACATTCAACATTTGTTTAAGTTCGAAATGTTGCATTTTGCATTTGATATTTTACTTTTAAAATTCACATTTTACATATTACTTTTTAAATAATACATTTTATGTTTTACATAGTGCATTTCACAATTTACATATGACATAACATTTTACCTATTAGATTTGGCATATGACATTTTACATATTACATTTTCATATTAAATTTTACATATCGCATTTCACATATTACTTTTTGCATATTACATTTTACATATTACATTCCACATATAACATGTTACATGTTAAATTTTACATATTACATATGACAAGTTACATTTCACATTTTTCATTCGCAATTGTACACATTAGATTTTGCATTTTACATTTTACATTTTATGTATTACATATTACACGTTACATATTAGATTTTATATATTATAATTTAAATTTTTTATATTATATTTCAATTTTACATTTAACCTTTGACATTCTAAGTTTTTACATCACAAGCCTTTTATTCAAAATTTTATATTTGACTTTTAAAAATTCATATTTCACATTTTAATTTGAAAATTTTTATTTTAGATTTACACTAAGTAATTTTCATTTTACATTCAAATTAAAGAAATTCATTTTGCATTGTACATTTTACATAATACATTACGTACATATTATAGTTTACATTTAGCATTTAACTGTTTACAGTTAAATTTATAGAGTTAACTTTTTACATTCTAAGTTGTACAATTGAATTTTGAAATTTTACATTCACTTTAAAAATGTGCAGTTTACATTTTACCATAAAAATTTTGCATTTTACATTTGCGCTCGAAGAAATTCATTTCACATTAACAATAAAAAAGTTAATTTTGTATTTGCAATTAAATTTTCTTATTTTACGTTGACATTGAAAAATTTTCTATTTTACATTTTACATATTACATCTAACGTATTACATACTACATTTTACATTTAACATATTTATATTACATTAACGTTTTAAATTTCAAATTGTACATATTACATTTTACATATTGCATTTTACATATTACATATCACATATTACATTTTACATATTAAATTTTACATATTACATATCACATATTACATTTTATAATTATAAATTAAAATTTTTCATTTAACATTTTACACTTAACTTTTGACCAACTGTATTTTCGAGAGATTTGACACTCTTAAACATGTATTCTGAGGTTAGCTCGGGTTTATTATGGTTTTCGGGGTCGCCGAATACAAATCTGGCGTCCTTTGACTTTTATCGCGTCAGGTTCAAGGTCATTGGAAGGTCAAATCGAGAGAAAACGGTAAAAAAATCCTAAAAAATACGTTATAGGTTTTTGGAGTCGCTAATTACGAATCTGGCATCCGTTGAACTCTATCGCTTCAGTTTCAAGGTCATTTGAAGGTCATTTGAAGGTCAAATCGAGAAAAAACGGTAAAAAAATTAAAGAAAAATATGTTAAAGGTTTTTGGGGTCGCTGATTATGAACCTGGTGTCCGCTGACCTTTATCGCGTCAGGTTCAAGGTCATTTGAAAGTCAAATCGATAAAAAACGCTGAAAAAAAAAAATATGTTATAGGTTTTCGCGGTCGTTGATAACTGTAAAATATTCTCATTTTTCAGCTCTTCAAATAATTTAACTTTTTGAAGCCACCGCCAAAGGGCCTATATTTTTTTGAAGGTCATAGTTTAAGCTTTTAAACCCAGCAACCTTTTGTGAAAAATTAGGACTGACGTGGCAGTCATCTGGTTGTCTGCCATTGGCAAGTTCTGTGGCGCGAAATTTGAAAATTGTTTGGTCCGAGCTAGAGCATTATATATATGCGAGGGGGGGAGTGTACAGGTCCATATCGCGGTAATTTCAAATGAGAGAATCGAAATTATTTTCTTGGTTATTGAAAGTTTCCAAAAAAAATCTTTCAATATTTCTTTTTCGGCCATCAGAAAATACTGCGAAATCAAGAGACAATAGAAAAAGATCAAGGGTTCAAGCAGTCCACTAACCAGTGAGCAAACGAAAGCACGTAGCTCGAGAAGAACGAAGAGCAACCTCGATAACGGCGGGGCTTTCTCACACGAAAATCCAATTTTACAAAAATATCGGCCGCCGGTAATGAGAAATACCCGCTGAGTCACTCGGTTGTGCTGTAAAAAAAAGTCGGAGGCAAAACCAAGCTGACTCGTTTATCCTGCACTCTGGGGCAATCTCACTCCCTCGGCCAATGAGAAAAATTAACTCCTCTCCATTTTTCAAGGCTCGCACTTAAAACCCTCCCCCATATCCCACATCATCGTGTAACCTCTATAAAGGGATCTGTTTATACCCCACCTTAAACTGTGGACCTGCACTTCGGTTCATTGCTTTTTCTTTATCGAAGAATGGCTTTCTTTTAATCGAGGAACCTGCACTCTTCAGAGTCTTTATGATGAAATCCTGTCGTGAGAAAGGAGAGCCAGAGGAAATCCTGGAGAGAGAAATAAATTGAATTTTTTTTAGACTTTATATAATTTGAGATATGTCGTGCTAGAAGATTGCAATTTACAGTTTTGTACTTTAATTCTATGGTGATGTGCTATTGTAAGAGAGTGTAGAATAATTTTTCATTTTATGTTTTATATTTTTATTTTACACTTTACATTTTACATTTTATATTTTACACCATAAATTTTACATCTTATATGTAACAAGTTAAAAATGTTAAATTTCACATTTAATGTGTAGCACTTATCTCTTCAAAATTAAAATTTGACATTCTATATTTTAAATTTTGCATTTTTGCTAATGTTTTATTTGAAATTTTACAGTTGACATTTATCATTTTTCGTTTCATATTTTACATGTAATATATTAAATTTAAAATTTAATTCTTATGATTCAATATGTATGATCTTAAATTTTACATTCTAAGTTTTACGTTTTATGTTTTGGATTTTACATTTTACATTTTACATTTCACATCTTATATTTTACATTGAAAATTTACATTTTGCGTTTCACATTTTCTGTTTCATATTTTTTATTTTACGTTTTGTATTTTACATTTCTATTTTACACTTTACATTTTACATGTTACATTTAATATTTCGTATTTTGTATTTTTGATCTTGCATTTTGCATTTCATACTTTAGATTGTAGGTTTTATATTGTACATTTGAAATTCTAAATGTTACACTTTGACTTTTATATTTTACATTTTACATCTTATATTTTTCATTGAAAATTTTTCATTTGCAATTTCACATTTTACGTTTAACATTTTGCGTTTCACATTTTACATGTAACATATTAAATTTTACATTTAATATATAAGATATTATATTTTACATTCGAAGTTCTACGTTTAAAATTTTATGTTTTGGGTTTAAAATTTGTATATCTTACAATTCACATCTTATATTTTACATTAAGCATTTATTACTTAGATTTTTACATTTTACATGTAACATTTAAAATTTTATATTTAATACTGAAAATTTTATATCTTACATTATATGTTATACATTTAAGAGCTTATATTTTACATTCTAAGTTTAAAATTCCCATTTTAAATAACAAAAAAATATTTTTCAGACAGTTGAATTCAACTAAAAAGGACGAATTTTCACCAAAATTGTTGAATCTTCAACCAAAATGATAAATTTCCGAAAAACAAGATTAATTTTCTACTAGTTAAATTTTTCATTTATGTTAAAAAATATTTTCATAAAAACGGAAAAGCTAAATTTTTAGTGAAAAACTTAATTTTTAACAACAAAATAAGAAAACTTATTTTGGCCACGAAATAATTAAATTTTAAAATAGATTATTTAGTTTTTAACCAAATAGTTAAATTTTCTACAGAGTTGTAGAGTTTTTCATCCAAAAAGAGGAATTTTCTGCAAAAAATTTGAATTTTTCACCCGAAAAAAATGAAAAAAAAGAGTTAATTTATGACCAAATATTTCAGTTGTCAACTAAGATCAATACAAAACATGTAATACTTAACATTTTAACAAAAAATTATTTTAATTTTGAAACAAAAACAGTTAAATTCTACCAAGAAAGACGAATCTTCAACAAAATAGTTGCATCCTCAATCAAATCAGATTAATTTTTAACCAAGCAATTGGATTTTTAACCAAAAAGGATGATTTTTAACCAAGAAGATTAATTTTCTGCCGTAAAATATTAATCTTCAACCAAATAAGTGAATAATTTTCCACTAGGAAATATGAATTTTTAATTAAAAATATTAATTTTTAATCAAAATTGGAATATATAATTTTTCAGTTCAGAAATTAATTTCTAACAAACAATTAAGCGAATTTTGAACGAGATTCGATTAATTTTAAACTAAATAGTAGATTTTTAACAAAAAGAGATGAATTCTAAAACAAAAATATAATTAAATGTAAAAATTTACGGACAACCAAAGTTTTCAAGTGAAAATAATGAAATCGCCAATTACATTTGATCATTTACTAAAAATGTATAACTGTTAAACTGTGATAATTGTGAGCTGTAAGCTGTGAGTTGTTAGTTGTGAGTTGTGAATTGTGAATGGTGAGTTATAAGCCGTAAAGGTTTTGCT
This sequence comes from Belonocnema kinseyi, assembly GCF_010883055.1. NCBI lineage: Eukaryota > Metazoa > Arthropoda > Insecta > Hymenoptera > Cynipidae > Belonocnema > Belonocnema kinseyi. The sequence continues at coordinate 22,091,388 of NC_046657.1, read as the reverse complement.
GTGACCTATGATTTTTGAGTTGTAAGTTGTGAATTGTAAATAGTGAGTTCTACGCTGTGAGCTATGAGTTGTGAGTTGTGAGTCAGGAACTGTGGGTTGTAAATTGTAAATGGTGAGTCGTGAACTGTGAACTTTATGTGAGATATAAGTTGTGAATTGTGAAGGATGAGTTGTGAGTTATGCGCTATGATTAGTGAATTATGATTTGTGAGCTGTGAACTTTGAACTGTGAGTTATGAACTGTGAACTGTGAGTTGTGAGTTGAGAAATTTAAAAAGTGAGCTGTAAAATTTGAACTGTGCGCTGTGAGCTGTAAGTTGTGAGTTGTGAGCTGCAAGTTGTTAGTTATAAGCTGTAACTTCGAACTATGAGTTGCGAGCTGTAAACTTTAAGCTGTGAGTTATAAGTTGTGGGTTGTGAATTATGAGTTATGAGGTGTCATTTGTGCAAGTTGTGAATTGTGAGCTGAGAAATTTAAACTGTGAGTTGCGAGTTATTAGTTGTGGGCCTTGAGATATAAGTTGCAATTTGTGAGTTGTAGAATGTAGACTGTTAGTTTTAAGCTTTAACTTTGAAGTTTGAGCTGTTAGTTTTGACCTGTGAGTTATGACTTGTAAGTTGTGGAATTTGAACTGTGAGTTTTAACTTGTTGGTTGTGAGCTGTGATATATTATTTGTGAGCTGTAGCCTGTGAGTTGTAACTTGTGACCTTTAATTTTTGAGTTATGATTTCTGAGCTGTGAGATTTGGGCTGTGAGTTGTGAATTGCAAGTTGTGAGTTGTGAATTATAAGTTGTGATCTATGAGTTACGAATTCTGAGTTGTAAGTTGTAAATTGTGAGTGCTGTAATTTATGAATTGTCAGTTATGAATTGTAAACTTTGAACTGTGAGTTATTAGTCGTGAGTTGTGATACATGAGTTGTGAGTTGGCAGCTGTGAACTTTGAGATTTCAGTTGTAAATTGTAAGTTATGAGTTGTGAATTGTGAGCTATGAGTTGTAAGTTGTAAGTAGTGAATTTTCATTTATAGGCTTTAAATTATACTGTGATTTGCGAACTTTGAAAAGTGAGTTGTGAGCTGTAAAATTTGAAGTGTGAGTTGTGAATTGTGAGTTTTGAACTGCAAGCAGTTAGTTTTAAACTGTAACTTCGAACTGTGAGTTGTAAGCTTTGAACTTTAAGCTGTGAGATATAAGTTGTGAATTGTGAATAGTAAGTTGTGATTTATGAGTTGCAAGTTGTGAATTGGGAGCTGTAAACTTTGAACTGTGAGTTGCGAGTTATAAGTTGTGAGCTGTGAGATATGAGTTGCGATTTGTGAGTTTTAGACTGTGAGTTTTAAGCTTTTACTTTGAACTATGAGCTGTAAGTTTTGAGCCGTAAGTTATGACTTGTGAATTTTAAGTTGTGAAGTGTGAGCTTTGGACTTAGAACTGTAAGTTTTGAGTTGTTAGTTGTGAGCTGTATTATATTAGTTGTGAGTTGTGAACTGGAGGCTATAAGTTTTAAGTTGTGACTTTCAATTATGAGTTGTGAGCTGTGGACTTTAAACTGTGAGTTATTAGTTGTGAGCTGTGCTATATGAATAGTCAGCTGTGAGTTGTGAATTGTAAGTTGTGAGTTGTGAGCTATGAGTTGCAAGTTGTAAGTACTGAATTTTCATATATAGGCTTTAGAGTAAGTCGTGAGTTTTGAGTCATGAGTTGTTAGTTGTGAGCAGTAAGTTGAGACCTGTGAGTTGTAAGTGGTACTTTATGAGTTATGAATTGTAAGTTACGAGTTCCGAGTTGTGGGTTACGAACTTCAAATTGTGAGTAGGAAAACGAGCCGGCCTTTGAGCATCATACGCTGTAATATGCAGAAATGAGAAAATTGACCTTTTCCATTTACTCATTTCAATTTTTTTTTCTTTTTTTTTTAAATTTAGAATCTACTGGCGTATCAAATCTCTCTTAAATCGCACCAGCCTATAACCCTGCATATAATATATACATTTATCAAAATGGCTCGAATAATTTCCACAAGTGGTGTGTCATTATCGTACAGTCTATACTGTTAATTTCTTGGCTACCTGTAGTTGCAAACAAAAAGCAACGATTGGCAGATCATATTTCTTAGTAGTGATGGATCAAACTTGAAAACAAGTACATTATAGTTCTTTCTAATAATATTTTTAAAAAAGGCAACACATTTTACATTTAAAATATTACATTTAATATTTTACAATTTGCAATGACATTTACATTTTACAATTTGCAGTGTGGGCAGTAAATTTCAGTACATTTTGATATATTTTGAATTTTACATTTCACATTTGTACTTTTCAAGTGAAACATTTAACATTGAACATTTTAAATTTTACATTTGACAAATTACATTTTACGTTTAAAATTTGGAATTTGCAATGTAAAGAAATGAATTTCTAACGCAAAATGTAATAGTTGATATTGTAACAAAAAAATATTTTTATATAAAATTTTACAAATTTGAATTTAACCAACGAAAAAGAATTTTCAACAAAAAACTTAAATCCTCAATTAAAAAGATTGAATTGAACAACAGATTTGAATTCCTGATCAAACAATTTATTTTATTAAAAAAAAATGAATTTTAAAGAAAATAAATCAATTTTCAACCAATAAGTTAGTATTTCCACCAAGTTATTGAATTTTCGAGCCGAAAATACAAAATTTCTAGAAAAGAGATAAATTTTCAACCAAAACGGAATTGTTTATATTCATGCAATTATTACACTATTTTGTATTTAAGGAAGAAAAAAAATGCTAATAAAATTGACATAAAAAAACATAAACATAAAAGTTTAACAACAAAATTAATTTTTAACCAAACAGTTGAATATTCCACAAAATATTCCATTTTAATTAAAAACTGTATTGAGAAAAATGAATAACTAAAATTATGAATCTTTAAGAAAAAAGATTACTCTAAACATAATTATTTTACCTTCGACTAAGTAATCGAATTTTCTACCTAAAAAGATAAACTTTTAACGCAAAATGTAATATTTGATATTTTAGTTTAAAATAAAAACATTTGGGTTTAACAAAAAAAACGAACTTTCAACAAAATACTTGAGAATAAATATACAAAACAATTGTAGATACAGCCGGTCCAAAACTGTTTTTCCTTTCTTCGACCGTTTTAATTTTCAATCAGTATTTCAGCTAAATTCAGCAAATATTCGGTCTTACGGTCAATGATAAAATCAAAATAAAAGCATCCGAAATAACATGTGAAAAACATATTTATTTCTTTTAAAAATCCTCAACGTTTCGACCAACACTGCGGGTCTTTATCAAGAGTCAATATACAAATCTATAAAATAAAAAATTGTATGAGCGTAAACGTTTTAATAATTAGTGTTGTAAAAAGGATATCGGTTTGAACAAAATAAAAAATTATTATATTGAAACATACCTGAGTCAAAAAACAAAGTCATATTTTATAAAAACAAACAGCGTCATTAAAAAAATTTTTTAAACAATTTTTTAAGAGAGTAAAATTTCTATTGATTGAAGTTTCAAAGATATTGGAGAGGCTCCAATAATTTGTGAAAAATGTCACATAATTGAAACGATGTTTACAGACGGACGATACAAGACTGACTTTTATGAAAAGTCGTAATTGCAGAGGTGAGAAATATTAATAAACCTCTGATAGTCCGGGAGCTGGGTATGTTCCCATATGCATTCAAGAGGCAAAAGGTAAGAACTAGTTAATCTTATGTATTTTGACCCGCTGAATCCAATGGTACCGGTTAATTTTACAAGAAGTGGATAGGTTTTGTTTAAAACGCAATTGTTTAAACAAATAGGAAAAAATGGTTTTTCTTTATGGGACAAATTTTTTTTAGTAAATATGGACAATTCTAAGCATAAAAGTTCTCTTGTAACTTTTTTGTTAAATGCATATTTACAAAGTTATAAATTTTCAAAGTTCAAAATTTTACGTTTTTTTCAAACTTTGAGTATCGATTATTCTTGACCTATTGAATATTTTTCGAAAATTGAAGAAGCAAGTTGTTCTTTGAAAGCTCCTCTACCTATTCATTGTACGCGACATTGGATTAACCAGTCGGAAGCCTAGTTATCGCAATTTACAAGTAGCGCCTTTTGTGCGCGCGACAGGCGTTTGGCGCTTATGGCCGGCGCGCGGCGAAGTACTCGTGGCCTTACTGAAAAAAGTATGAAGTTTGTCCCGACTCTTTGCAGTCAATCAATCAGTTCTCACCAAATGATTATTTTATTATAAATAAATATTGTTTTATTATCGACTAAATATCATACACTGTTTGTATGTATCAAAATACACAAAATATGGATATTTTTCCGCTCATTTTTGTTCATAGTCTTATTATCGGAAAAGTAAAGATTCCCGCGAAAATATTTGAATATTTAAATTTAAACTTACGGAATACTATAAAATATTGCATAATGAAAAATTCCAAAACAGTAGATCCTATAAAATTATCCAGTAAATACATTAGTATTTTTAAAATATTGAGATGTTTATCAAAATTAATATATGATTATTATAAAAAAAAACGTAGAAATGTGTGAATACATACAATTATAATCGATAGTTTAAATAATCATTTGGTGAGAACTGATTGATTGACTGCAAAGAGTCGGGACAAACTTCATACTTTCTTCAGTAAGGCCGCGAGTACCTCGCCGCGCGCCGGCCATAAGCGCCAAACGCACTGTCGCGCGCACAAAAGGCGCTACTTGTAAATTGCAATAACTAGGCTTCCGACTGGTTAATCCAATGTCGCGTACAATTAATAGGTAGAGGAGCTTTCAAAGAACAAGTTGCTTCTTCAATTTTCGAAAAACATTCAATACGTCAAGAATAATCGATACTCAAAGTTTGCAAAAAACGTCAAATTTTGAACTTTGAAAATTTATAACTTTGTAAATATGCATTTAAAAAAAAAG
>NC_046657.1:22051829-22086328 GCF_010883055.1 Belonocnema kinseyi | reverse complement strand
ACCGGTACCATTGGATTCAGCGGGTCAAAATACATAAGATTAACTAGTTCTTACCTTTTGCCTCTTGAATGCATACGGGAACATACCCAGCTCCCGGACTATGATGAAAGGCGCGCCAAAGCTTGAGAATATAAGATTGAATAAATTACGTTGATTTAAATTAGAAGAATTTAAAAAGAGGGGGGAGGGGGTTAATGCATAATGCTTTGATAAATTTGGTTTATATTTAATATTTCAGTTTTTAAATTTATTGAAGTGTTGATATATTTATTAATAAAAATTGATTCAATGATACGTCTTTTAAAAGTATTATTTTCTCTGGCCAAGATTTTAATATTAGAAAAATCAAGAGCATGACTAAATTTCCACGAATGTTGTGACAAACCTGTGTTCAAATTGCCAATTCTACAGATTCTACAGATTTTCTATTGTTTCAGAATCTTTTTTGTTACTCAATAATTTTTCTAAAGTATTGTTATTTTTAAAATAAACGTTAATATTAAATTTTTTTAAGGATCTCCGTAATCTTTCAGAAAGGCTTTGAACATATGGTAAGGTAACTTTTAGATAAGTTTTTTTGAAATTTTGTAACCATTCCTTTTTCTTCTTTTCTCTAATGGAAGTGTTGTATATTTCATTAATATTTTATCAAATTTATTTTGTTTTTATCATTGACCGTAAGACCGAATATTTGCTGAATTTAGCTGAAATACTGATTGAAAGTTAAAACGGTCGAAGAAAGGAAAAACAGTTTTGGATCTGCTGTATCTACAATTGTTTTGTATATTTTTTAACTACAAGGTCAGTAACGTACTGTTAATAATGGGACACCTGTCTTATATTTCGACAAGTTATGGTGAAAACGTGAGAAGTGACATGGACAAATGGATTAAATTTCAACATCGACTCCTCATTTTGAAAGAACAACGTACGCTTTTAATTAAATGTCGCAAGGAAGCCGTTATTCCAGCTCATATTCTAAATCACACAAAAAAGTTTAAAATTCACAATCTGCACTATAAAGTCATATTTATTTTTGAGAATACTAAACTAACCACTCAAAGAAAATTGTTAAATTGCGAAATTAATAACGTAGTTAAAAATATTCACGAATTCGGTCATATTTCTAATTATTTAAAATATCGTTTATTTACAAACAATAATTAAATTTCTTTACATTTTTTCTTTGATTCGCAATATCAGGCGTTAGAAAAATTAAAATTTAACGTTAGAAATGATTGTATTAAAAAGCTACAATGGTTACAAGATTGAAACTTCGAAACAAATGTTAAACTTCGAGAATTTAGAGTAAAAAAATGTTTTAGAAATGTTTCAAATGTAAAAATCCCTGATGAAATTGCTGAATCTTTAGCCTTGGGAAAAAATTTGGTGTTCCCTACAATACCGATAAAATTCCAGTGAACAATATCATTGCCAATATTGAAAACTCCAAAAAAAATTTTGAAAAAGAATAGGACTAATTAAAAATTAGAAGGACAGTAACTGAATTAATTTCAAATCACAATAGAAATACCAAATTTAAAAATAATAATAAAATTACAGAAAAAATTATAAATTTTCAAAAAAACCACAAAGATTTATTATTTGTAAATGCCGATAAAAGCAATATTATGGTGGCAGCGAATGGGAATGATTATAATTTCACTATAGAAAAAATTAAAAAAAAACAATAATTTATACAAAAATGTAAAAACTAATTAATTCCAACAGTCGAAAATAAATGCAATGATATTGTTTCTAAATGGGAAAATAAAAGATGCATCAATGAATCAGTAGCATATAGATTGAAAACGCATAGCAGTGTTGTGGCAAAGGCTTATGCACTCCCAAAGGTACACAAACCAGGTCAAACCTGGAGATTGTTTCCACAATTGGATCACCAACTTACAACCTAGCAAAACACTTATCAAACACTTTCAAACTTATTTCAGGAAAAACTGAGTCGTTTATAAAAAACAGTTGGGATCTCAAACAAAATCTTAATAACATTAGAATACCTCATTCACATTCATTAGATTCGTTAGATGTCGTTTCAATGTTTGATAATATACCCCTAGATTTAGCTATAGATTGTGTAGAAGGAAAATTAAATTTATATAAAAACTTAACAAAAATTTCAAAAAATGAATTTTTAATTGCCGTTAGAACTGTTTTTAATAATACAGTGTTTTCTTTTAATAATAAATTTTATAAATAGTTAACAGGATGTCCAATGGGATCTCCATTATCTCCCATAATTTCAAATTTCGTTATGGAAGATATTGAAAAAGAGCCTCATCTAGATTATCATTCAAACCAATTTTATATAAACGTTACGTAGATGACATTTTAACAATCGTTCCAACTAACAAAATTATAGAGCTTTTAAATATATTTAATAGTATCGATGAAAACATTCAATTTACTCTTGATAAAGAAAAAAACAACATCTTAAGTTTCTTAGATTTGGAAATTCAAAGAATAGCTAGTGGAAATTTTATCACGAACTGGTTTAAGAAACCATCTTGGTTTAAATTATGAATCCCATCAGTTGTTCAGTCAATAAATAGGATTGATTAAAGGTTTAGTGGACAGATGCATAAAATTAAGTGATGTGAAGTATAGAAAAGATAATTTAGACCAATTGAAAACTACCTTACAATTAAACAATTATCCCTTGCTGTTAATAGAAAATTTATTTATTTATTTTATTTTTAAAATAACAATACTTTAGAAAAATTATTGAGTAACAAAAAAGATTCTGAGACAATAGAAAATCTGTCTAATGTAGTTTATTTAATAAAATGCAATGGTTGTCAAAAACACTACATAGGTGAAACTGGCAGGAGATTGAAAAGTAGAATTTACGAACATAACAGAGATTGTAGAATTGGCAATTTGAACACAGATTTGTCACAACATTCGTGGAAACTCAGTCATGCTTTTGATTTTGCTAATATTAAAATCTTGGCCAGAGAAAATAATACTTTTAAAAGACGTATCATGGAATCAATTTTTATTAATAAATATATCAACACTTCAATAAATTTAAAAACTGAAATATTGAATATAAACCAAATTTATCAATGCATTATGCATTAACCCCCTCCCCCCTCTTTTTAAATTCTTCTAATTTCAATCAATAGAAATTTTATTCTGTTAAAAAATTAAAAAAAAAAAAATTTAATGACGCAGTTTGTTTTTATAAAATATGACTTTGTTTTTTGACTCAGGTGTGTTTCAATATAATAATTTTTTTATTTTGTTCAAACCGATATCCTTTTTACGACACTAATTACTAAAACGTTTACGCTCATACAATTTTTTATTAAATTATAGATTTGTATATAGACTCTTGATAAAGACCCCCAGTGTTGGTCGAAACGTTGAGGATTTTTAAAAAAAATAAATATGTTTTTCACATGTTATTTCGGATGCTTTTATTTTGATTTTATCATTGACCGTAAGACCGAATATGTGCTGAATTTAGCTGAAATACTGATTGAAAATACTTGAGTCCTTAACTAAAAAAGATTAACTTATAATTAAACATTTTAATTTTTAACAAAAAAATTGATTTAATACCCAAAAATTGATTTTATACCAAAAAATATGATTTTTTAACGGAAAAGTAAATTTTCAATCAAAGGGGATTAATTTATATTCAGACACTTACATTTTGAGCCAAAAAAGATTCAATTTTTCAGACAAAAAGACGAATTTTTAAACAAATTGCTGGATTTTCAAACAAGATTTATGACTTTTTAACCAGATTGTTAAATTTGCAAGAAAGTAATTTAAATTTGAGCCAAATAATACAATTTTTTACCGGAGAAGATCAATTCTTAAACTGAGTCTAATACCTGTTATCATTGAGTCAAATAATCATGAAAAATTATTTATAGTCATTAGATAATAAATTAGTAACAATATATTATAGAGATTACAAGAAATTATCTGCTTTAAAAGTATAAATTAAAGGACAATTTTTTATTTTTTATTAATTTGTTAAATTCATAATTTAACATAAGAAGCTGTATATAATATTCACTAAATACCACGAAAATGCGTTTAGATTTCTAATTATGAATTTTGAATGATAAATTTATTTATTTAATTTTTTTATGACCTAATTGTAAAATAATATTAAAATGTTTATCTTTAAAATTTGTGAAAGCATGATCTTACATTAAAAGGCTTTCTCAATATATAACAATAAAAGTAACAATAAAATGTTAAACAGCCATTTAATGACTTTTTATGCTATTTGATGGGCTTCTTCTAATTGCCTCAGATGCTTCAGGCGTTTAGAAGAATAGTTAAACATTTGTCTGAATGCCAAAATAAACCAGGCAGTTAAACGCCGGGTCAAAATTCCGACCCAAGTTCTTCTGAACACCGCCAGTTGGCCGACTGCCTAAAACCTCGAAATACCTTCCTGTTTCTCAAGCTGCTTAACTCTGTAATTTTACCTCCCTTTATATTGATCAACATCCATTTATAAAAAAGTTTCTTGCTTCCTTTAAAGACTTTTTGCATTTTCTTTTCTTATTCTGTTTTTAATACACCTTTACTTTCCTTGACTAGTAGCTTGACTTTCCTCTTTGTGTGTCTGTAATTATTTTCCAGTCTCTCTTCTCTTGTGATGTCCAACTTTCTTTCATACGTTTTACTCTTTTCTAGAGCAGCTGCTTTGACTTCCTGATTGCACCACGCATCAGTAAACTTTCTTCCTACAATCGCAGTACCACACACTCTGGATTATAGTCGATGCGCCCTCTATGTCTTTATTGTTGATTATCAGCTTCCAAGTTGCCTCATGTATACGTTCGTTTATCCTCTTTTGAAAATGTCCTCACAGTTCCGGTTTCTGTGGGTTCTGAATCTTGATTCGCGTTTGTTTCGTTTTTTGGCTTCTCTTTCTTCTCCATCCCTGACCTGACTCATTACCCTAGTACATAAGATTTGTTTTTTCTGCGAGTTGTTTCGAGCCATCACTGAAGCTGAGTACACAGCTCAGGTTTAGTCTCACGTGCGATTTTAAACACGCGTGTAGCACCTGTATAGAGTTTTAGACTCGATAAAGGCCGAGACCTCCCGCCGCGTAATTCCAAGGATATATTCTCAGTTTGCGTCTTACTAAAGAGGAACTTCTCTCCAAATTAAACTTTCCTCTCCTAAAGACTGTAATGGCGGGAAAATTAAAAAAATGTAAATCAGGTTTTATTATTGATGCATTCCGATACAAGCATTAAAGAAGTGATCAACATAAAAAAATTGATTTTAAATAGGATAGAATTTCCACCTTCAAACTCAACAGTCACAAAACCGGCTGAACCCTGGAGATAGTTTTTTGCAGTTTTCTTCTCCCCTGGCCATGGGTTGTCACTGGATGTGACATTCAGACAGTGATTCTAAGCCCACCTTAGTAAAAAGCAATTTTCACAGATCTAATTTAAATAATCTTTCATTCCTGATTTCTCATTTGAAAATATTTTTTCATTACTTAAACCTGAATTTGAGAAAACGAAATATCATCTTTAGTGATCATCCACAAAAACACGCTGCCATTCTTAGAAGGGGGGAAGGGTGGAGCTCGCGCTGAACTGAATTACTAGAACCCGAAAATAAAATCAAACTAGTTTGGACAAGAGTTTAGTTTTTTCAATTGAAAAGTCTAATTTTATATTTTTGTTTTAAAATCCTCTTTTGAAGTCAAAAATTTGCCTATTTGGTTCAATAGTCAGCGGTTTTGTTGAAAATTATTATTTTTATTTAGTTTATACAACATCTCGTCTGGTTAAAAATTCTAGAGGAGTGTGGTACAGGTCACTTTTGGTCAATTTACTGTACTTTTTACACTTGAAATGTAAATTGATATTTACATTGATTTTTCATGTTTTAAGGGGTGTCCCAACCTAGAATATAAATATTTTTTTGACATATTGGAAGACATTAATAAAATCGTTGTAAAATTTTCCTTCGATGGTGATTATATATGTTCTGTGCACAAAAATTAAGCTGTTTAATAAAAAATTCAAAACTGTGTAATGAAAACAAAAAATATAATCATGGAAAAAAGTAATATGTCAATAAAAAGACCCGTCCACCAATTAATTTAAAATTAATTTTTTAAATAAAAATTTAACTAATCCATTTATGGGTAAAAATGTATCTTCTTTTGTTAAAAAATAAATTATTTTGTTGAGAAATCATATTTTAGTTAATAATTGTATTGTTCCGGTAGAAAATTCAAGTATCAGGGTGAAAATTCAACTATTTGGGTTGAAAATTCTAATGCATATTTTTAAAATAGTTTCCTTTTGATGAAAATTAAATTTTCTAATGTCAATTTGATTATTATAATTTTATTCGAAGATATATATTTTCCAGTTGAAAATCGATCTTCTTTAGTTGAAAATCTAACTATTAGTTTGAAAAATCGTATTTATTTATTTTTTTCTAATTAAACCATTTGGTTAAAATTAATTTTCTCTTTGACTAAAAATTTATTTTTTAACTGAAAAATCAACTCATCCATTTCTAGTGAAAGATATATAGTGTTAGTTGAAAATTTATCTTTCTTGTTAAAAATTCATCTTTTTTTTGTCAAAAATTCAAATATTTGGTTTAAAAGTAAATCAATTTGTCAAAAATTAATTTTGTTAGTTGAAAATTGATCTCTTTGGTTAATTGTCCAATTATTTAAATTAAAATTCGTTTTATTTTCGGTTGAAAATTAATTTTTTTCAATATAAGTTTAACTTATCCATTTTCGGTTAAAAATTTGTCTTCCTGTTATTCCACTCTTTTGTTAACATTTTTTGTGATTGTTAAAAATAATTTTTTAATTGAAAATTTAACTATTTCATTTTTGGTGAGATATATAGAGTTAGTTGCAAATTCATCTTTTTTTTAATTCATTTTTTTGGGGTACTAGATTATTAAATCTTATTGGCTAAAAAATCATAATTTTAGTTGCAAATCCTACTGTTTGTTGGAACTTTAACTTTTGTTGACAAATTATTTTTTTATTACGCATCCTCTTTTTTGTAGAAAATGTTACTATTAGGATAAAAATTCATCTTTTGGGGATTTAGATTCAACTATTTTATTAAAAATTAACTTTTATTATTATTAAAATTAATTCTTTTATCTTATAATTTAATTTCATTTAATTTTAGGTTGCAAAGCTTATCCTTTATAAGTTGAAAATTAACCTATTGAGTAGAAAATTCTTGTATTTTGTTCAAAATTCGATTTTTTTTATTGTAGAAAATCTTGTTTCTTGGTTATGGGAAGTTCATTTTTTTAGTCGAAAAATAAAAAATTTAGGTAAATTTTTTTTTTTTTTTAAAATTAGTTGTTTTTGTTAAGATATTTTTTTTAGTCGAAAATTTAACTGTTTTATTGTAGATACGTCCTTTTAGATGTTAAATTCTTCTGTTATAGTAGAAAAGTAATATTGACTGGTTTAAAATTAACTTTTTTATTAAAAATTCTACTGCTTGGGCTAAAAATTTAACTGTATACCAAAAGATTTGTTTTTCTGGCTTGAAAATTCAACTTTTTGGTTACAAATAATTTTTAGCAGATTGAAAATGTAATTATTTTGTTTAAAAATCAACTGTTTAATTAAAATTTGAAAAAATTAGTTTTTATTTCAAAACGAAACTATGTGATTAAAAAGAAAACAATATTAACAACAAAATAATCTCAATTGCTTAAAAGATCAACTATTTGGCTGTTAATGCAATAGCTTGGATACAATTTTTTTTTTAATTTATGTTTTAAAATTTTCAAATAATTTATTTCCTTATTAGTCACAAATTTTCGTCAAAAATCGCCCAATTTTCTCTGTTTTAGAGTATTTTTACCTGTGAAGTCCAATATTAAAAGGATTTTAATTTACGTAACGTAACGTAGATTACGGACGGTCCATTATCGACTTGATCGAAAAAACGCGTGCACATTCGACCGACAAAATTCAAGCCGAAACCTCGCAAGAGGCGATAAAAAATTCGCATTGTAGGAACCCCGAACCCCGAAAGCTGGGACGAACCTTGTGCTCTCTTTACCAAAATTTTTTTTTTTAATTTAAAAGTAAGACAAGCGACAGGAGCGTTGAAACTTTTATATCAGGGTTCCCTATATCGATATCCGTTAGCGAGTCATCGAAGCCGCATGAACGGTAGTTTCGTAACTTGGAGATCTTTTTACTTATTTTATTCTTCCAGAGTCAAGAAAAAGTGAGGACGGAAACGCGTAGATAGGATCGAGTTGATCGACTCGCCGATCGAGAGCAAGAAACCGAAGTATGACGAAAGTCGGGTCACCGCGAGCGAGTGTGAGGTCAGTCAAACTCAAAACTATGAGAATCATTCATTTATATCTTTTTCTCAAAAGCTGGCATTGTTACTTGTTCTTAAGCCAAAAATGCCGAAAGATTTTGTCACATGGGGTACTTGAATTTGGAAAACAGCCATTAGTCACAGGGAGTCAGATTAGACCTTTATGGGAACTGCCGAATTTATGCAGGGTGTTGTGAAATTTCTGGCGATTCCCCAGAAATTGCTGAATAAGCTGCAATGAATGTGCAGGTGCGCTGTCCTGACCCAGTCGCCAGCTTTCCACCAATCAGGCCGTTTCCTTCTAACTGTGTCACATAATCGCTTCAAAAGCTCTTTGTTTTATTTTTGACCTTTTGAAGCGTATTCAAGGTGCAGAACAAAATCTTGGTCGAAGAAAACTATACCCTTTACCTTCATGTTGCTCCGACTCACTCTCGAGGATTCAGATTTAAAATCACCTTAGCTACTCTTTAAGTTGCGTGTAGCTGAAACTCATCACTATACACTTTCCGAATAATAACGATGGTCTTCGAACATAAATGACCAAGTATTTTGTCCAGTCAATATTGGGGCTTCCAAAGTTCTGTAAGGTCGCGTTTCGCCAGAAATTTCTGAATGGCCTTCGACGAATGCAAATAGTTACAAAGTTAGACAATCTCGAAGAATTTATTTGTATACCCCCCCCCCTTCCGTTCAAGATATTTTAAGGGACTTTAAGGTATTTCAAAGAATTACAAAATACTAGTAGACCCGCCCACGCGTTGCTGTGGCCCAGTTATAATACATTCAATAAATATTATACTAAACTATTTAATACAGTCAAATTAATATTCACTAATAAACATGAAAACGTTTTAGCCGATCTCAAAACCCACGGGATTGAGGATGAAAAGTTACGTCAAAAATTTCAAGTGATAATTTATTTGTAACTTATGAAAGTTACAAAAAAAACATTTAATTTGCAATAAAAAAATAAATAGGTAATTAATCGGCATAAAAAATATCCTATCCCTCAAGTTGGACCAAATTACATCCTGTATACAAAATTTCATCAAGATCGGTTAAGTAGTTTCAGAGTTTAGTGGCGACAAACATAGTGACACGAGATTTATGTGTGTGTGTGTGTGTTTGTGTGTATATTTACGAGATTTAACCAGATTTTCAAAGCTTTTTAGAGCTTTCTTTAAGGCTTTTTAAAGGATTTCAAGAGATTATGAGATGTTGCAAAGATTTCGAACGATCTTAATGAATTTTAAAGATTTAAATACATCTTGACGAGATTTCAAAGTTTTCAAGGGATTACGTAAAATTTCGTCATATGTCAGGGAAATTTTGAAGATTTTAATCGTTTCTAAGAGTTTGAAAGGACTTCGGCAAAATTTTATAAGTTTTTAACGAGGTTTCAAAGTAGTACACGGAATTTAAACATTTTTATAAGAAATTAAAAGGATTTCGAAATATTTCACGCAATTTCAAAGATTTCAATTTATTCTGAGAGATTTCAAGGGATTTTCAATATTTCAAGCGATTTCAAGGATTTCAAGGAGAAAGAGAATTTAAATAGGCCTTAAGGAATTAAGAGATATCAAAAGTGTTCTAGAAGATTTCAAATTTTTTTAAAGAATTTCAAAGATATCGCACAATTTTAAGGGATTTTCAAGATTTCAATGAATTTTGAAAAAAATTTCAAGGTTTTAAAGATTTTGAAATATTTCACGGAAATTCAAAGATTTTAATCGATCCTGAGTTATTTTAAAGGACTTTCAAGCAGTTTCAGGGATTTTCATGGGTTTTGAAGATTGCAATGGATTTCAAGCCGGTTCGCATTTGCCAAAGGATTCTTATGAATTTTAAGAGATTTAAAAATAGCTCACAGGATTTGAAACTTTTCAAAAAGATCTCTCGAGATTTAAAAATTTTTGTAAAAAGATTTCAAAAGATTTTAAGTGATTTTAAAAATATCAATAAATTATAAAGAGATTTCAAAGGTTTCAATGGTTCTTATAAGATTTGGACTTATTTGAAGTTTACGAGATTTAAAAATTTGTAAAGGATTTCAAGGGATTTCCAAAGTGCATTTGAAAGAGATTTTAAAGATTTCAAAAGGATCTCGTAAAATTTCCAAATATGTCACGAAATTTCAATATCATATAATCATTATATAATTATATTATTACATAATTATTATATCATTTATATTTATTATACCTAATTTTTTGGTCTAGAATTTAACCGGTATTTATTCGGTTGAAAACTAAATTATTTATATTTGTAGATTGAAATTCCAAATATTTTGTTAAAAATTCAATTAATTTTGTTTGTATTTAACTATTTGGTAAAAAATATAATTATTTTGTTGAAAGCTCAACGGTCTTCTTAAAAAAAATTTTTTTTGATTAAACAATGAACTATTTGGTTAAAAAGTCAACTATTTTGTTGAAAATTCTTTCTTTTTTTAATTATACCGATTGAGAATCCTTTTTTTAAATTAATTTTTCAATAAAAAATTTTACTATTACATTTTTGTTTATAAACTGATATATTTTAGTTTATAAATCCAACTATTTGATTAAAAATTAACTTTCTTCTCAACATTCATCACGCTTCACAAATAACCTTTTTTGTCAAAAATTCTTGTTTTTAGGTAGAGCATTAATATATCAATATTTTTAAAAGCTTGGTTATTTTTTAGAAAATCCGTATTATTTTGTAAAACTTTAATTTTCTCAAATTCATTTTATGTAGTTGAAAAATAGCATTTTTTTATTCTAATTTTCGGGTTTAAACTTAATCTTCTTTTTAAAGAAATATCTTCATAGGTGAGGATTGAATCCATTTTGTTAAAATTTCATTTTTCTTGGATGAAAGTTAATTTTTTGTTCAAAATTCAACTTTTTGAGTTGAAAATGCAACGGTCTTCTAAAAAATTAGTTTTTTTCGTTTGAAAATTTCCATTCTTTATAAAATTCAACTAGTTTTTCAATTAAATTATTTTCTTAAACATTTAACAATTTTTTAATCATTTTGTTACAGTAAAGTATTTTATCAGAAAGTAAAATGAAGAAGTTAATGGTGTGTTGTGCAGAAGCGTTCAATCGGAATTATTAACTCGTGATTGAGGTTCGATTCCCAGGGATTTTCGAAGATTTTTTCCTTGTAATGTTAACATCCGGTTCATTGTATCCGGTCGAAGAATTCTTTAATTTAGATACTGTTCGATTTCGATCTTGAATAAAGTCGCGGCTGCCGTGATACCTACATATATCGTTTTAATGATAAGGCAAAAATTTCACAGTAATGGTTCACTAATTGTTCAACGATGATTGTTAATTATTGAATTTTCAAAAAAATAGTTTAGTTTAAACAAAATAAATAAATTTTTAAGAAAATACTTTAATTTAAAAAAAAAACTTGCATCTGTAACAATACAGTTGAGTTTTCAACAATAAAATTAAATTCGTTACAAAATAAATCAGTTTTTAATGAGATAAATTTTTAACAAAATATTTAAATTTTTAACAAAATAATTAAAATTTTATCAAAGTAGTTGAATTTTCAACAAAATAATTAAATGTGTAACAATACAGTTCAGCTTTCAACAAAGTAATTTAATTTTTAACAAAACAGTTGAATTTGTAACAAAATAGTTTAGTTTTCAAGAAATTAAATAAATTTTTAAGAAAATACATAAAATAAAAAAAATTATATCTGTAACAATACAGTTGAGTTTTCAACAAAATAATTAAATTATTGACAAAATAGTTGAATTTTTTCCAAATTGAATAAATTTTTAACAAAATAAATATTTTTTAAACAAAATAGTTCAATATGCAAGCAGATAGTCGAAATTTAAAGCCAAAAAACTCCATTTTTTAGGAGCTTCTTGAAGTTGTAACATAACAGTTTTATTTTTTTTTAAGCCTAAACTTTTAAAAAAGTTCACTTTTCAATTAAATAATTAAATTTGAAATAATGCAATTTGGTTTTCAACGAAATAATTTAATTTTAACAAATTAGTTTAATTTCTAACAAAATAATTAAATTTTTAAGAAAAAACTCGAATTTTCAAAAAAATAATTGAATTTTTAACAATGCAGTTGAGTTTTCAACAATATAATTAAATGTTTTACAAAATATATTTCAGTTTTTGAGCAAATAAAACTCTAATAATATAGCTGAATTTTTAATGAAATAATTAAAATTTTATCAAAATAGTTGAATTTAAAAAAAATTAAATGCGGAACAATACAGTTCAGCTTTCAACTAAGTAGTTCATTTTTTAACAAAACAGTTGAATTTTTAATAAAATAGTTTACTTTTTAACAAAATAAATACCGTTGTAAAGAAAAAATTTGAATATTCAAGCAGATAGTCGAAATTTGAACAAAATAAATAAATTTTTAAGAAAATACTTGAGTTAAACAAAAATTACATCTGTACCAATACAGTTGAGTTTTCAACAAAATAATTAAATTTTTGACACAATAGTTGAATTTTTGCCAAATTAAATAAATTTTTAACAAAATTATTAAATTTTTTATAAGATAGTTGATTTTTTAGTAAAATAAATAATTTTTCAACAAAATAGTTGAACATTCAAGCAGGTAGTCATAATGTCAACAAAATAAATAAATTTTTAAGAAAATACTTAAATTCAAAAAAAAATTATATCTGTAACAATACAGTTGAGTTTTTAACAAAATAATTAAATTGTTGACACAATAGTAGAATTTTTGTCAAATTAAATAAATTTTTAACAAAATTATAATAGTGTAATTTTTTTTAAATCGTTCATTTTTAAAAAGTGGAATCTTTAACGAAATAATTAAATTTTTAACAATACAGTCTAGTTTTCAACAAAATAATTAAATTTTTAATAAATTGGTTTGATTTTTAAGAAAATAATAAAGCTTTTAAGAAAATAGTCAAATTTTCAAAAAAATAATTGAATTTGTAACAATAAAGTTGAGTTTTCAACAAAATAATTTAATTTTTTACAAAATAGTTCAGTTTTTATACAAATAAATTTTTAACAAAATAGTTGAATTTTTGACAAAATAATTAAATTTTTAAGAAAACAGTCGAATTTTCAAAAAATAATTGAATTTCTAACAATACTGTTGAGTTTTCACCAAAATAATTAAATTTGTTACTAAATAGTTCATTTTTAAACAAATAAATTTTTAACAAAATAGTTGAATATTTAACAAAATAATTAAATTTTATCAAAATAGTTTAATTTTCAAAAAAAAAAAATTAAATGTGTAGCAGTACAGTTCAGCTTTTAACAAAGTAATTCAATTTTTAACAAACAAGTTCAGTTTAAAAAAAATAATTACACTTTTAACAAAACAATTAAATTTTTAACAATATAGTTCAGTCTTCAACAAATAAATACATTTTTTTCAAATAATATCAATAGAAAAAATTATATCTGTAACAATACAGATGAGTTTTCAACAAAATAATTAAATGGTTGGCAAAATAGTTGGATTTTTGCCAAATTAAATAAATTTTTTGCAAAATGTTTGAATTTTTGATAAAATAGTTAATTTTGTAACAAGACAGTCAAATATTCGAGCAGACAGTCGAAATTTTAAGCTCAAAACTCAATTTTTACACAAGCTTGTTGAATTTGTTGAATTTGTAACATAATAGTTCAATTTTTTTTAAATCGTAAATTTAAAAAAAAGTTGACTTTTCAACTAAATAATTAAATTTGTAACAATGCAGTTTATTTCTCAACAAAATAATTAAATTTTCAACAAAATAGTTTAATTTTTAACGAAACTCAAAATTGATACCTTTTTAGCAAAATATTTCAACTTTCAAAGAGGCAATTAAATGAAAAAAAATTTTCAGAATACAATTTTTAATAAAATAGGGTAGAGTGGGCTTAAAAGTTCCAGGGACACAAGTGCGACATACGATAAAGCAAAGAGAAATAATTTGTAGGACGTGGTCAAAAGGGGCTAAAGTTTGTTAAAATACAGATTAGTTTTCAAAAAAATAAACAAACTTTTAACAAAAATGCTTGGATTCTTTAACAAATAGTGTAAATTTTAAGCCAAAAATTAGTTTTTTTTAAAGCTGGTTTTTGCAAACCAGGAAGTTAAATTTTTAACAAAACAGGTAAATTTTCAACAAATTAATTACATTTGTAAGAATATAGTTGACTTTTCAATACAATAATTAATTTTCCAACAATACAGTTGAGGTTTTAACAAAACAATTACATTTTTAGAAGATATACGTGAATTTAGTTTGACAAATAAATAGATAAATATTTACGTGAATACGCAAATGATAGGATGAGATAGAATAGAGGAAATTAAAAAAAGATAAATGGAAATTCCACTTGACAGTGAGATAGAAAAATATTGACGCGGATAGAAAAAGAATATAGGATGCGACGAAATGGAAAATAAATTTAAAAAAATTTTAAATTAAGTTTTGTTTGAAAAAGACTCTCTAACACCTTACTTAAGATAGTGTGTATTTATGAAAAACTAAATCTTGTTTCGATATCTCAAATAGCTTAATAGGAAGGCACCCGGCCCACAATTGGGATTTCTATGGTTCGATTCCCGGTGGAGCAAAGAGTGTCGATCTTTTTTTTTTAAATATATATTTTCAAGAATTGGAAAAATAAATAGAAAAAATAAAAATTGATATATGTATGATGCGATGCGATAGAGAAGAGTATATTATAACAGATAAACAGAAATTTAGATTAAAAATAAGATAATAAAAGGTATAAATTCTTTAACTTTTCGATGATTATAATGAAGTAAAGAAAAAGGTAAACGTCCTCTGTTACGAAAACTAGAGAAAGGGATTGAAAAAAATTGAAATTCGTCATAGATAAATAGAGTAAGGAGTATAAGGGATAGAAAAAAATTAAATTCCTCGATCACAAAAGTTGCAGAAAAAAAAGAAAATTATTGAGATTTGGGATAGGAAAAGACTTTAAAATCTTTTTACAGCATAAAAGTCTAGCAATGAATAAAAAAGTATTTATTATTAATTAATATTAATTTATGAATCGAATACCTAAATAATTGGGATCCTGTGTATTATTTCTTTTAAAATATATCAATCTTCTACTCACAATAAACTAAACAAAAACTAGTTTGGAAGAAATTAAAAAATATTTCATAAACATACGAAAATCTTTCAAAGTATGAAAATATTCTTGATTTCTTCAAAACTTCTAAAACTCATAAATATTTTTTTTATTTGACTCGAATTGTTTTTAAAACTGTGAAAAATATTCAAAAACTAAAAAAATTTGCTTCAAATCTTTCAGATTTTGTTGACGTTTTTAGATATCTTTTAAAATATATTGAAAATTATCTGTCACAATTACCTTTCGAAAAAAATACTATTTAAAATTTTCACACTAATCTTAGGTCAGGTTTGTTATTTTCTTTAAACCTTTCACAATCGCCAGAAGCTTTAAAATTTTGCTTTCAAATCTTAACATTAATTTCTTTGAACACATATCATTTTCAGTTTTCCAGGAATCTTAAGAAAATTGGTTTATTATCTTTAAACCTTTCAAAATCCTTCAACAGCTTCAAAATTTTATTTTAAAACCTTTTAAAATGTACACTTTGTTTAAAAAGAAAATGATCTCTTTTCAAATTATAAATTTGGTTTTAAATTTTTCCAAAATTTCCTAATAATATTAAACTGATTCGAATTTTTCTCAGAATTGTTTGAAATCCTGCAAAATTAAACAAACAAAAAATGCTTTTAAATCTTTTAGATATTTTTTCGAAAATTTTGAAAACCTTCAGAAATATTAAAAAATATGACTTTTTAAAAATTGATTTAAAGAAAAATTTAATGCTGTCAGGAATCATAAAAAATTGGTTTATTCTCTCAAAACCTTTAAAAATTCTCAAAATACTTCTAAATTTGTTACTCAAATTTTTCAAAAATCTATATTTTGCTGTAAATTTTTATAAATCTTTCCAAGTTGAAGTTATTGTTTAGACATTTTCTAAAACTTTTGAAGCTTTCAGATATTTTTTCGCCCATTTGCGAAATGATTTGAAATGATTTGAAAAACTTTAGAATAATTTTTCATAATAAAAAAATATTACCAATTTTTCTAAAAATCTTAAGAAAATTGATTTATTCTCTTAAAAATTCCATAATGATTCAAAGACTTCTAGGTTCTTTGTTCGAATTCCAAACGAAATGCTAATTTCATTTTAAATTCGTTGAAATATTAAGATTTTCTCTTAAAATTATTTAAAATAAATAAATAAAATCATTTTAAATTTGTTTTCACTATTATTGTTATGACTATTTCCTTGAAAATTCATATTTTTTATTGAAAAATCAACTATTTGGTTAAAATAAAAATATTTATTAAACAAATTTACTATTTGGTAAAAAATTGGTCTTCCTGATTACAAAATTCAACAATTTTCTATAGAAAATTCATATAATTTGTTAAATCTTCGTCTTTTTGCGTAAAAAATTATTCTTGTTCTAAAAAAATATGTCTTCTTTAGTTGATTTAACTCATTGACAATTCACTTTTTTCTGGAAAATTTATTTCTTTAACTAAAAATTTAATCATTCCACTAATATATTTTTTTATTTATAACTATTTCATTCAAAATTCATCTTTTTTTATTCAAAATGAACTTTTTTGCTAAAAATTAATTATTTCATCTGTAAAAATTAAAAATCAACTACTTTTTTAAATGTTCAACTCTTGTTAAAAGGCAATTTTTGTTGTTTGAAACTCTTATTTTTCTAATTAAAAATTAAAGTAGATTTTTCAAATTACTCTATTTGTTTGAATAATTCTCTTTTTTCGAAAATTAATTGTTTTAACTAAAAATTTAACTATTTCAGTTGAAAAACCATCATTTTGAAAAATCATCTGTTTGATTGGAAATTAAACTATTTTGTTCTTTTTTAGTTGAAAATTCAACTCTCTGGTCGAAACATAATCTACTTTATTAAAATCAAACAGTTTCGTTCAAAAATATAGTTTTTGGTTGAAAAGTCAACTTTTTTGTTTAAACTTCACTTTTTTGGTTAAACGATTTATAAAGTTTTTGCTGAAAAATCGTCTTTTTATTTGAATGCCACTGTTTTTGTTTCGAAATTAAAATATTTTTTGGTTGAAATATAGACTATTACGTATTTGGTTGAGATTTCATCTCTTTTGGTAAAAAATTAATGTCTTTATAAACAATTCAACAATTTTGTTAACAAGTTATTCTTTGGTTCAAGATTTATCATTTTGTCTGCAAATTCATTTCGTTGATTAAAAATTTAACTATTTTGTTGACGATCGTTGTTTCTTATGAAAATTATATTTTTAAATAAAAATATAACTATTTCTATCTGTTAAAAACTCTTTCTTATTTGGTTAAAAATTCACTTTCAATCTGAACTTATTGCAAATTTATGTATTTGGCTAACAATTCGTCTTTATTCGATTTTCAAATTAATGTTCTCAGTGCATAATTTATATTTTAGATTGAAAATTCAAATATTTGGTTAAAAGTCCATCTATTTTGTTGAAAGGTCAACAATTTAAAAAAAAAATCTTTCGTTTGGTTGAGCTATTCTAATTGAGATCACTATAAGTTTATGAAAGTAATAATAATTAGATCATTTTATCAGAGTAATCCTCTTCAATCCGGTGTAATTTCAAGTCATCCAGAGTAATATTCTATATTTAAATATTCCAGGGTAATCCGGTATTATTCGGAGCAATCCACCACCTGATATATTAACTTAAAAAAAATATAACTGAAATATACTTTTTTATATTGTATCAAAAATCTGAATTTTGATGTTTTTCGTGCAGGTTTTTGCATCAGACCAGTTGAGAAGCAAAATGAAAATTTCAATTTATTTTTTGTTTGAAATTTTACGCCTCTGGCAAATGCCCTTGATTTGATTCACGTCGAGTGACTCGGATATATTTATCACGTTGAGTAGTGTGCGTCAATCTGTGAACCAAGGTGCGTGAACCCCAGCATACTAGCTGTACGTGCCAGCGCATGGTACGTGCCAGCACATGTTACGTGCCTGTGCTCGCGGTCACTCACTTCGTACAATTGCGGCCGTCACGCTAAAAACGCATGACGCTACTGTCCTACACTTTCAAGCTCCTTATCACTGCTGAGTTGGGTAATTTACTTTTTAAAAGAAACTACACTGAGAAAATTTATCCTACAAAAATTATAGAACTCAGTCTATGATAGGGAAAGGTAGAGAAAATTTATCCTATTCTATCTCTTTGTCAGTCTAAATTCACGTCTATAATTTTCAATACCGTCTTTTCTATCTCATGGTTTACTACATTTGCCAACGCCTACCTTTTTCCTACGTCTATTATCGTCTACCTTTTTCTATCTCTTTGTTAATATAAATTCATTTTGTCTTATCCTGTCCTCTGCCTATCCACGTTAATCTTTTTCTATCTCTTTCTTAATCTAAATTCACGTCTATCCTTCTCATTGCCGTATTTTCTGTTTCGTCCTATCTTACGTCAATTAACGTCCATTTTTTCTATCTTTATGTCAATTTGAATGTTTGTCTATCTTTTGTAAACTCCTCTTTTGTAACCTCCTCTTCTGTATCTCATCCTATTCTACTTCTATCAATGTCTACCTTTTTTTTATCTTTTTGTTAATCTAAATTTATTTTTATTATTTTTCAATCTCCTTTCTTCTGCCTAATTCTATCCTTTCTCTATCCACGTCAATATTTTTCTATATCTCAGTCTAAATTACCGTCTACCTTTTTCAATCTCCTCATCTTTATTCCATTCTATCCTACGTCTAACAACGTCTCTCTTTTTCGATCTTTTCAATGCCGCCTACCTTTTTCTATCCTTTCAAATACCGTCTTTTCTATCTCATTCTATCCTGTATTTGGTAATATCAATCTTGTTTCTTTCTCTGAAAATGTGAATTCCCGTCTATCTTTTAAAATCTCTTCTGTATCTTATTCTATACTACATCTTTGAAAGTCTATCTTCTTCAATCTCTTCGACAATCTAATTTTGCATTCGTTATTGAACACTTAAAATTTCTAATATTTCAACAAAGAAAAAAGAAAGGGTTCAGTAATGTTGTGACATAGATCAAAGTTGGCATCCTTTAGTACTTAGGTTCTAAAGGAACTCTTTTTGAGGGTTCCTTTTTAGTTCGCTGACATCCGGCAAATGGCCATTTACAGGTGCCGACATTTTCAATTGCGCATGCGCTTAAAAGCGCGGGCCTATTTGAAATCAATAAATACTAATAATAATCATACAGATAAATAGCAACAAACTTTTTTATTATTTTTTAAAATAAATCGAATTTAATAATAGAATACCTAACTTCATAAGAAAAATGTTATATTAACGTAATATTACAAGTGCATAGTATATTATTTTAAATAATCTCGCGCTTTTTGGTACATGCGCAGTTGGAAACGGTGGATTTTTTACATAACCCTAAAAAATGTTACATTTCAAATGCAGTATCTTCCTTTCAAGAATAACTAAGGTCTCTAATTTTAGTTTCTTCATTACATTTTTCCCAGTGCAATATTATGTAATAAAAATCATAAAGTAAAATGTACATCTTTAAATTGTAAAATATTCGACGTCAGTTTTATACTGAACGATTTGGTTAAAAAATTCTACTATTTTGTTAAAAAATTATTTATTTTGTTGAAAACGAAAATTATCTTTCTTAGTTGATAATTCTGCTCTTTGTTAAAGAATTCAACTATTTTTTTAAAAATTAAATTCTTTAATTTTCAATTTTCTTTGAAAATTCATCTCTCTGGTAAAAAAAATGACCTATTTTATTAAAACTTAAATTATTTTATTGAAAATTCAACTAATTTGTTGAGCATTCGTATTTTGATAGAAGATTAATTTTTTAGTTGAAAAATCAAGCCTTTAATAAAAAATTTAACCATTTGTTGAGAATTAATTTTTTTTAAATTTAACTAATTTGTTAGTTATCTTTTTTTGTCGAAAATTTTACTATAGTAGAACTTTAATCTTTTTTCATTGAATATTCACCCATTTGGTTAAGGATTAAACTAAATTCGTCTTTTTTCGTTGAATTAAACTAGCTGATAATTCATTGTTTTTTTATTAATTAATTTTTAAATCGAAAATTTAACTGATTAAAAATTGACAGCAAATTTTCTTATTATAGTTTGAAATTGAACTATTTGGTTGTAAATTTATGTTATTTGTTGACAATTTTTTTTTTACTAACTTTCTTGTCTGAAATTTGAACTATTTGCGAAACTATTTTGAAAGAAATTATTTTGTCGAGAATTTAAACTTTTTCATTTTCTAAGCTGAAAATTTAGCTCTTTGTTTTAAAAAATCCACTATTTTGTTGAAAATTCGTCTTTAAGTAGTACATTCAGCAATATGAAAAAAATGCAACTGTTTTGTTAAAACTTTAATTATTTTGTTGAAAATTCAACTACTTTGGTAAAGTAATATTTTTTCGACGAAAACTCAACTATTATTTTGCCGATAAGTCGTTTATTTAAGTAGAAAATTATTATTTTTTATTAAAAATTTTATTAAAAATTCCCTCATTTGGTTCAGGATTTAATTTTTTTTTTAAATTCGTCATTTTTCGTTGAATTAAACTAGTTAATAATTAGTTTTCTTTTCGTTTTAAATTCAAATTTAACTGTTCCAAATTAATTTTTTTATTGAAGACTTTTTGCGCAAAAGAAAATTAATTCTTCTGACTGAAACTGGAAATATTTCGTGAAAAATTCAAATATTTGTTCAGAATTAATTTATTTTGTCAAAGTCAACTATTAAAAAAAAAAAACTTTGATCGAAAATCCAACTACTATTTTGTTGAACATTCGTCTTTTGGTAGAAAATGATCGTTCGATTTGATAGAAAATTAATTTTCTTAGTTCAAAATTCTTTTTTTTGTGGAAAATTAATTTTCTTAGTTAAAATGCAGCTCTTTGTAACAAACTCAACTATTTTGTTAAAAGTTTAAATTATTTTGTTAAAAATTCAACTACTATTTCAATTTCTCTTTTTTCGACGAAAATTCAATTAAATCGTAGAAAAGTCGTCTATTTGGATAGAAAATTACGATTTTTTAATTGAAATTTCACCAATTTGGTTAAGAACGAAAAAATTTGTTAAAAAGTGGTTGATCTTTCTTTTTTTAAATTGATTTTATTAACTGCAAATTTGTCTCTTCCAAAATTGATTAAAAACTTCCTTTTTTTAGTTTAAAATTTTAATATTTGGTTCTAAATTTATTCATTTTCTTAAAAATTCTTTTCGTACAAAATTAATCTTCTTCATTTGAAACTTGAACTATTTTGTATAATATTAAACTATTTTGTCAAAAATTCAACTATTTTATTTGAAAATTCGTATTTTGATAGTAAATTAATTTTCTTAGTTCAAAATTCTAATTTTTGTGAAAAATTAATTTTCTTAGTTAAAAATTCAGGACTTTGTAACAAACTCAACTATTTTGTTAAAAGTTTAAATTATTTTGTTTTAAATTATTTTGTTAAAAATTCAACTACTATGTTAAATTTCTCTTTTTTGGACGAAAATTCAACTAAGTCGTAGAAAAGTCGTCTATTTGGATAGAAAATTACGATTTTTTAATTGAAATTTCACCAATTTGGTTAAGAACTCAAAAATTTGTTAAAAAGTGGTTGATCTTTCTTTTTTTGAAATTGATTTTATTAACTGCAAATTTGTCTCTTCCAAAATTGATCAAAAACTTCCTTTTTTTAGTTTAAAATTTTAATATTTGGTTCTAAATTTATTTATTTTCTTAAAAATTCTCTTCGTACAAAATAAATCTTCTTCATTTGAAACTTGAATTATTTTGTCAAAAATTCAAGTATTTTATTTCAAAATTTGTATTTTGATAGAACATTAATATTCTTAGTTGAAAATCAGCTCTTCGTTAAAAAATTCAACTTTTTTGTTAAAAGTTTGAATCTTTTCTTGAAAATTCAACTATTTTCTAATATGGTCCCTTAAGATCTGTTAAAATTTAAACTGTGAAAATCTTTTTAAATGATTTAAAATCCTATCCAAAAACTTTTTCAACAATCCCTGGAAAGCTAAATTTCTTTCAATTTTTGGTACTTCTCTGAAATTCTTTGTAGTCCCTCGAAATACCTTAAAATCCATTGCATGCTCTAATAGGGGAGGGGGGGGGGGTAGATTTTTCGATTAATTTAAAATTCCACTGTTGTTAAAAAATAAACGTTCGTTACTCACAACAGCTTCGACCCAAGTCGCCGATCAATCTCTCTAGCAATCACCCTAGGTGAAGAGCTTCACAAAGTCACTATGTATTGCTCTCCAGTCTGGCTCATTATTATCCAAGGTCTTTAAAGTTTTTTTTAATAATCCTTAGGTAATCAATGGACGTTCCTGATTTTAGTTTCAAGGAAATTCAACCAAATTGCGGAATAGCAGTATACTGTATAATAGAATCGTAAGAGGATTAAATCGAGAGGCAAAAATAAATAAGTAAGGAAAATAAATAATCTGCTTTATCCCCAAAATATTTTGGCTTTCTCGATATCCTCGAGATTAAAATTTGCAAGAAAAGAGTCAAGACGGTGTCCTTTTAACAAGATTATCCGCAAAGTTTTGCCAATTTGAAAGGCGCCTGAGTGCCAACAGTCCGCCTAATCCGACGCTAAATGCTACCTAACGGCGGATAATCCCCGATAATCCCCTTGTTATGAAGCCCCAAGAGTTTGGCTTCGATTGAACCAGCCGAAGTACATCAATACACCCATAATAAATTTTAAAACTCTAGGGGCGTTTCAAGCGGAAGTTTGTCAAATTACTGCCATAAGTCACAGGGCTGCAACTCTCAAATTAATTTCAAAATTGTTTAATCTACAAAAATTCAAAATAAATAATAACATTTTCAGGTTGACTTTTAAAAAAATTTTATTAAAAGTTGACTTTTTAATTAAGAAAGCAAAAAATGTCAACCAAATTTTTGAAGTTTCAAACAACAAAAAAATTCAATTTTACGAATTTTAAACCAAACTGTTGAATTTCCAACCAAAAAGGATGAATTTTCTACCAAAAAATGGACTTTTCAACAAAAAGGTGAACTTTTAACTAGAATCATGAATCATTAACAAAGAAATATTTAACTATTTGCTTCAAAATTTAACTAATTTGTTAAAAAATTATTTTGTTTGCTGGAAATTTAACTGTTTGGTTGAAAATTAAACTAATCTGTTAAAAATTAACGTTTTTCGTCAAAGCTTTATTATTAAAGTTGAAAAATCATCTCTTATAGGTTAAAATTTGGTTATTGAAAAATTGTATATTGGGCTTGAAAATTGAACAAATTGGTCGAAGTTTTTATTCTTTCTTGATAAAAAATTTAACTTTTTGGATTAAATTTACATGGGTTTGATTTACAATCATTATTTTAATTTTATTTTTAAATATCAACTATTACATTGTTTTGTTGAAAATTCTTCTTACTTTCTGAAAATTGAAATACTTGGTTGAAATTTGAATTAACCTGAGAAAACTCATTCATTTAAATATATAAACACACACATGTAACATTTGATTTATTTATAAACATTTTTTGTTTAAGAATAGCAATTTGTTAAAAACACTTTTTTATGATTCATTTTATTAAAAATAATCTTTTTGGTTGACAATTCACTGTTTTTGTAGAAAATTGGTAGAAAAATAATAAATTATGTATTCGATGATATAATTTTTGAATAAAAAGGTTAATTTTTAAATAATAATTGAAGTAACCAAAAAACATGAATTTTCTGCAAAAAAGTTTAATTTTCAATCAAAAATTTGAACCATGAACCAAAAAAGATTTTTTAATGAAAAAAAACTCTTAAAACAAAAAGATAAGACAAAAAACACTTGAAATGAATTATTGAATTTTCAACCAAAGAAGATGAATTTTCTACAAAAAAGTTTAATTTTCATTTAAAATTATGAATTCTTAACAAAAAAAATAATAATAACATTTTACAGAGTAGTTAAATTTTGAAAGCAATTGTTGAATTTGCATTTAAAAGAAATAAATTTTCCACAAAAAAAGGTGATTTTTCACCCGAAAAGATGAATCTTTAACCAAGAGAAATTTTTTAGTAAAAAACAAAAGCTCTTCAAACAGAAAGATGAAAATAAAAGAAAATAAAAAATTTTTCAACAAAATTGTTGAATTTTCAACCAAAAAGGATGAACTTTTTACAAAAAAGTTTGATTTTCAACCAAAAATATGAATTTCGAACTAAACTGTTAAATCGCAAACAAGAAATTTTTTTTAAATTTTCCAAACCAAATGGAGAAAATTCTCTACAAAATAGTTTAATTTTCGACTGGATAACATGAATTTGAAAAAAAAATTTATTTTCAAATAATAATTGAACTAACCAAAAAATATTAATTTTCTACAAAAAAATTGAATTTTCAACCAAAAAGTTGAATCTTTACACATAAAAAATTGTTTAATGGGAAAAATTTTTTAATAAAAAGATGAAATTAAAAAGAAGAACCCCTTAACAAAATTTTTTAATTTTTAACAAAAAAGGTGCATTTTTAACTAAAATGATGAATCATCAACAAAAAATTTTCCATTCAGATAGACGAATTCTCTAAAAAATAGTTTAATTACTAACCCAAAAATATGAATTAAAAAAAATTGTAAGTTTTAAATAATAATTGAACTAAACAAAAGATATGGATATTCTATAAAAAAGTGGATTTTTAAAACAAAAAGATGAATATTTTTAACCAAAAAAGATTTTTTAGTCAAAAAACAAAAAACTCTTAAAATCAAGAGGTTAAATAAACAAATTATTTTTGAACCAAATCGTTGGATTTTCAACCAAAAAAGATGAATTTTCTACAAAGAAAGTGAATTGTCAACCAAAAAGATCAATTTTCGACTAAAATGAGGAATCATACAAAAAAAATTAAACAGATTGTTATTATTAAACAGAAAATGTTGATAAATAAATCAAATGTTAAATGTTATAGTTTATATATTTAAATGAATAACTTTTCCCAGATTAGTTCAAATTTCAACCATGTAGTTGAATTTAAAAAAAGAAGAATTTTCAACAGAACTACGTAATATAGTTGATCTTTAAAAATAAAACAAAAAAATGATTGTAAATCAAATCTAGATCCATTTAATCCAAAAAGTTAAATTTGTTATCAAGAAAGAATAAAAAGATCGACCTATTTGTTGAATTTTCAAGCCATAAATACAATTTTTTTAACCCAATTTTATCCAAAAAATTAACTTTTTAACTAAAATGATGAATCTACAACCAACAAAATAAATGTTCAACTAATTAGTTCAATTTTAAACCAAGTAATTAAATCTTCAGAATAAAGATGAATTCCCAATTAAACAATATGATAGTTGATATCTCAAACAAACAAACAAATTAATTCTAAATTAAACCCAGTTAAATGTAGCAAGAAAAGACGCATTTTGAATTCAAAAGTTGAATCTTAATCTAGAAAGAATAAAAAAATCAATCAATATGTTACATTTTAAGCCAGAAATATCAACTTTAAACTAAATTATAAAAAAAATGAATTTTCAAATAGAATGATGATTTTTCAAAAAAGAAAAAAACTTGTCTGTTCATCTTTAAAGAATTTTTATAATACTTAAGGATTCTTACGAAATGATTGGGATTTTTGATTATGAGATGATTGTGACGAAGACCTTGTTTAGGATCTTTGAAAAATAATTTTGATCTCAAAATTTAGGATACAATATGCAGATAAACAATTACTTTTAATCGCTTCGAATTCTTAAAAGATGTTTATAGTTTCTAGATGATTGTCCATATTATAGGACATCATACAAGTATTATATCATCTAAACAAAATGCAAAGGATAGTTCAAATCTTTAGAGAACAGTTATAATATTCTAAGGATATTTATACGATGATTCGGATTTTTGCTTATGAGACGGTTGAGACAAAGGGATTGTTTAGGATTTCTAAAAGATACCTATTATCCACAAATGTTGAATACAATAACCAGATAAACAATTATTTTCAATTGTTTCGGATTCTTAACTGATTATCATCGTATCTGAATGATTGTCCAGATTATAGAACAGCATTGGAAGTTTAGATTATCTAAATGAACTTCAGAGAATAGTACGAATCTTTAGGGAATAGTTATAATAATCTAAGAATCCTTATAGAACGTTTGGGATTTTTTTTATTATGAGACTTTTGAGACGAAGGTCTTGTTTATGATAATGTTTAAAAGATAAATTTCTCAAGTTTGTTCTCAAGTGTTGGACGTACAATATCCTGATGAACTTGATGAATTCTTTTCCATTGCTTCGGATTCTCAACAGATGTTTATTGTTTCTGATTGATTGCATAGAACATCATAGAGGGCTTAGATTATCTAAAGAAAATACAAAGGATAGTTGAAATCTTTAGAGAATTGTTAGAATAATCTGAGAATCCTTACAATTTTTGTGATTTTTTATTATGATACGGCTGTGACGATGGTTTTGTTTAAGATGTTTAAAATATAACTCATATCTCTAAGTGAAGGACACAATATTCAGATAAACCAATATTTTAAATTGCGTCGAATTCTTAACAGATGTTTATTGTTTCTAGATGATTGTCCATATTATAGGACATTAGAGGAGGTTTAGATGAACTAAACAAAAATGAAAAGCATAGTTAAAATCTTAAGAGAACAGTTATAATACTCTGAAAATCCTTACAATGATTGGGAATTTAATAATCAGATGGTTATGACAACAGTTACAACAATTGTTGTAACAACAATTGTTTAATATGTTTAAAGGATAACCATGATAGGCAGGTGTCGGACACAATATCCTGATAAACAATTTTAATAAATTGTTTTAAGTTCTTAAATAATGTTTATTGTATCTGGATGATCTCCGAATCACATGACATCATGGGAGGTTTAGATTATCGAAACGAAATACAAAGGATAGTTAAAATCTTAATAGATCAGTTATAATACTCTGAAAATCCTTACAATGATTGGGAATTTGATAATCAGATGGTTGTGACAACAGTCTTGTTTAATATGTTTAAAAGATAACCATGATCAGCAGGTGTCGGACACAATATCCTGATAAACAATTATAATAAATTGTTTTAAGTTCTTAAATAATGTTTATTGTATCTGCATGATCGTCCGGATCACAGGACATCATGTAAGGTTTAGATTATCGAAACGAAATACAAAGGATAGTTAAAATCTTACGAGAACAGTTATAATACTCTGAGAATCCTGACAATGATTGAGAATTTGATAATCAGACGGTTGTGGCAATGGTCTTGTTTAAGATGTTTAAAAGATAACTAGGATTTCTAAGTGTTTGCAATATCCAGATAAACAATTATTTCCAATTTCTTCAGGTTTTCAACAGATGTTTATTCTAATTGGATAATGTATGAAATTATAGCACATCATTGGAGGTTTATAATATCTAAATGAACTTTATAGAATAGTTAAAATCTTTAGAGAATAGTTATAATAATTTCAGAATCCTCAGAACGTTTTTGATTCTTGATTTATGATAATGAGACTGTTGATACGAAGGTCTTGTTAATGATAATTTGATGCTGTTCAAAAGATATCTATAATCTGCCAGCATCAGACACAATATGCAGATAAACAATTATTTTCAATTGTTTCGGATTCTTAACAGATGTTTATTGTATCCGTATGATTGTCCGGATTATAGAACATCATGGGAGGATTAGATTATCGAAATGAAATCCAGAAAATGGTTCAAATCTTTAGAAAATACTTATATAATACTCTGATGATCCTTACAATGTTTTTGGATTTTTGATTATGAGACGATTGAAAGGAAGGGAGGATTTAGGACCTTTAAAAGATAAAAGATTAAAAGTGTCATATAAAAAATCTAGATAAACAATTATTTTCAATTGTTTCGGATTCTTAACAGAGTTTTATTGTATGTGGATGATTGCCCAGATTAGAGAACATCATGGGAGGCTTAGATTCTCTAAACGTAATTTATAGATGATAGTTTAAAATCTTTAGGGAATAGTTACAATACTCTGAGAATCTTTACCATTTTTGCAATCTTCGCCAACAATTTTGGAACTAAAAATAAAGGATGAAAATATCTTTATTTGTAAAATTGAAGATGCGTCCCTGTTTGGAACCCATAATAGCTCATATTTTCCAGACTGAGGGCAAATGACTTTTGGACACTCGACTTTTGACTATCCGCGTTTGCATATAGATTTCCGGTTTTCCAGTAATGGGTAACGGGTAAGGAAAAGCAACTATTTAGCGGCAAATCCGTCATCGTGATGTTGTAAATTTGTCAAAAATATTCCCGCCACGCCCAAATCCGAACCATAATCCCTTTTGTGGTTTTGTGTAGTGATACGCCCATTTCGAATGAAAACTCTCGAGTTACGTGTGGTCTCCCACAACTGTGGGGCCTTTTGAAGACTCAGCGAGTTTCTTTATGTGGAGGTAATTTGTCAGTTGTCACTTTTACTTTGCCAATGCATCGCCTTTCCTTCCGGGTGTTTTGGATGAATTTGTATAAAGTTGTGACACTCGGAGGGTCCACAATTGACAACCAGGCTCCACTGCAGGTATCTGTTTCTTAATCAAAACTTTCTTTTTTCTCTTTTTAAATTCTCATCTCAATGAAAAGATATGCGTTTTGTGCACAAATTAGGTTTTGCTGATTCCATAAAACCTTGGGGATTGAGAAAAAATGGATCTTACTTCGGTGTCTGTCGTCATTGTCGTTGTAGTCTATAAACGCGGTAACTTTGGAAAAAATTATCTGATCGGATTGCTCTTCGGCACATTGTTTTGTGGTCTTAAAGGAAATGACAATTCCTTAGAAATTTATTTTTAACCAACGGTCTTTATCCATCTAAAATGCTTTTTTAAACAAACAAACATTCCATTGTCCATCGCTCATCTCACAAAGATAAATAAATTTTCTTGAGGCAGTTTGCAACTATCCCAAAATATACAAAATATTAATAATACTAAAAAGGGTTCATCTCAAGAATATTCATGGAGAACATGGTTGATGAGGAGGAAGAGGTGGTGGTGGAGGAGGAGCAGGAGGAGGAGGAGGAGGAGGAGAAGGAGGAGGAGGAGCTGATACTTATAGGATGTTTAAATAAAGATAAAAAAGATCTGCAAGTGTCGAATATAATGTTCCCGATGACTGACCATGCTTTTTCATTGTTTCGGACTCTTACATCATGCTAATTGTATTTAGATTTTTTAAATTTATTGATGGGATTTCGAGGATTTAAAAGGATTTAAAGATATTGCACAAAATTTCAAAAAAATTCAGGCGATTTCAAAATATTTAAAAATATTACAAAGGAGTTTAAGGAATTTTAATATATATATATAAATGGGTTCCACAATTTCATAGGATTTAAAATGTAATAAATTTCGAAACTAAAATAATATTAGACAGTAGGGAGTGGTGTTTTTTTTAAATCTGTTTTTGTGGTATGTGTAAAACTTGAGGTATCCTATCAACATAGCCTATAATTAAATACAAAATTAAATATCACTATTTGTACACCACAGAGTTGTTAAAAGTTATTACAGTTTCTAATCTTAAAAAAGATTTCTATGGGTTAAAAGAATATTGCGAATTTTTGATGTGCACAGTTTTCGATAAAAAAATTATAATATGAAATCATTTTTTAGAAAAAATATGGTTTAATCCTGTTAAATTTGTTTAATGCCAACAAAATGGATTTTTTTTGTATTTGGTTAATAAATGCTTATTTACAATTTTTTTCAAATCAATTTTTTAACATTAGTTCTGATTGAATGTATGAACACACTAATTTTTTTTAAAACGTGAACGTTTTTTTAACTTAGGAGATTTCAAAATAAAGAAGATTTTTTTTAATTTTCAAAACGTTTTATGAGAATAAACAAGTTTCCTTATGATTCCTAGAAATTTTAGTTCTGATTTTTTATTCTTAAAGATTGACTGAATCTGAATCATTTAAAAAAATATTTATAAACTTTCAAAAATTTTAAACATAATTAAACATTTCAAAAAGCTTAAAACAAAAATTATAGATATTTAAAAATTTTAAACATAGAATATTTAATATTAGAATTAAATTAAATTAAATATTAGAATATTTAAATATAGAATTTTATTCAGGATTTAATCAGTTTTAGAAACAATTAAGAAAACATTATAAGATTCTTTGGAAAATTTGAAATAATTTTTATTTTCTAAAAGTAATTTAAAGAAAATATTTTTAAAATTTTTAAACATTTCAAAATATTTTCAAAATTGTTAAAAAGAATTTGAACGATTCAAATGAAATTATTCAATTATGCAGATTTTTGCAGTTTTCGAGAAAAAAATTAAAAGCTTTTTAAGAATTTAAAAAGTTTACAAGAGGAAAAGCAAAATTTACTTGAAATTCCTAAAAAAATATAAAATGATTTTTATTTGGAAACATTTATTTTGAGAGAAAATTCAAAAAAATTTTAAACATTCTAAAAGATTTTCAAAATTGTTGAAAAGGAATTTAAAAGAAATATAAGACAATTATTATATTTAATTGATCAGTTTTTGAACAAATTTTAAGAAAATTCAAATAGTTTTAAAGATATTAGGAACTTTAGAAATGATTTTAAAAATAATTCATAATTTGAAAACATCACGAACAATCGAAAACAGACTTCGCATTTTCAAAGATTTTAAAATATAATTTTTAAACTTTTTAAAGAATTTTTTTCGGATGTTTTAGTTTGAATAATTAGTTGCGAAACATAAAATTAGGTATATCATAATTACATAACCTTAAAAACAAACCGATAATACTTTCCCAAACGCTTATTTTAGCTCGAATTACAGTATTAAAATATTTTAATAAACAAATATCTATCCGAAATTTGTATTTTAAATTAAAAATTACCCCCACCCTCATTATTAAAATTAGACGCGCAGTTGGCGCGCGTCTGATCTGTTTTTTTTTTTTTTTTTAATTTGAAATAAGTGTTTAATTAACCAAATCAAAAAATGTAATATTTTTGTTTAAATTTAAAAAATCTAACCTAAACACAATTTTTTTTGAAAATCTGATTTTATATTTTTCTTTCTTACCGAAAACACTACCCATAAAAACTTGGAAATAATTTTTGCACACATAGAAAACGTTGTCACGGATAGGGAATAAAACGCACTCCCCGATTGGGACCCAGTATGAGAATTCCCTTTTATATTTCCCTAGCATTTTTAGAAGCTTTGAAAATTTCTTGAAATGATTAAAATCGTTGAAAATTCTACAAATTCCCTTGAAATCTCTGGAAATCCTTTAAATATTGTGAACTCTTTTCACCAAAATTGGACTGAATTCAAAATTATTGATTTTTATTTTAAATAATTTGAATTCAGAAGAGTTCTAATAATCAAGACTCTACAGGGGCTGCTAAAGTTATGGAAAGTCGCGTTTCACCAGAAATTTATGAATAAGTTGCGAAGAATGAACAGGTGATATATCGCTTTGTAAATATAATTCCTCTTCTGAACGCTAATTTTTACAAATAAATAATAATATGTTCATTTTTGTTACCTAAAAAGATTTATAGGAAAGAAACTTGGCTTTTTAAGACTCGGAAAACGAACCCTACGTTCGAAGAACTCTGATAAAATTGTTTGATGAATTGTTGATTATAAAATGATTTTTTTTTAATTTTTATAACTTTGAATGTACAAGAGATCTATTGGTCAGGACTCCGTGGGGGCTATCAAAGTTGTGAAAGGCCGCATTTCGGCAGAAATTGCTGAATAAGCTGCGAAGAATAGACAGGTTCGTTTTCGGTTTGTGTTTTTTTCAGGCAAGGAAAAAGAACCCTAAATTGATAAATGTATGATAAAATTGTTTCATAATTTGTTGAATTCAAAATGATTTAATTTTCAAATTAATAATTTTAATGTTTAATACTTCAAATTTACAAGAGTTCTAATGTTTAAAAGGATTTTACTCCCTCTCTGAAAAAATATAATTTCTGGCACGACTTCTCGCGCGTGCTGATAGCTCAAGGCTCGTGACACCATAAATTTGTAAAATCTCTGGGCAATCATAAATTTATCGCGAGAATTTGGATCGACAATCGGAAGATGAACGACTAGAAATTGCATGACAGTAAATACATAAATTGAGGTCGTAAATAATTACGAGGATCCGTTTCCAGCTAAGAACCGTTCCGACGGCTCGTTCCACGCGCAATAAACTTTGACTTGCCACCCCATAAAATCATTTACTCGTTAATGGCTATATGACCTAGTCGCAAGTCGGTGTCGGGGATTGCCTGAAAATAGCCCCGTTACTAATTCTGGAAATCGAAACATAAACAGTTAGGGCCGCCTGAACCGTTTCCAATTGAAATGCAGAATATTGTGCAATATGCTCGACTGAGCACTCGCGCACTGCGGCCCTTCCGAGATACGAGTTCCTCGGGTTACTGAAACGCGGTTTTGGTGTACCTACTTTCTGAAAGAAGTTTGCCTTGAATTTTAAGCAAAGTACATATCAATCAGGTAGTTAAATTTGAAAAAATGTCTTAAACAAATAGTTCAATTTTCAACCAGAAATATGAATTTTTCACTGAAACTGAAATTTAGTAATTGTGAATTCTCTTTCGTTAAACCTCCTTGGGCTTTAACCAATACATTCTCATCACCTGTCTCCAGAGAAAAAAAGTTCAAAGCTAATTTTAAGATCTAGTTTTTGTTTACAATTTCGTTTTTAATCGTATTTTTCACGAATAAAACGAACATTATCGAACCAAGCAAAAAATGTTAAGCATAAAATTTGTAAAACTTTGTGTCATGAGTCATGAGGATAAATTGTTTGTCTTTTTGAGTACTATATGAATAGTCATACATCGAATTTTTAAATCTTAAAAAAAATGGTTTCAACATTTTTGAAAATGCTCTAACTTTTTCAATTTTTATCCAAAATAGCTGCCTAGAACTTGACGTTCATTTTAGGACTCTTAACTAGAATACCAAAGCACCATCCAATCTGTCAATTCTTTCAAAATTTATTGTGTTGACAGACTAAAAATCTACACACACAAACACGCACACACAAACAAACACATATACACACACAGCTAAACACATTCGCCAAAACCTGTTTTTCGAATTCATAATGTCTTAAAACGTAGATATTTGACACAAACGGGAAAAAGGGACAAATTTTACACAAATCTCATATCTTCATTGATGAGAATGTAAAGCAATACATTTGTAATTGTATAGAAAATTAATTTTTAATTAAAAATGGAATACAATCTTACCTGGAAAACGCTAGAAGCGTAGCGGAAAGGCGCCGTGCGCGGTTACTCACTTGAGTATATTGCGCAATATTATGCACTTCACTCCAATTGGAAACTGTTTAAAATTTTTACCCAAATAGTTAAATTTTCTAATAAAAAAACTGCTTAGTTGAAAGTTTATAACTACTTTGTAAAACTCATTTTTAAGATTGATATCTTGAGTTAAAAATTTAATTATTTTGTTTGTTAAAGAGTTCTTTTTTAGCTGAGAATCCAACAGTCCCATTTTTGGTCAAAAAATGTATCCTTTATGAGTTAAAAATTCAACTATGTGGCTAAAAAGGTGTCTGGTTTGAAAAATCGTCTTTCTGGTAAAAAATGAACTTTTTTTATAAGTCCATCTTTCGAGTAGAAATCTAATTTTTTTCTAACAAAATTCGTCTTCTTGGTTTAAAAATTCAATAATTTGGTAGTAAATTAATCTATTCAGAATAAAAAGGATATTCTGTTCGGAAATTCACAATTTCGATTTAAGGGCATGTGACACAGCTAAATACCTATATTACCGACCTCACTTTTTCCGTTCACTGAATGTTTTTTTGAACCTAAGAACGTTTTTTGTAAATAAAATATCGAGCTGAAACTTTGGGAAATGTATTAGAGCACAATAAAGTACGTTTAGGTACTGCATTTTGGTAGGTACTTCACTGAAAATTATTTCATCTTTTTTCTGAACCTCAACATTTTTTGAACGTTCGAACTTTTT
>NC_046657.1:22018590-22051729 GCF_010883055.1 Belonocnema kinseyi | reverse complement strand
GACCGATATTTTATGTATAAAAAAAGTTCGAACGTTCAAAAAATGTTGAGGTTCAGAAAAAAGATGAAATAATTTTCAGTGAAGTTCCTACCAAAATGCATTCAACAATTTTGCTAGAAAATTGAATTACTTTGTAAAGCTTCTTTTTTTTAAGATTAACATCTTTAGTTGAATATTTAACTATTTTGATGATAATTTGTTTCTTTTTGTTAAAAATAATTCTTTTATCTTCTTTTATCAAAACCATTAGGATAAAAATTTAACTGTTTTATGATTGAAATATTGAATTTTAATCTGTTTGGTTCATAATTTGACCATTTAGTTGAAAATGCATTTTTTTCGGTTGAAAATTCAACTATTTTGTTTTAAATTTAACTGTTTTTTTGTCTCCTGAATATTCATCTTGGTTGGTTTTTGAAAACAAAAATATTTTCTTTATCTTTCCGGTGTGTTGTTTAAAGATTATTTTCATATAATTTAATTGTGCTGCAATTGGAAGTTCTTCGAATAACAATTCTAATTTTTTGTGATCCCAATTGACAATTAATAAATTATTAAGAAAAAAAAGAAAGGGTTTGCCACTTCATCATCGTGTCTTTTTTATTTCTAGCTCTTTCACAACAGAATTCTGCCAACCTGAACAATTAATTGCTTTTGGGATTCAACGGTGAAAGTCGAGCAACAGTTGTTGATTCCGAGCCGAAACGATTTTTCGCTCAGATTCGAGATTTCTGTGTCAATCACAAATTTGCTAATTTAAAGAAATTACTCGCAGATGTTTCTCTTCTGGCTTTTGAATTTCAAATTCCCTCTCTTCCCTAAAATAAAAAAAAATAACGATTAATCCGAAATGGTAATCCGCCGTAATCCAATTTTAATCCCTTTTAATATAGAGTAATCCGGTTTCGATACATTTTAATCCACATTTAAGGCGGAGTAATCCAGAATATTTCAAGTTATAGTCGCAGTAATCCATTTTAAATATGGAGTAATCCGACTCTAATCTGAAATAATCCACATGTAATTCGCGACAATAGACAGTTTCCCGTGTTATTCGAGTAATCCGGGGTATTTCGAGTAATCGGAGTAATCCATTTGTAACAAGGAGTAATCGACTAGTCATCCACTTTAAATCCACCAACCCAGTGAAATGAGGTTAATCTGAAGTATTTCAAGTTATTGGTAGTAATCCAATAACAATCTAATACTAATCCATTAGTAATCATCTTGTGGTTCATCTGCGATAAACTTATTCAATGGAGTAATCCTGTTATATTTCGGAGTAATCGAGTCATTATTCGGAGTAGTCCAATTGTAATATGGCTTAATCCAGTTTGATCGAACGTAACCCCATGTCTTTAAAGTAATTCAGAGTGATCCACTTTTAATCCATTTTTCATCCACTTTTTACCAAATTTAAGTACAATTTTAGTATAAATTAATCCAGTTCTAATCGGGCCTGATCCACTTTTTGTTCAGCGTTATGCAGAGTAATCCAGTGTAATCCGACTAATTCAGCGTATGTCAAGTACTTCACAGTGATCCATTTTAAATAAGAGAGTAATACACTTTTTATTCAACTTTAATCCAATTGTGGTTTAGTGTAATTCAGAGTTATATAATCCAGTTCGGGTCATTCGTAAGAATCCACTTGTAATGCGTTTTTAATATGAAGTAATCCAGTTCTAATACGTTCTAATCCACATGTAACACCGAGTAATCCAGAATATTTTAAATTATATTCACAGTAATTAATTTAAAACACGGAGTAATCCAACTCTAATATGCAATAATCCACTTATCGTCCAAGGTAATACAGAGTTATCCAGTTTTATTCAAGTAATCTGGAGTATTTCAAGTAATTGGAGTAATTGATCTGTAAGTCAAAGTAATCCACTAGTTATCCACTTTAAATCTAATAATCCAATGAAATCATATTAATCTGAAGTATTTCGAGTATCTGTAAGTAATCCACTAGTAATGAACTTGTGATCCATCTTAAATCAACTTTTAATGGAGTAATCCAGTTATAAATTGGAGTAATCCAATTGTTATCTGGCGCAATGTAACGCAATCCGGAGTATTTCAAGTAACTCAGAGTGATCTATTTGTAATCTGCAGTAATTCACAGGTAATCTACCTGTAATCCACGTGTAATTCACTTTTCACTCAATTGTAATCCAATTTTAGTATGGAGTAGTCCACTTCTAATTAATCCTTATTCACTTTTTGTTTAGTGTTATCCAGAATAATTCAATGTAAAACGACTAATCTGACGTGTTTCAAGTAATTCGTAGTACAAAATTTTAATAATTAAGTAATACAATTCTTATTCCCCTTTAATCCAATTGTGATTTAGCGTAATCCAGAGTGATATATAGTGTATTTCGGATACTCCAGCGTAATCCGATTGTAATGCCGTTTTAGTATGGAGCAATCGAGTTTTGCGACATACTATTTCACAACTGGAGCAATCCAGAGTATTTTCATGAATTCGCAGTAATCCATTTGAAAAACGGAGTATACTAACTCTAATCTGAAATAATGTACTTATGATCC
The DNA here is from genome assembly GCF_010883055.1 of Belonocnema kinseyi. Classification (NCBI taxonomy): domain Eukaryota; kingdom Metazoa; phylum Arthropoda; class Insecta; order Hymenoptera; family Cynipidae; genus Belonocnema; species Belonocnema kinseyi. Next base: position 22,049,170 of record NC_046657.1, on the reverse strand, counting down.
GGGGTAATACAAAGTTATACAGTGTTATTCTGCTATTATTCCTGCTAATTTTATGTATTTCGAGTAATTGGGAATAATCCCCAAGCAATACATTAGTAATCAACTTGTAATCTGAGATCAAATTTTTAATGGTGTAATCCAGTTATAATTCAGAGTAATCCAATTGTAATCTGGCGTAATTTAGCGTAATGGAACGCAATCCGGTGTATTTCAAGTAACTCAGAGTGATCCATTTGTAATTTGGAGTAAAATACTTGTAATATACTTGTAATTCACTTATATTACACTTTTCACTCAATTGTAATCCAATTTTAGGATAAAGTAATCCATTTCTAATCGAGACTTATCCACTTTTTGTTCAGCGTTATTCAGAGTAATCCAATTATTATTTTATCCATTAATTCCATTGTGGTTCAGTTATACAGTTCTAAGACATTCTAATCTACAACTGGATTAATCCATAGTATTTTTAGTAATTCGCAGCAATTTATTTGAAATATAGTGTAATCCAGCTCTAATCTGAAATAATCCACTTGTGATCCGGAGTAATACAGAATTATACAGTTTTTATTCGAGTAGTCCGGAGTATTTCAAGTAATCGGAGTAATCCATTTGTAATGCGGAGAAATCTACTAGTCATCCACTTCAATTCTACTAGGAATAAAGTGTTAATCCGAAATATTCCAAGTGCCTGGAAGTATCCACTAGAAATCTACTAGAACTTCACTAGTAATAAGCTTGTGATCTATCTGAGATAAACTTTTTTAAGGGACTAATCCAGTTATAATTATTTGGAGTAATTTAATTTTAATCTGGTGTAATCCAGCGTAATCGAACGCAATCCGACTTATTTCAAGTGACTCAGAGTAATTTAATTGTATTATGGAGTAATTCACTTGTAATATACTTATAATTCACTTATAATCCACATGTAATCCACTTTGAACTGAATTTTAATGAAATTCTATTATATAGTAATCCAGTTATCATCGCATCTAATCCAATTTTTGTTCAGGCTAATCCAGAGTAATTTAGTGTAATCCGTGTAAATGGCGTATTTAAAGTATTTTAATGCAACTGTGGTCCGGTGTAGTCAATTTGAAATCCAGTATTACAATGTAATCCAGATAAGCCAACGTATTTTGAGTAAACGGAGGAATCCATTTGTATTACAAAGCCACTCGTAATGCGCTTGAAATAAAATTTTAATATAAGGTAACCCATCTATAATCCATCCTGTGTAATCCGAATAATGCAGTGTATTGAATCTAAATCACAGTAATCAATTTATATTTGGTGGTAATCAACTTGAAATCCACTTTTAATGTGGAGTAATCCAGTTCTAATACGTATAATACACTTGTAATGCGCAGTACTGCAATATATTTTAAGTAATCCGCAATATTTCAAGTAATTCGCAGTATTCCATTTGTAATATGGAGTAATAAAATTAGAGTAATCTAGAGTACTTTGTAAGCAATTCGGAATAATATATTCGCAAGGGGAGTAAGCCACTTAAAGTTTAGTAATCCAGTGAAAATCGGATATTTGGAGGTATTTCAAGTACTTAAGAATAATACACTGGTAACCCACTAGTGACCTACTTATGAAATACTTTTTTTAAATGGAGTAAATCAGTTATGATTCATAGTAATCCAATTATAATCCGGAGTTATCCAGCGTAGTCAAGCATAATCCAAAGTATTTCAAGTAATTTAGAGTGATTTATTTGTGATCTGGAGTGATTCACTTGTAATTCGACTTGTGATCTACTTTTAATGTAGAGTAATCCAGTTCTAATCGGACCATATCTATTTTGTAATCTACTAGTAATCCACTTTAAATTCAGTAATTTAATTTGAAAATAAAATTAAAAGTAATCTAATTTAAATTCAGCAATTTAGCGCAATCAAATCTAATTTGAGTAATCCGAGATATGTAAAGTAAAGCGGAGTAATCCATTTGTAATTTGGAGTAATGAGCTTGTAATCCACTTTGAATCCAGTTGTAATATACTTATAATATGGATTAATATAGTTCTAATCCGCTTTATCCACTTGTAAACCAGAGTAATTTATATTAATGCAGTGTAATGCGAAAATCCGTCATATTTGAGGTAAAGCAGAGTAATCGAATTCAATTACCAATTTTGTAAATTAAAGAAATAACTTGCAGATTAAAAAAAACGAAAAAGGCGGAGATGTACAGAGTAATCTATTTCTAAGATGACGTAATCCACCTATAACCCACTTTCAATATGAAGTAATCCAGTCCTAATCCAAACTAATCCACTTTTAAGTAATCCTTTTGTAACATAAAGTAATCCAGTTCTAATTCTGAATAATCCACTTGTAAACCTGAGAAATCTAGAGTAATCTGGTGCCATTTCAGTAATCTGGAATAATCCATTTGTAAGCCGAGTAATTCACTAGTAATCCACTTCCAACATATTATTTCAGTGTAATGCGACTAATCCGCAGTATTGAAAGTAATTAAGAAAATTCACTATTAATCATTAACCATCAGTCATAAAATTTTAATATGGAGTAATCCATTCATAATTTGTAATGACTCAATTGTAATCGGGCGTAATTTAGGGTATTTCGAATAATTCAAAGTAACCCAGGGAAATCCACTGGTAGTTCGTTATAAATCTAGTGTCATGTGCAGATTCGAGAGTATTCCAAGCAATCAGAAGTAATCCACTTGTGATACACTTTTATTATGGAGTAATCTGATTATAATCAGGGAGAAAAATTACTTGTATTTGGGGTATACCTGAATAATCTAGTTCAATGCGGATAATCTAGGGCTTTAAAGTCATTCAAAGTAATTTATTTGTAAGCCAGAGCAATACCCAGTAATATACTGAACACTTGTAATCCCACTTTTTAATATGGAGTAATACAGATATAATATGGTGTAATTTGGTTATAATCTGGAGTAATTCAGTTATAGTCTTAAGTAATACTTTTATCATCTGGAGTAATCGACTTGTAATCTGAATTAATCCAGTTCAATCCAAGTAATTGGTAATATGGAGTAATCCTTTACAAATCATCTTTTTAATGTAGAGTAATCCAGCGCTAATGCAGCGTAATCTTTTTTTTATACAGCGGAATTCGTAATATTTCATCGTTTATTTCATTTCAACAATTATAATCTAGGACATTTCAAGTAATTCGAAGTAATCCACTAATAATATTTGTACATCTTTAGTCCACTTCGAATATGAAGTACTCAATTCTTATTCGAAGCAATTTATTTGTAATCCGAGGTAATCCATATAAATCAAGTCTAATCTGAGTAATCCGAAATATTTCAAGAAATTTGGAGTAATCCATTAGTAATCCACTTCTAATTAACTTTTTATGTGGTGTAATACCCTACTTAATCGAAGAAATTCACTTGTGAATCAGAATAAATCTATCTGTAACCAAATGTAATCTCGTGTTTTATGAATAATTCGGCGTATTTCAAGTCATTCGCAGTAATTCATTTGTAAAGGGGAGTAATCAACTAGTAATCCACTTGCAACATATGCTTCTAGTATGGAGTAATCACATTATAATTCGAAGCAATACACTTGTAATTCGAAGTAATCCACATGTAATCCCATGAAATGCAGATTCTATTAGATTTTAGAAGAATGCAGTGTAATCCGAATAATCCGGAGTATTTAATGTTTTTCGGAGTAATATATTTCTAATACGAAATAATCCTCTAGTAATCCACTTGAAATTCATTTCTAATATATTTTTAATAATTATGCAGTGGAAGTCATTTTTTAGCCGTAATTGATTACCCTTTTCGATGAAAACCAACGATTTTACTAAAATCGTTTTAGTAAAAAATTTAACTTTTGTTTAAACATTCAACTTTTGTGTTGAAAATTCGTACAATTATTAAAAATTCAACTATTTTGGTAAAAAATGTAGGTACATGATTATTATTTATTTTTATTTGCTCAAACATTATTTTGTTAAAATTTCTTCTTTTTGTAAATGAAGATTCTTACTAGAAAGCTTTTTATCTTTAAACTTGACTAATTTTAATTTCTTAAAAATTCGTCTTTTCGGGTTGAAAATTAATATTCTTGCATAAAAATTCTACAATTTGTATTTCTTAAGTGCGCGTTATTTGGAAGAACATTAATCTTCTTAATGCAAATTCCACTAATTTGGTTAATAATTAGTGTACTTTCTTGAAAATCAAACAATTTTTCTTTAAAAGTATTTTCTTTTTTTCTTAAAAGTCAAATCAATTTCAATTTTGTTGAAAATATTTTTTTTTTTTAGTTAAAATATAATTTTCTAAATTGCTAACATTTTATACAACTTTAAACTAACAATTTATACTCTTCAATCTTCACTCCTTCTGTTTTGAATAAAAAAATTGTGATAAAAAGATGAAGAAAAAACAGTATGTATGTACACCTGACAAGAAAATTTTGCACACAAAAGTTAGTTTAGTTTCTTCCGCGTCTCGTGATTCACGTCCAATTACGAAATGCATGAAATACCGCCGCTTCCCCCTCGAGGCGGATTCCGATTTCCCCTTCTCTGGCGCGTCGAAAAACTGCGCGTGGTAAACAGTGGGCGGAGCTGAGGGCGGAGCGACTGTCCCCACCAATTTATAGAGAGTTGAGAAAGGCTCGTGGGTGTTGCGGTCGCAACACCCACCCCCTTTTAAAAGGCAGGAAGCCTCTTTGCATTCCACGAGAACCGTAATTTTCTTCTAATGATAATAATATATGACATATCAACAAATTCAGAATAAAAGAAAATAATAGACACAAAATAGTAAAAGCAGTTACAATAATATTATATTTTGAAAATCAACGGCAGCAGCAATATTATTTTCACCAATAATAAGAAATAAGTTTTTTTTTTTTAATAAAATAACGGATTTCCTCTAAAATAGTTTACGGGATTTTTAATAAAAAAGGTTTATATTTATTTGTTTAAGCTTTTAGAACGAAGATGCAATTAATTTTTTTACCTGATAGAAAAATGATGTCCTGATTATCAGTGAGATTTCACTTTTTGTAAATTTTTGAGAGTTATGTACTTGCTTATTATTTTGTTTGTTATAGGAAAAAGCGAAATAATTGAGATAATTTAAATAAAAAATTGCATGGATCTTCAGAGCTTATAAAAAAATGAATACACAAATGCATGAAAAAATTGCCGAAAATATATATTATTGCCGAATTATAAAAGTTTACAAATTTCAAATAACTAAAAGATTTTAAATTGTAAAATAAATTCTAAATTTAAAAATATCCTAAACTAAAATGTACCGACTTCGAGACCGACTTATAAAATAAACGAATTATTAAATTCCTACAAATATTTCAATTCCCAAAATTTCGAACTGCTGAACATAGTTAATTGATTATTAATTTATGAGCTATTTATGAAATTTTAAATTAGGGAAACAATTTAGTTAATCATTCATTAATTATTTTCGGCAATTTTTAAATTTCAGGAATAGAAATAATTATAGGAATTTAACAATTCAGTCAATTTATAATTCGTGAATTTATATTTTCGGCAATTTTATTTCGTTAATTTGTGGTGTTGTTATTCATTTTTTCGTTATTTTGTATTATTCCAGGATATTCAAATACTTTGAAAAATAGCAATGAAGAACTAATTTTTTATATTGCCGTTTTACAATAAAGCCACTATACAATGAATATAGTTATTATATCTAGATATTACAAATAAGGAATTTAATAAATCATAAAATATTGTTTTCTTTTACAATTAAATAATAAACTCTTAACTGTGATATTTTGTTGATCAAATAACACTTTGTGAGAAAATTAAAATATATAGTCACTCCAAAAACCATTAACGAATATTTTTGGTCTTTAGCAACACTCAAATTAATCGAAAACTATTTTTCGAAGAATTATAATAAATCTATGTTGAAATTAATTTCTGAGAATTAAAAACAAGAAAATAAGTATTATCACCTTGTTTTTAAAAGTATATAAATATAACTTGCATCATATTTTTGAGAAAATTAAAAAAAAAGATTTTTGTATACTTCAGGTGTGTCAGAAAAAAAATCTAGAAGATTTTAAAGACATTTTTTCATTTTATAGGATTTAAAAAATACTATGAAAAATTCGAGTCCTTTTAAAAGATGTTTAGGACTTTTAGAAGTTGGAAAGGAATCGAGAAATATTTGATAAATTTTCAAAAATGTTTCCCAGTTTTCAAATATTTCTAATCTATTCAAAACGTCTTAAATTCCTGTAAATATTTTTAACTGACTCGAATTTTTCTCAAAATTTTCAAATATATCATTCGAAATTTAAAAATTAAATTTAAATTAAAATTTAAAGCTCCTAAAAAGTTTAGTTTTTAAATATTAAAAAATCTGCATTTCTAAAAAACGTTTAAAGTTTAAACATTTTGTTTTAAAATATTCTAAACTTTTTTACATTCAAAAACAAAAAAAAATTATTAAAAATTTTCACACGAATATGAGGAGAATGCTTTTTTTTATTTTGTCAGACCTTCTGAACCTTCTAATCTCTCAAAATTATTTAACTTTTTCTTTCATTTTTTTTGTTTATTCTGAAAAATTCAAAAAATTGCCCATTAATATTAAGAATTTGTTTTTATTCTCTGGACTCTCTCTTATTTTGAATTGACGAACTTCGAAATTACATCTTTTTCGGATAAAAATGCAACTGTGATTCAAAGTTTTAAAAATTGGTTAACAAATCAACATTTCTTGGTGAAAATTTTACTGTTTCAGAGATAATATTTGAGTGTTGCAAAAAAGAACTAAAACATTTTCTGGATTGAAATTCAACTATTTTAAAAATTTATTTTTATTTAATTAAAAATCCATCTGTTAAAAAAAAATGTCATGTTTTTAGAATAAAAACGCAACTTTTTGGTTGGAAATTGAACTATTATACTATTTTCTTGAAAATTTAACTATTTCGTAGAAAATGCACATTTTCATGCTAAAAAATGAACTGAAATCTTTCCTGGGTGAAAGTTCCACTTGAAAGAAATTTGACGCTTTTACTACAAATTCATCAATTTTAGTAGAAAATTTGATTTTTTTTTGTTTGATAAAAATGCAAATATTTGGTTTGTTAAAAAAAAAAGTTTGTTAAAAATTCATCCTTTTTAGTTGAAAAAGTTCCTCTTTTTGAATTCAAAAATCAACTTTTTTCGTAGAAACTTATTTTTGTTTGTTGAAGAATTCAATTTTTGTTCTTGTAGAATGTAGAGTCAACGGGAATCTTTTTTTTTAAGGAAAAATCAACTTTTTTCAATTAAAAATTCTTCTTCTTCAAGAGAAATTGCATCTTTAAAAAAAATGCATCTATTTGATAAAGAATTCAACAATTTTGTTTTGTTGAAAATTCATTTTTTGACAGAAAATGTAACTTCTCCATTTTTATAAGATTGATCTTTTTCAGTTGATAATTGGCATTTTTAATTAAAAAATCATTTTTTGCTGAACACTCATATTTTTGGTTTGAAAATTCAATTTTTTTAGAGAAAATTTGTCTTCTGACTTGAGGGTCAATAATTTAGCTCAACTTTGATTTATGTTTTGAATGAAAATTAACTGAATTTTGTACATGATGTTTGAATTTTGAACCTAGAAAGACAAATTCCCAATGAAAAAGTGTCATAGTTTATATTTCATTAAAAAAGAATTAAATTTATAGAACAAATAAGAAAAGAATTTTTAAACCAAAAAGACTAATTTCAAACAAATATTTTCTCCAAAAATTGAGTTTTCAAACAAACATTTTTACTAAACAAAAAAAATATAACTAAAAATTTTTTTACAATGGAAAATTTGCATTTTCTGTTAAAAAATTAATGTTAAACAAAGAGAAAGTGTTTTCCACTAATCGGTTAAATTTTCAACCAAAGACATAAGCCTTCAATAAAAAAAATTTTTAACAATGTAGTAGTTGCGATTTTATTATTTAAATACTCAAGCAGAAAAGAATGTTTAACCAAAAAGTTGCATTTTCATTTTAAAAAATGGAATTTCTTCTAAAACAGATGAAGTTTTAAATCAAAAAGATAAAATTTCTAAAAAATAGTTGAATTTTCGGTTGAAAAAGATTTCAGTCAAGTTTTCACGATCAAAATATGAATTTTTAAACAAGTAATAATCTTCTACGAACTAAATTGTGTTTTCAATCCAAAAAGACGAATTTTAACAAAAAAGGATGACTTTTTAACAAAATTGTTGGATTCTCTACCAAATAATTCCATTTGTATCAAAAAGATGAAATTTCTTTTAAAGCAGAAAAAATTGTTATTACAGAAAACATTCGAGTTTTCATCGAAAAAAGATTCCAGTAATTGACTCTTCCAAGATAAAAAAATTGTTCGAAAAAAGACTAATTTCTAATAAAAAGCGACAAATTTTTCTTAAGTGGAACTTTCATCCAGGAAATATTTTAGTACATTTTTTAACAACAAAATATAAATTTTAAACAAAAAGTGAATTTTCTACAAAATAGTTCAATTTTCAAGAAAATAGTAGAATCTCCAACAAAAAAAATATGACTATTTAATAAAATAGTTGAATTTTCAACCAAACAGATGTATTTTTATCCAAAAAATATCTAATTTCTGCTGAAGCAGGTGAATTTTTTAATCAAAGACACAATATTTTTTTAATTTTAAGTTTTCAACCGAAAAGTTGCATTTTACTTCTTCTAAAACAGGCGAATTAAGCAAAACAAAACTTTTAAAAAATAGTTAAATTTTCATCCAAAGAAGATTTTAGTTTACTTTCTAACACCAAAATAAGAATTGTAAACAATTTGCAACAAGAATGGATGTTCTTTTAAGAAAATTTTGAAATTTTCAACCAAATAAGAAAATTTATGCCTAAAAGGATAATCTTCAGAAAAAACTTGTTGCAAATTTTCAAAGTTTTAATCTGAAAATATTTAATTTTTAACCTTTTTAACTTTTCCTATTTTTAAAATTTTAATCATATCTTATTCAGATTCGAGATTTTTCAACTCAAAATAAGATTGTTCAATTATAAGAGCTTTGAATTATAATTAAATTATACAATTTCAACTACTTTCTATTAAAATTGTCCATTTAAAAAAGATTGTAATCTGAAATTTTTCAAGTTGGAACGCTTTTAATTAGAATAAATTAGAATAAGAATAAATTTAATCTGAATTCGACCATTTTCAGTTTAAAAAAATATATTTTCAAAAAAAAAAAAGAAAAAACGATTTTCCAACTTAAGGGATGAAATTTGAATTAACGGGATAAATTTTTAACGAAAATGGTGAATCTCTCCAAGGAAAAAATTATTTTATCCTATTTATTAAAAATATATCATTTTTGGTTGAAAATGAAGATTCAATTATTTTGTTGATAAGTCATATTTTCTGACGCAAAATTAAAAATTAAACTGATTTGTAGAAAATTTAAAATTCTTAAAAATAAAAGTTAATTGAAAAATAGTATTGTTGGCTCTATATTCAACTGCTTGTTTGAAAATTGAACTTTTTTGTTAGAAAATAATTTTTTGTTTTTCGTTTAAGATTGATAAATTTATTTAAAAGTTTATCTCTGTATTGAAAAATTTAACTAATTTCTTGAAAATTTGTATATATATTGAGAATAATTTTTTTCAACTGAAAATATAGCTATTCCGTTTTTGGTTAAAAATTTGTACTTTTAATTGGCAGTTGACCTTTTCTACTTAAAAATAATTGATTTTGTAGATAATAGAAATTTGGCTCGAAAGCTTAACAATTTGGATTCACTTTTGTTCCTTTTTGACTGAAAAATATTTATGTGTTGGAAATTCGTCTTTCCAGTTGAAAAATTCACAATTTTAAGTGAAAAGTGTAAAATAAAATGTCAAAATTCATCTATTTTAAATTTTAATCAAACTTCATCATCTTGGCTTACAAATAAATCCCTTTTAGTAAACATTTCATGTGTTCGGGTGAAATATCAACTGTTATATTTTCAATAAACTATTTGGTTAAAAATTTAATTATTTGGTTGCAAAATTATCTAAATATTTACCTTGAAATTAAAACATATCAATAAAAATTTGATTACATTTTTTTTTATCGGAACATTAACTATTAAAAAATTTACATTAAATATTATAAGCAATTATTCATCTTTTTGTTGAAAATTCAGATTTAAAAAAGTAACTATTTAATTGAAGATGCAATTACATTTTTGATTTAAGTTTAATCTTTTTTTTTTTTATTAAAAATGCAGCTATTTTGTTGGCAATTGAATTATTTTATGGGGAATTTAACTTGTTTATTCAACATTCGTCTACTACTCGAACTGGAGAAAAAAGTCCTTTTGGATTTAAAATTTATCTTATGGATTGAGAATTTAATTGTTTTGTAAAAAATTGAATTATTTGGTTCAAAATATCACTGTTTTTAAGTAAAATTTAATATTTTTTGTTTGAAAATCGAATGTTTGGTTAAGAATTTATCTTTGCAGGCTAAAAATTCAACAATTTAGTTAAAAATTTGACTATTCCCGTGCAGAAATTCCAATTTGGATCTGATCGGGGCCAGATCTGGCAGAATTTGGCCCAAATCAGGCTATCTATATGGGGCCAGACTCGAAATGAAACGCGATGCCCGATCTGGGCCCGAGCACTGCGCTCAAAGATAACCATACCTGATCCCGATCGGGCCCATATTAATTTATTTTTCTTATTTTTAATTAAAAGGGATTCTTAAATAAAATAATATTAAAATCGAATATATCACCTCCTTAACTGGAATTTGAGAATATAAATATCAGGTTATCTAACAGATCGCGGTATGAAAAAAATTGGAGTATGTCAGACACTTTTTTTCGAGCAAACGGAAAAAGTCAAACGACGCATTATAACAGCCAGCATTTGTGTTTAATAAACCGTTTAAGTATTTTGCAATAGATTTTTGGTTTTAATTTCTAAATTGAAGTTGCTTTCAATTTCTATATTGAACCTAATTGTGAAAAGTTATTTTGAAATAAGTGGATTATATTATCGCACTGGCTCATTAAGTTATTTTTACAAAAGCGAATATAAATAAGAAGGTTGTATTTACATTCCGATAGTATATATATATATATATGGCGTTTATAACGCCATTGTTGATCTAATTCGTTTTCATATTCAACAAATGAAATATTACTTTTGCTACTTTTCTTATAAATAAATAACCCCATTTCGAGGTTAGGTTTCATCTTAACATTCTTAATAAATTTACTTATTATAGTCTTCAACACGTAATTCAGGAAGATTTTGAAGTATACTATACCTACGCATTCGTCTTGTGCTCACTTTTGGTATTTTTTCCACTTATTTTGTCGGTTTTCCAAATAATAATGGAAATATTTTTGACACTTGACACTTGACGTTGAAACTTGGGCGATTTGGAGTCAACCCACTTTAGTCCCCGAAATTAATGGAGCGCCATCTACTGTCAAGCTTGGCTGTTAAGTCGGGCTCTAGACGGGGCCAAATTTAACAACCACAAAATTGTGTGCCCGATCTGGCCCAAATCGGAAATAAGGCAAACATTTGGCAATTTCTGCACGGGTTTTGTTGAAAAAATAATTAATTTCTTGAAATTTCCTTTTAGATTGAAATTTAACCGAAACCCACATTTTTCGGGTGAAATAAATAAATAAATTTGAAATGTGCAAAATTAAATCTGAATTTAAAATTATCAATTTTCAGGGAAATCAACAATACAATTAATCTTTCAAAAAATTATTATCTTCAACATCCAAATAATGCGCTCAACAGCTTCGCCGTAGATTGTAGAAGCGTCCTTTTACAATCTTACCTTACTTTTACAGGAGATTTTTTAGAGGTGATTTTGTAGAAAAAAAAACTAATTTCCTTGAAATTTCGAAAAGGTCTACTCTATTTTCCATGGACCTGGAGTCCTGGACTCAAGATGTTCTCTTTCAATGATGAGCACCTTTACACGTTTCGTAGTCGCCGGACGCAATTTTGGCCAACTTGCGTCGTAAATCTAAAAATCAAGGATAGCCGTGCACGCCGAGCGCGAGGTTTCAAGCCCTTTTTCTGTCAACGAAAATCTCGGAACCTCGAAATTTCTTATGGTCGGACGACGGCCACACGCCGGCCACCATAAACTGCCATAAACGCCATAAACCCCCATAAAGTCATCAACTCGTAAAATTTTCTCTTGCATCCTCGCGCTCGGCCCGCTCGGCCGTGGTGTCCCCGTAAATCATACGTTCCCGAGACATTGTCAAAAGGTCGACTCAGAATTTCGGAAGATGACCTTGACTCGCGCTAGCACGAAAAAGGCCTCATAACGGACCTTATTTTTTGTCGCTCTTCAAATTTACTTAAAATCCTTCAAATTTAAATCTTTCAAAGTTGGGGTAGTTGAAAAAATTTCAGTTTTCATTTGTAAGCAGAATATTTCTGTTTTTATGTTTAGACAAAATTTCAGTGAATAGAGAGAGCTGCAGATGTGAAAAAAGGGGGTTTCTTATCTAAAAAAAAGTGGTGTTGGCTCAGAAAAAAAGTTAAACAAAAAAATTGTTTTCCTGGATAGACACTCTCGGTGAATGAGTATTGCCCACCCTGTATCGAAATTGGTCGAAATAGAAAGTCTTATATATAATTTTTTTTCTCACAAAAAAACGTGTGTAATTTTTTTAAAAACTTTTATATTTAAAAAAAAATCAAATTAAATAGATGCGTATTTGTACTTTCTTTAAAATAAGCACAAGATGATATATTTTTTTGTTTAGTCGTTTTAAAGTTATAACAACTTAAAAAAATAAAAAACACTTTTCAATACTGAATATCTCGGAATCTAAAACTCCAAAGAGGGAGATTGGAAAGTAAATTTTTTCATTTTTGACCATTTTTTTTAAATTAAAATTTTCTTTCTTTTTTATATACATTGGCTTTCCATTCCTTAAAATTGTTTATATTTCTTAAATTTTAAGTGTTAAGAATTAAATCTAAAAATAATTACTTTTATTACCAAATTTGGGACACATATATTGACCCTTTTTAATACCCTTGCGCAGTTAAATAAAATAATGAAAACTTTAAAATTATCCAATAAATTTTTGTAAATATTACACATATTTCCTGGTCTCAAATATTTAAAATCAGAATTATTTAATTATACACATTTAATGAATAGCAGTATTGGAAAAAAATAATTTTAATATAAATTAATCAATTTTTTAAGAAAACTTACAATTTCTAAATATTTCAAGACATTTAGGTTGTGTTGATTTTTTTCGCTTGAAATAAGTATGTTACAACAAAACTAATTGGCAAGACTACATTTTAAACAATTTGTTACCATTTTTTACCGTTTTTACCGTCAGCTTTTCAAAAACAAAAATCATTGGATCTTTAAGATTTCTAATTTTTTAACAATTTTAGGTAAAGTTGGCCTTTTTTAACTAAAAATTGGTATTTTAATACAAAAACATGATAATTCTAACAAGATTTATAATATTTAATTATTTTAAAAAGTTTTTCTGTAAGAAAGATTTAAAACTTTTAACAATTTGAAAACAAAAATCATTAAGATTTAAACAATATTTGCGATTTTCGAATAGATTCAGGTTATATTAACTTTATTCATATGAAATCGATTTCTTTATCTAAAAAAAATCAGTATATTTAAACAATATTTAGAATATTTAAACAATCTTGGAGTATGTTAGTGCTTTTTTTAACAGAAATTGGTATTTTCAATTTAAAAAACTAAATTTCAAAGGAGATGCACAAATGTTAAAAATTTAAGGTTATATATTAACATTTTAGACCAAAAATTTATATTTTGAAAGGAAAATTATTATATTTTTTAAAAAAGATTCAGAATCTTTCAATAATTTCGGATTAGGTTACTAGTGTTTCTCATCGGAAGTTGTTAGTTTTAATTTTAATAAAATTATATTTTTAAAAAGTTTCACAAATTTTAACAAGCTTCGTTATTTGATATTTTTAAACAAAAATAATTGTTGTTTTAACAAGATATGCAATTTTTTAACAATTTTAGGTAAAGTTAGAGTTTTTTCCAGGAAATTGGGTTTTAAAAATAAAAATAATTATATTCAAACAGGATTTATAAGGTCTTAAACCATTTAAAATGATGTGGACGTTCTTTGTCGGAAATTAGTATTTTAATTTAAAAAGTTAAATTTCAAGAAAATTCTTTAAACAATTTCAACAATTTTAGGTAATTTTAGCATTTGAGACCAATATTTGGTATTTTAAAAGAAAGAACATTATATAATTTGAACAAGATTTAGTATATTATAACAACTTTTTATTATTTTTGTATTTTTTCGCCAAAAATGTTTTTTTTAAACATTTTTTTGAACCATTTTAGGCTATAATGAAGTTTTTACTAAAAAATAGTTTTTTAAACATAAATTATTATAATTTAAACAATATTTATAATATTTTATTAATTTTGGAATATGTTAGTGTTTCTCGTAGGTTATGTTAGCATTTTTCACCACAAATTGGCATTTTAAATAAAAAATCATTGTATAATTTAAACAAGATTTCCAATCTTTTAATAAATTCGGATTATACTAGTGTTTCTCGTCGGAAATTGTTTTTTAAAACAATTTTTGGTTAGGTTAGTGTTTTGCAAGAAAAACCGCTGTTTTAGAACAAAAATGATTAAAATTTAAACAAAATTTAGAAACTTTTACAATTTATATATTTTTATAGTGTTTTTTCTCGGTCGTTGGTCTTTTGATTTAAAAATTAGATTTTAAAGAAGATGCACAACTTGCAACCATTTTAGTTTTAGTTATAATTTTGCAGCGACAATGGGTATTTTAAAGAAAATTCATTATAATATGAACAAGATTCAAATTCTTTCAACAGTTTTAAATTATTTTACAGTTTTTCCTCCGAAATTAGTATTTTTAGTTTAAAAAAATATATTTTGAAGAAGATTTACAACTTTTGACAAGTTTAGGTTATGTTAGCATTTCACAACGAAAATTGGTATTTAAACGTTTTTCACAGGAAATCGGTTATTTTAATAAAAAATCATTCGATTTAAGGAAGATTTGCAATTCTGAACAATTTTCTCCTATCTTTTGTAGTGTTTTCAATGAAAATTGTTAATATTAAACAAAATTATTAGGTTTCAAAGAATATTTATAATTTATTGACAACTTTAGAATATGTTGATGTCTTTTACCTAAATTAGGCTCTCTAAACAAAAAATTTTTGGATTCTAATGCAATGATTTTTATTTGAAATAATAAATTGTACATGCTTGAACAATTTCTAATTGCGTTTGCTTTTGTCGCCGTAAGCTAACATTTTTATTAAAATGTCTTTTACATTTTAATTGAAAAATTATGTGAGGCAAAAAAAAATCGCGCGCTTTTGTTTTCTGATAATTTTAAAATAAGGGTTCGGAAAATATTCCGAAATTAATTTTTCATGAAACTGCAAATGCAAAATGCAAACAAGACTTGGAGAATTATTCAATTAAATTTTTTAATTAAAAATGAGCAAAATAAAAATAGATAATTCCAGTCGAAATTTTGCTCTTAATTCTACTAATTTTGAATGCGACACGAAAAACTTCATTATGCTTAAAAATGAAATCATAACAACTACTTTTAGAAAATTAATTTTTTTAAATTCTACAATTTGCTCAGAAAATGACTAATATTCAAAGTGAGTAAAATTAAGACTCATCTTAATGTGACTCATTTTTAATTTAGGAAGAAAAGTTTAATTATCTTTAGAAATAAAATCATAACGACTTCTTTTTGAAAATTAATTATTGAAAATTGTACAATATGGGCAGGAAATTACTTGACCAGGAAGGATCTGAAAGTTGCCCTCGAAAAATTGAAAGGTTCTCGGGAAGTTTAAAATTTAGGATTTAGGTACCGAACTCGGGCCCGAGAGGCGAGGGATTTTATGATCGTATTTACAGCCAATTTTATTGCTAAGTCCCGTGAAATGTACATTGTCTATTGTATTCCTCTTCTTTTCAAAGTGTCCTTTTCCAAATTTTCAAACCTCGCATTTGTCCCCCGAAAAAAATTTTCAGGGAGTCAAGGACATTTTTCACCCTTTACAAATTCACTGGTTTTGCAGTTATAAATAATTATTATTGTATTATTAAGCCATTTCCGTTTAGGTTAAGGTTAGAAATGAGCGTGACTTAATCGGTGAGGAAGGCTATAATTCGGAGGAGGGGGTATAGAATTTCAGATTGATCTAGAATTCCCGATTTATTTAAATAACACGTTCATTGCGCAAAACTGCTCCGACCCATGTTGCTGATCAATCTCTCTAACAATCACCCCAGGCGAAGAGCTTCAAGAAGTCATCATGTGAGCTTCCCCACTTGGGTCTATTAGTATCCAAAGTCTTTTGTTTCAGCCGAGATTCAGTCTACTGACATTATTTTTATCAAATATTTTTCGCCTGCCAATTCGTCTAAGCATTTTATCCCTCTTCGAATATTTATCTTTTTAAATTTTTATTTAATTACTACGTTATAAATTCATCTGTTTTGTTTAAAATTTTTGGTATAAAATTAATCTTCTTGGTTAAAAATTTAACTAATTTGTTGAAAATTCGTCCTTCAAGGTGAAAAAATTGATTTTTTTAAATTGAAAATGTAAGTTTCTCATCTCTGGTTGGAAAATCCGCCATATAATTTAAAGTGGATCAATTTTGTTGAAAATCAAAATATTTGTTTGAAAATTTATCTTCTTAAGATTAAAATGTATATATTTTGTTGAGAAGTTGTTGGTCGTGGGAAATTACAAATTATAATATTCCCTTGAAATTCTATGGTCGAAAGTAAATTTTTTAAATCAAAATTTAACTATTCTGTTTTAAATTTGAAATGTAGTAAGGATTGAAATACTTTGTTAAACATTCTTCTTTTTTTGGTAGAAAATTAATCTTCTTGGTTAAAAATTTAACTTATTTTTTTTTTTAAATTAATTTTCTAAGGTACAAAACTTATTTCTTAAATTGAAAATGTAACTTTTCCTTTTTTGGCGGGAAATTGTATTATTTTTAAACTTGAATTTTATTGTAAATTCAAGTACATTTGATTAAAATTTTATCTTTTTCAGTTTAAAATTTAATCACTTCGTTGAAAATGCATCTATTTTTTAAAATATTCTTCTTTTTGGTAGAAAATTAATCTTTTTGGTTAATTTGAA
The DNA here is from genome assembly GCF_010883055.1 of Belonocnema kinseyi. Lineage (NCBI taxonomy): Eukaryota > Metazoa > Arthropoda > Insecta > Hymenoptera > Cynipidae > Belonocnema > Belonocnema kinseyi. Next base: position 22,031,933 of record NC_046657.1, on the reverse strand, counting down.
AATTTATCTTTTTAAGTTTAAAATGTAAATATTTTGTTGAGAAGTTGGCGGTTGTGGGAAATTCATCTGTTTCAGTAAAAATTTTAATATTTACTTTAAAATGTATGGCCGAAAGTAAATTTTTAGAAATTCATCTGTTTCAGTAAAAATTTTAATATTTACTTTAAAATGTATGGCCGAAAGTAAATCATAAAATAAAAATTTAACTATATTCTATTTTTAATTTAAAATGTAGTAAGAATTGAATTACTTTGTTGAACATTATTCTTTTTTGGTAGAAGATTAATCTTCTTGGTAAAAAATTTATCTTATTTTTTAGAAAAATCAGTTTTCTAAGGTAAAAAATTTATTTCTTAAATTGAAAATGTAACGTCTCCATTTTAGGCGGAAAATTTTACTATTTAATTAAAAGTTTATGAATTTTCCTGTAAATTCGACTATTTGGTGAAAACTTTATCTTTGACAGTTTTAAATTGAATTTCTTTGTTGAAAATTCATCTATTTGGTGGAAAATTCATTTTCGGTAGCAAATTATTATTTTTGGCTAACAATTTAACTAATTTGTTGGAAATTCGTTTTTTAAAGATGAAAAATTTATTTCTTAAATTTAAAATGTAACTTTTCCATTTTTGGTTAAAAATGGTAATATTTAATTTAAATATTCTCGACTTTCTTGTAAATTCAACTATTTGTTTTGAAAACTGTCTTTTTCAGTTTAAAATTGAAGCATTTTGTTGAAAAATTGTTGTTTACGGAAAATTCATGTGTTTGGTTAAAAATTTTAATATTTCCTTAAATATTTATGACCGAAAGTAAGTTTTAAAATGAAAATTTAACTATATTCTATTTTAAATTTGAAATGTAATAAGAAATGAAGTACTTTGTTGAGCATTCTTCTATTTTGGCAGAAGATTAATCTTGTTGGTGAAAAATTTAACTTTATTTTATCTTTTTCAGTTTAAAATGTACGCATATTGTTGAAAATTTTGTGTTTATGGGAAATTCAGGTCCATCAAGCTGGCACCTCCACAAACGAAAATCCCAAATTTCTTTGTATCAGAATTTGGGCTTTTTTTTGGGCTGTATTGCCAATTGTTGGGCTATACTACCTTTTACAAAAATTAAAATTTTGAGTGAAGGTTTTGGCTCAAATCAAGCCAGCACCTCCAATATATATATATATATTAAAAAAAAAATCCAACACGTCAGAATTTTGGGATTTTTTGGGCTCTTTAACGCACCAATAACCAATTTCCAAAAACCAGCCCTACTAAAAATCAAACTACCCCCTATTAAAAACTCTAATTCGAAAAAAACAAAGAACACCAGAATTTTGAGCTTTTTTTCGGTTCTCGAGTGCACGAAAAAAATCCAAAAACTACCCCTGTTTTCAGAAAACCACCATATTGCGAAAAATAAAATCTGCAAAACACAAAATGCACCAGATTTTGGGCTCATTTTGGGCTCTTGAATGCACCCCACAGAAATGAAAAAACCTCACCTATGTACAAACACACCAGTATATTAGTAAAAATTTAAACCTCAGTGCTGGCATTTTTAGAACGTCCAAAAATCAGACTCCATTGACACTGGAAATTTTTGGGATCTTCAAAAATAATATCACCGAGGTTGAAGTTTTTTGAAAATAGGGGTAGTTTTTGGATTATTTTTTCGTGCAGTAGGGAGCCCAAAATAAGCTCAAAATTCCGACGTTCTTTGTTCTTCCGAATGTCAATTTTTACATAGGTGGTAGTTTTATTTTTGGTAGGGGTGGTTTTCGGAAATTGGTAGTTGGTGCTTTCAAGACTCCAAAAAAGCCCAAAATTCTGACGCATTTAATTTTTTAAAAAGAATTTTTATATACTGTAGGTGTTAACTTGATTCAAGCCAGCACCTCTACTCAAAATTTGAATTTTCATCAAAAATAGTGGAACCCAAAAATCGGCAATACAGCAAAAAAAGCCCAAAATTCTGATGCAAAGAAATTGGGGATTTTCGATTGTGCAGGTGCTAGTTTGATGGACTTGGGAAATTTATCTTTTAGGTTACAATTTTTAATATTTCGTTGAAAAAGTATGGTTGAAAGTAAATTTTTAACCAACCGAAAATTTCATTTTTAAAATTTCTTTATTTTCCTTTACTAATTTTTCATTCTTATAATTTTCTTGATCATTAATATTCAAATAACAGTATTTCATATACAAATTTAAAATTTTCAAATTAAAAAAAAATCTGAATTTTCAAGAAAATAATTTTATTTTTTAACGTTATAGTTGATATCAAAAAAAAGAAAAATTAATTCCCAACAAAGAACGGTTTTAGATAAAATTTTAATAAAAAAAGATGAAATTTATAAAAAATAAAAAGAATTTAAAAACCAAATACACGAATTTTCAACAAATAAAGATTCTTCACTCGAGAGAGAAACAAAAATTAATATAAATTGCTGAACCTTGAAGTTAAAAGATGTGTTTTATCTACGAAACTTAAATTTTCAAACAATAAATAAGACTTTTAGCAAATAATTAATTTCCCACGAAACTGATGGACTTTTATACCAAATAAAAATGAAATTTCAAATCAAGAAAATGTTATTTTTACCAAAAAAGGAGAATTTTCAATTAAAAAAATCAATCTTAAAAAAATGGAAAAGTTACATTTTCATTTAAGAAATTAATTTTAAACCAAAAAAAGGATTTTCAACTAAACAGTTAAATTTTCAACCAGAGATATAAGATTGAAATCAAAAAATTAATTTTTAACAGCATAGTTTAACCTTTAACCAAGTAGTTGAATTTTTATTTAAAAAAATTAATTTTTAACAAGATAGATCAACTTTTAACTAAAGAGATAATATAGTAACTAAAAATCTAAGTCTTAAAAAAAAAGATTTCTTAACAAACTGGTTCAAGAACATTTTTCAAACAAAATGTAGTTAAATACGCAAGCAAAGAATAATAATATTCAAGTTGATTTTTCACGATCAAAATTTGAATTTTTAACCAAGAAATAAGTTAATGAAAAAAAAATTAATTTTTAATGCAAAACGATGAATTTTTAATTTAAAAAAATACTTTTTAAAGAAAATTTTGAATTTTCTACCAAATGTGGTTTAATTTTTATCCAGAAAAGATCAAATTTCTCTTAAAACAGTGGAATTTTAGTTAGGAACAAATTTCAAACAAAAAAATTTCAATTTTCATCCGAAATATATTCCAGTTGTCTTTTCAAGATCAAAATAATGAAGAGAAAAATAAGTTTCTAAGAAAAAAAATAAAAATTAAATTTGTACTAAAACAGATGAATTTAAAATAAAAAACGACCATTTTTTAAGTTTAACTTTAATGCAGAAAAGATTTCAGTTCATTTTTAACATCAAAATAAAAATATAAAAAAAGGCAAATTTTCTTCGAAATATTAAAATTTTCAAACAAAAAGTACCATTATTTAACAAAATAGTTTAATTTTCAAACAAATAGTGCATTTTATCCAAGGAAGATGAAATATCTCCCAAAACGGATGCATTTTTAAACTAAAAACAAAACGATAAATTTCAGGCAAAAAAATATGTATAAAAATTTTGATATTTCAATCCGAAAAGACGGATTTTTTAAACAAAACAATGAGACCTTTTAACAAAATTGTTAAATTTTACAGGAAACAGTTCTATTTTTTCATCCAAGAAAGATGTAATTTCTTCTAGAGCAGGTAAATGTTAAATAAAAAATAAATTTTTTAAATAGTTGAACTCTTATCCAGAAAATATTTCAGATCCTTTTTCAACACCAAAATATAATTTTTAAACAAATAGCAAATTTACTTCGAAATAGTTAAATTTCCAACAAACATTAGAATTTTCAAGCAAAAAGCACCATTATTTAACCAAATTGTTTTATGTTCAACCAAACAGTTGTATTGAAATCTCTAATTCTAACCTCAAATTTGGCTAATTCCTTGGGTAAGTAATTGAATAGTAACTCATAAATTTAATTTTTAATCAAATTAGTTAGTATGCATTAACATTTAATATTGTAGATTAATATTAAATATGATAAATAGTAATAAGATTAATATTATTGATTTCCTTGAAAATTTAACTGTTTGGTTGTAAATTTTGATATAGAATTCATCTTAAATAAAATTAGTACATTAATTGAAAAAAGTATTCAAACAATTTCAATTATTTTTTGGTTAAAAATTGTATTATTTGGTTGACAATTTTATTGACTGAAAAATGTTTTTGATTAATATTTCAACTATTTTGTTGAAAATTCGTCTTTTTCATTCGAAAATTGATCTTTTTAATTAGAATTTTCATATTTTTTAGCAAAAATGCAACTGTCAGGTTGAAATATTTTTTCTTTTTTTAATGAGAAATCTTATTTGGTTGACAAATTATCTCTTTTGGTAGAAACTTTATCTGTTTTTGTTACAAATCGAAATTTTTGGGTGAAAATTCGTTTATTTTTTAAATTATTTTTTATTTCAATGAATTTTTTTCTAATTTATAATTAAAGCATTTTTAGTTAAAATAATACCAATTATATTTTTTGATTAGAATTCATCTTTTTGGTAGAAAATTAGTCTTTTTATTTTAAAATTCAACAATTTGTTAGAAAATTGAAGTATTAATACTTCAATTACAAATTGAAAGCATTTGAACTATATATAAAAAAAAGAATTTTTAATAAAACTGTTAAAGCCTCAATCTAAACAGATTAATTTATAATCAGAGTCTCATTTTTTCTCACGAAAGATGAAATTCACATATAATTAAAACGATAAATTTTAGAACCGAAAAGACGAATTTTCAATCAAATAGTTCAAATATTATTAAAAAAAGATTTATAATATTTAATATTAAATTTTAATGCATATTTACTAACTTTTATTATAAAATCGAATTTATGAGTTACTATTAAAATAATAACCGCTAAAAAACTGATGAATTGTATTCTTAAATATGCAAAAACATTACTTTTTTTATTAAAGTAGGAAATTTCAATAATACAAAGCTATAAAAGTTATGCGGAAAGTTTTGAAATACAAAAAAATGGCGAATTTGGCTGCAGTTCATTAACAGATTTTAAGGAGTATTTATGATTTATGTTGGAATATGAAAGATACTCAACAATATTTATTATTGTCCCAGTATTGGACATACTTTTTAATTTGTCCCAGTACCCGTGCAGGTCGGGTCCCGATCGGGAATCCTGATCGGGGCCAGGCCGTGCATGAAACACACGCCCAGATCGGGGCCAGGTCGGGACACCCGATTGGGAAACCTGATCGGTGCCCGATCGGAACACGATGAGTCTCATTATAATCCATTCATAAATTTCACAAATGGAGATTTAATATAGGTAAACTCGAAACTATCGAATAGTCCTCTCCTTTGAAAGCCACCTTAATATTTTAAATTTCCAATAAAGTTATTTGAAGTTAAAATCAACGTACTACAGGCACGAAAAGAAAAGGTTTCAGAATACAAAATTTAATTATACTTTTGTAAAACGTAAAATTATTGTGGATGGTATCAGTTTCGAGGAAAAGGTTTGTTTTTTATGAAAAAAATGGATGATAATCAGAAATATTTTAAGCAACAATTTTAATTTCTTGAAAAAAATGTCTATAAAACTTTATAACAAATTAGAAAAAGTTTTTTCGCAAAAAGATTTCCTACAACTTGACATTTTCGAATGCTTCCAAAGAAAATCATCGAGAAATAACCTATGATTTACGATTTATTAACATTTTACTGTAAATAAATTCAATTTTCTGTCAATTGCATTACTTCTTGAAAAATTCGAGAAGGTGGTTGTAGATAATTTTTTTGCCAAATAATTGTGCTATCATTTATTAAATGTTTTTATGTTTTTAAATCGGTTAAGAAAAAATATAGACCAAACAACTTAAAAAAATGAAAATGTTTGGATTAAATATTTCTGATTGTTTTAAATATTATTCACAGAATATGCATTTAATTAATTTTTATTATTATTAATTAATTTCAACCTAATGGACATTTTTATAAGTTGAAATATCGTTGTTTATGATAAAAAAGAAAAAATTTGTTTATCATTTTAAACTTCGCGCGAAACCAATTAGATGCTGCATAAGACGCATGCGCAGTTGAGTAACTAGCTCTTGCTAGAATGTTATAAAAATTTTTCCTGAATGTATTTCTTTAGTAAATTTATTATTAATACAGAATCAAAGTTTCAATTTGACTCATCTACTGGTAAATATACTAATTTTACCTAAAACAATTTAATTAATTATTAGTTTATTTGAGGTTAGGTTTCAATGAGCCCGCAGAGAGTAATTACTTACTCTCATCTTCCTCGCACAGGTTTCGAGGACTACTGACTGGTGTTTAGTGTCTCCGAACACGTGTCTTACTCGACTTATGAATTTTTAATCATTGCTAGAATATTATAAACGAGTAGTATGTATACAAATTTCACTGCACTATCAGAAAAAGTCAAGCATTACTAGTTTTGCGAGCGCATGGAGATGGCGTTTCAATAGGAAATCTGTCTGGCCCGGTCGGGCCCAGGTATGGACCACAGAGTTCTACCGATCAGGGTCAGATCGGGAAATCCGATCAGGGCCAGATCGGTATTACGTTTGAAATCGGGCGATTTCTGCACGGGTAATGGTTAGTTTACCTTAATAGAAATAAAGGTATTGTAGAAATAAATAAAATTTTATTATAAAAAAATTAATGTTACTCAATTGAACAAAATGAAAATTCAATCTGTATGTAATTTAACATTGTGAACAAAATTATTCAGCTGAAAATTATTAACGACTTAATAACATTAAAAGCATTGAACAATATTGTTTATCAACTTAAAAAATTATGTAACTGGAATAGGGGTATTTTAAACATAAATAAACTTTCATTATAAAAACCACATGTAACATTCAATTACATACCCTTAAAGTGAATAACCTATTTATGTTACTTAATAGACAAAAATTAAAATGCAATCTTTATGTTATTTAATTTTGTAACAAAATTAATCAGCTGATAAGTAATTAATCAGTTTATAACATAAAAAGCGTTAAGAGAATTATTTTCAATGAATGATTCAAATAATATTTATATTACATTTTGCAGAAAATTTGAGTTATTTATAACATTTTAAACCATTCCAGAAAAAAAAAATATATTCGCACATAATTTCGAAATCAGAATTCAAATGCTCATTTAACATCGCAAAACTTTAAAAATAATGTAAGTGGAATGGAGGTATTTTAAACAATCAAAAACTTTTATTATACAAATTAGGACTAATATTAAATTACATAAACTTGAATCAAATAACAAATTTATCTTGCTCAATTAAAATAAATTGTAATTCAATCCTTATGTAATTTAATATGTAGCCATTGAAATCATTTTTATTCTACTTTTATTTTTACATTAATTTCTAAAAATCTGATTTATTAGTAACCTTTTATACTAATTTTATAAAAATGTAAAACACATCAACATATAAATTTTAAAATTGAATGCACATACCCATTTCACATCATCAGAATCATTTGAAAAATGAAGTACTTAAAATAGGGAAGTTTTAATATAAATAAACTCTTATTTTGCAAATTATATCCAATATTCAATTATATAACATCATATAACCTTCGATTAAATAAACAATTTATGTCACCTAATTTAAAAAAAGAAAATTAAATTTTAATCGTTATTTAATTCAATATTTAGAAAAATATAAAATATAAAAAAAAATATTAATTAAATTTTTAAGTAATTTCAAAAATCATAATTTTTAAAAGAATCAATTGACATTTGATCAGTTCGAAAAGTTAAAAGTATTAAACAATCATTTTCATTAAATCATTCTAACAGTTTTTACATGATATATTTTCTTTAAATTTGAAACAGCATTTGTATATGTTTAATTTATTTTTAATAATAACCTTTTAAACTAATTTCGAAAAAAGTAAAATTATGTGGTAACAATTTTAAAAATTGAATTTAGATACTCACTTCACTTCACAAACATCAGAAAAACTATTATTATAATTCTAATAGAGGTATTCTAAAGAGAGAATAAATTTTATTGTACAAGTAATACCTAATATTGAATTACATAATCTGAAAGTAAGTAATCAATTTGTGTTACTTAATTTTAAAAAATCTCAAATTGAATCGGCAAGTAATTCAATAGTGTTGTCCAAATTAATCAGCTAAAAATTATTAAACAGTTCACAACACAAAAAACTTCAAGCAATTACTTTAATTGAAAATTTAAATAATTTGAAGCTTTCAACAAATTATTTTTATTGAAACATTTAAATAATGTTCGTTTTTAAATATTTCTTTAAATTTGTATTTGTTTAACTTTAATTGATTAGAAGCTTTTATCTGATTCGAGATGATATAAAATTTAGCACAAATTATCAACAATTAATTAATGAGTAATGAACATAAAAATCATTTATTAATTATTTTAATTAAAATGCATGTACATATAATTTTGAAAACTGAATTCATGTACTCATTTTCCAACACGAGAAACATTAGAAAAAATGATTGTAATGGAGATATTTTAAACAAAACATCTATTTTATTATAGAAATAATAGACAATATTTAATTACATAATCTTCATGCAAATAATCAATTTATGCGAGTTAATTGAAAACAATTTATAATCAGATCTTTATAAAAAAATCACTCAGTCAATAAGTTAATCAATCCCTAATATAAAAAGCTGTAATAAATTATTTTCATTGAAACATTAAAATAATTTTTACCCTAATTTTGGTGAAAATTTGAAGTATTAATAATCTTTTAAAATAATTCACTAAAGACTTAAAACACATTGACATTTAATTTTAAAGATTAAGTCCAGATAATTATTTTTAAACATTAAAAACATTTTGAAAATTGAAATAGGGAAATTTTAAATATAGATAAACTTTTATTATACCAATCATATCTCATATTAAATAACATAACCTCAGAGCAAATAATAAATTTATTTTCTTAGTAAAACAATATTTAACTATAATCTTTATGTATTTCCCTATTGCGAACAAAATTAATCAGCTCTTAATAATTAACCAATCAATAACATAAAAAGCATTAAATAAATTACTTTCATTGAATCATTCAAATAATTTTTATTTTACATATATCTTTTTCTAAATTTCCACTTTCCTTTCTGTTACTTGGATTAGTAATCAATTAATAAATAATTAATCAGTTTCTAAAAAATTTCATTTATTCTTTCAATTCACCTTTTAATCTAATTCCAGGAAAAATTGAAATATATGTACATGGAATTTGTAAAAATGAATTCAGGTAGTCATACATTTTACGTGTATTAAAGAAGCTATAGTAAAACTAAAAAAAAAACATAAATTGTACATGATAATATAGCACTTACATTCTAGTTTATAATATAACACTGAGGTGGCGCCACGAACTTGGAGAATTTTGACATATTGGAGATTTGAATATTCTATCATTGCGTCATGCTCGGTCGGTAAAGTCGAAATGTATAAGGCCTTACCAGTTGGTGGATTGCAATTAGAGTTCTGAGACGGTTATATTACTTTGAGAACGGTAACGAGAATGAGAATATTACCGAGAATATAACCAAGAAATAAATTCTCTGAAAATTTATGAAAATCTCAGAATTTATTTTAATTAATAGAAAATTGCATTTTTTCGTTAACTTTTCGGTTGAAAATTTAACTCCTTTTGAAAATTTGTCTTTTTTATTTTAAATTTTACCTGCTTTAGCAGAAATTAAATATTTTTTTAATAAAAATGGAACTGTTTGGTTAGAAATTAAGCTATTATACTATTTTCTTAAAAAATTAACTATTTCGTAGAAAATTTACTTTTTGTTTGAAATTTATATTTTGGTGTTGAAAAATTAACTGAAATATTTTCTGGATGAAAGTTGAACTTATAAAAAGAAAATTGTTTTTTATTAGAAATTCATCTGTTTTAGTACCAAATTGACCTTTTTTGGATAAAAATGCAACTGTTTGGTAGAGAATTTAACTTTTTTTTTAAATTCATCCTTTTTGGTTGAAAAACTTCGTCTTTTTGGATTGAAAATTTAATTTTGTTTCGTAGAAACTTTATTTTTTTGTTGCAAAAATTCAATTTTTGATGTTACTGAGTTAACTAGAATCTTTTTTGGATGAAAACTCAACTTTTTGTGTGTTAAAAAATTCTACTGCTTTAAGATAAATTTCATATTTTTTGATAAAAATGCAACTATTTGCTAGAGAATTAAAAAATTTGGTTAAAAAGTAATCCTTTTTAGTTAAAAATTTGTCTTTTTGGATTGAAAATTCAATTTTTTTGATAGAAAATTATAATAATTTTTTTTAATTCATAGTTTGATCGTGAAAAATATAATAAACATTTTTTCAACAGAAAATTTATTTTTTGTATTAAAATTCAACTTTTTAGTTGAAAATCGTTCTTCTTTGTTTGATAATTCAACTCATTTGTTAAAAAAATTTGGTTGAATCGCTTTGTTGAGAAATCACTTTTTTTTTGTTAAAGATAACTATTCTATCTTTTTAAATTGAAAATTCAACTACTTGGGTCAAAGTTAAACTGCATTGTGAAATTTTTCTTTATTGAAGGCTTATGCCTGGTTGAAAATGTAACTGTTTAATGGAAAATGCTTCATTTTTAGTGTTTAGAATTCATTTTTTAACAGAAAATGTAACTTTTCCATTTTTTAAGATTGATATTTTTCATTTAAAAATTCGCTTTTTTTTGTAAAAAAAATTATTTTGGAGTTTGAAATTTCCTTTTTTTGCATAAAAATGCATCAGTTTCGTGTAAAATTAATTTTTTGTTGAACAGTCATATTTTTTGTTTGAATATTGAATTTTCATAAAGAAAATTTGTCTTCTGATTTGAAGGTTCAATAATATAGATAAACTTTTATTTATTTTTTGAGTAAAAAATTTCTATTTGTTGGAAATTCGTTTTTTTTTTTTGTTTTAAAATTATTTTCTTTTGTTGTATAAATTTCATTCTTTTTTAAAAATATAAACTGACACTTTTTCGTTGATAATTTGTCTATTTAGGTTGAATATTTAACTATTATGTTAAAAGTAGATTTATTTTGTTTAAAATTCCAGTATTTTGTTACAGAGTTATCTTTTGAAGTAGAAATTTTTTTGTTTCAAATAAATTAATACCTTTTGAAAATTTTTAATTTGTATATAAAACACTGTAATTCCTGAATATGTCTAAGCTAGAAAATAATTTATATTCAACCGCTGATATAACATGAACAATACAAATATTTAAAAAAATCATAAATTCTTAAATTCCCGAGAATTTATGTTCAGGTTATATGACCGATTATATTTGACAAAATTTTGGCAAATTTGAAAGAATTTAGGAATTTAATATTTTTAATAATATTTTTATTGTTCACGTTATGTCAACGGTTGCATATAAATTATTTTCTAACTTAGGAATATTCAGAAATTTAAAATATGCAAAACAGTATCTTATTAATTAATTAACACTGTTGGACTAAAAATCTAACCTCAAAATTCAAATGCCTCACAGGCCTCACATTACTTAATAAATATAAGCATTAAATAATAAAATTAATTAAAAACAAGCGCTACTAATTTTTAGACAATCAGCTTTCTATCAGTAGAGTATAAAATATTTCATGCTGTTATTTATTTATTTAGTAAAATGGATCTACTGTTATTTCAATCGTAGCTTAACGCTAAAAAATTAGTTTATTTTTAAATTTCGACTACATAATTTTCTTTTAATCGCATGCTTAAAAGGTGATACACCTCTTGTGCACATTTTAAAAATACAAAATTTAAAATACATATTTTATGATAAAATTTCTGATGTATAACAACTAAAAACTGTTACATGTTTAGCAGGTTCAGCGCCGAATTTTCTTTAATTATTGTTAGCAATTAGGGAAGTGTGCAATTTGGACAATCTATAATAAAAAAAAAAAATTGAATTTTTTCCAATAACTTGAAATCTCTTTAAATTACTTTTCAATTAATCGCTTAGCATTCTTCAAAGTCACTAAAACTTATACAAATATTCTGAAATCCTATAAAAATAAACTTTAAAATCCCGTCAAATCCCTAGTTATTCCTTAAAATCACTTGAATTCTAAAAATCATGTAAGATTTCTTGATAATCCTTAAATCCTTCGGAATTTTCTTTTAAATACCTTCAACTTCTTTACTATTATTTAAAAGCTTTCAAAGATTCTCTAAATTTAATGAAATTAATTCAAGTCTTTCAAAATCCTTGACATTTTCTGTAATTCCTTTAAAGCTCTTGAATATCCTTGAAATCTTTGAATTTTTTCGAATTCATTAAAATGTTTTCAAGTAACGTTTTTAGATTTTTAGATTATTTTTAAATCTTTTAGAAAGAAACTTTAAGATCCCGCCAAGTCCCTAATGATTCCTTAAAACCATTTAAACTCTTAGAAATCCTGAAAGATTTCTTGAAAATCCTTAAAAGTCCTCCGACTGTTTTTTGACTCCCTTTAACTTCTTTAAAATCATTTAAAATATTGTCAAATTGACTGAAATTAATTAAAATCTTAAAATCTTGAAAAAAATTTTAGGTTTCTTAAAATCCCTTGAAAATCCTTAAAATCGTTTATTTTTTTTAATTCCTTGAAATCTTTTAAAATTTGTCAACATCTTTTTAAATTACTTTTAAATAACTCGCTTGACATTCTGCAAAATTACTAAAACCGTCTTAAAATCTTTAAAAATCTCTTGTAAATCCTTGAACCTTTTTGAATTACACAGGCCAACAATTCTCAGAACCAGAGACCAGACCTACTATACCCGAAGGTTTTTGCTGCGCTGAATCCGAATCTGACCTCAGAAAAATTCCATCACCCTCAGTTTTCGAGATATTCTAACCTAAAAGGGTCAAAACCCCGTTATTTTGAATTGTTCCAGGCCCCGTAACATCGCGAAAAATTTTTTTTTCACAAACTGACAATGGCATCGTAAAGAACTACCCTTTACCTTCAAAATGCGATGCCTAACTTTTTGATAAGATTTTTCATAGCCGAGATATGGCGGATTCAAATATGAAAAATATTTCCTTAACCCCCGATCCTTGTTACCTACTCCGCCCTAACACTTCAAAATGGCGGATCCAAAATGGCAGCCATATTGAATTTTCAAAATCTGACTCAAAAACCTATATATAGATTTTTTGATCGAATACGATCACTTATAAATTGGGCTTATAGCCTCACATATGCTATATAGGGTGTTTTAACGTTGTTACGAAACTGCGAAAATACTTAACTT
>NC_046657.1:22016850-22018490 GCF_010883055.1 Belonocnema kinseyi | reverse complement strand
CGAGCACCAAGTAGTTGAATACGTATTCTACGAAAACTTTTTAAAAAATTTAAATTTTTTGAATAAAGAAAATAATCCAAATGGTGAGTCGACGACCAAGGTACACCGGGTCGCGCACTATGTAATATTGGACGCATTCTACGAGAACTTTTTAAGAGTTGAAATTTTGCCAACTGTCAAAATAGTTATCAATATTGAGCCAATGATGCGGGTGCACCGGATCGTGCACCAGGTGTCAATAACCAAAACCATTCCAAATAGTAAGTCGATGATTGGGAGGTACCGGATCGCGCATCAGTTACTTTAGCACGTTTTCCAAGAGAACTGAAAAGAAATTTTAAATTTTTCCATTAGCCAAATTAATTTGACATGGTGATTCAACAACCCGGGTGAATCGAATCACGAAACAGGTCGTTAAAAATGTTATTTACGTAGTGATTTGGTGTTTACTTCTGGCATTTATATTATCTGGTAGTTATTCTGACTGTTGTTACAATTTAAATTTTTTAAATGTTCTTGTAGAATACGTTCAAAGTTTGGAAGCTATTTTAGTTGTTGTAACAATTTAATTTTTGAAAAAGTTCTCTTAGAATACGTGCTAAACTACCTAGTGCGTGACCCGGTGCACCTGGGTCGTCGATCTGGCATTTGGAATTGTTTTCATTGATTACAAAACTTACATTTTAAAAAAGTTCTTGTAGAATAAATATTAAAGTACCTGGTGCTAGATTCGGTATACCCGGACCTTCGACTCACAATTTTTAATTATTTTGGCATTTTAGAACAATGAAAATTCTGAAAAAGTTTTTGTAAAGTACGAGCTAAGCCACCTGGTGCGTGACCCGGTGCACCAGGGTAGTGAACTTACCATTTAGAAACGTGTAGAATATTGGCAATCCTATGATTTCCATTTTTAACACAGGCTAATTTTCTCTGACACTCACATATTGTTAAGAATATTCATTTGTGTTTAGTGTGTCCTAAGCATGGGAGAAGGACAAGAGCAAGGCTTGCGCCATACTACCATTCAGCCGTGACCTATTTAAGTGTTTTCGAAGAATGTCGAGCGCGTTACTGAAAAGTTATTCAAAAAAGATTTCAATGAATTTGAAGAGATTAAAAGAATGTAATTGTTTAAAATATTTTAAGTAATTTAAAAAAATGTAAAAGATTTTTATTATTTGTACTCAATTTCGGAAGATTTTTAATGATTTTAAAGAAGTTGAAGGGATTTCAAAAAAATTCGAAGGAGTTTAGGATTTTCAAGAAATCTCACAGAATTTCTAAAAATTCAAGTGCTCAGGAGAATTGTAACACGCATAACCTCGAAATATACACACACGTTTTTAGCAAAATAAAATTTTTTTAGAATCAACCCACAAAAAAGTGTGCAGGGACGTCCGTTAGCATGTTCGCTATCATTTCCCAAAACGTTAAGACAAAATATTGATTATTATAGAGAAAAATCCGGGGGAACCTAAAACTGGTTAAATCGATAATTTTTTAAGTATCAAATGCCTTTAAATGATTTAAAAATAACACAGGCCGACAAAATTTGACAAAGGTCCGGAACCAGAGACCAGACCTAGTATACCCGAAGGTTTTTGCTGCGCTGAATCCGAATCCGGCCTCAGAAAAAT
>NC_046657.1:22014671-22016750 GCF_010883055.1 Belonocnema kinseyi | reverse complement strand
TTTTCTTTATTCAAAAAATTTAAATTTTTTAAAAAGTTTTCGTAGAATACGTATTCAACTACTTGGTGCTCGATCCGGTGCACGGATCGTAGGCTCATCATTGGTATTTATTTTGCCAACCCAAGTCGAAATGTAGACCCTACTTTGAAGTTGCAGCAGAATCTGCCTTGACGCCATTTAAACTTATAGCTCCTGCTTTAAACTTTTAACTTTTAGAGAATGAAACATTAGAGCCTACTTTGAGGCTATAACACATTTCTGAAGCTACTTTGAATCTTCAGAGTCTACATTTTTAAAACTCAAGGCCCTACTTTGACACTGTTTAACCCTCCCTTCAATAATGACCCTACATTCAACCTTTTAAGACTACAATTTTCGAACTTCATGAAAATAAAGTAAAAATTATTTTTTACTTAGGATAATTGAACTCATTGGTCATCTTAATGGCTGAATGCACACTTAATTAATAGAAATATTTAATTTAAGATTTAACCTAATTGTCATTAATTATATTTATATAAATCAATACTTCTTTGCATTGCTTAATCACAGCAAAATTTTTCTCTTAACTGAAAATGCTGAAAATTTGTATGAGAATGATATTCAGCATGTAAAATTACTAAATGTTATCGATTAATAAGTTACTGTAAACATTTTTATCGATAATCAATGAAAGTTTGTGTATTAAACAGTCATGTCCTATGCGGAAAAATTATGTATAGATTATATATAGTGTGAAGTTTTATATATAATAGTTATGTGTTTTGCATAAAAAATGTATAAAACAAAAGAATATTATATATAATACTACACACTATATGTATAAACTTTGCATAATATTTCCGCCTGGGTTAGGTGATTGAGAATTACAACAAAATATAAGAATAAAATATTTTCTATCGATAACAGCAAATATTATGTACGAAGTAAAAAATTTGACAAATATATTGAAGTATATATTTAATAATTATAATTAAGTTCACAGATTGTCATTAAATTTTTATTACAATATTCCCATTAATTTATTTGCAACATGACATTATGGAGAAAATAATTTTTTTCCATTAGAACAGTACCACTTTACAATGGTTTGGTCATTTTTGTTACTAAACAATAATAATTGAGAGTTTTTGAAACATTTTTTTCAGAGGAATATTACTATTTACGTATGTAGAACTTGATTTAGGAGGAAACAGCATTTCTTTTTGTTAGAAAATGTTAATTGTTTTAATTTTGTTATCATATTTATTGGAGAAAAAGAACAGCCAAATGTGTGAAAAATAATTGACTGCACATCTCGAATTTTGAGACGACGAGACAATTTGGTATAAAACCAGTACTGTTATTTTTAATATAAACTTATTTCCTAATGAATATGAGATTGAATCTTGAACTCAATATTCCTATTTAATGCAATTCTGTTAAATAAAACAAGAATCCAACGAACAAATTTGGACCACAACAAATAAACAAAAACCAAAAATCCTATTGTAATCTGAAAAAAAAACAAATAGTCGGTAAGGCCGGTTTTTGGCCTAATTTATTTTTGGACCAAAAAATCTGAAAAAATCATGGTAGTATCTTATAAGTATCCCGAGTCGATTGCACGCTAAACGGACTACCCTCCACCCCCCAGCCACCCCTACAAATATAGGAAACACCACTACCCACCAACTGTATTTTCGAGAGATTTGACACTCTTAAACATGTATTCTGAGATCAGCTCGGGTTTACTATGGTTTTCGGGGTCGCCGAATACAAATCTGGCATCCTTTGAATTTTATCGCGTCAGGTTCAAGGTCATTGGAAGGTCAAATCGAGAGAAAACGGTAAAAAAATCCAAAAAAATACGTTATAGGTTTTTGGAGTCGCTAATTACGAATCTGGCATCCGTTGAACTCTATCTCTTGAGGTTCAAGGTCATTTAAAGGTCATTTGAAGGTCAAATCGAGAAAAAACTGTAACAAAAATTTTTTTAAATATGTTATAGGTTTTTGGGGTCGTTGATTACGAACCTGGTGTCCGCTGACCTTTATCGCGTCAGGTTCAAGGTCATGGGAAGGTCAAATCGAGAGAAAA
>NC_046657.1:21929866-22014571 GCF_010883055.1 Belonocnema kinseyi | reverse complement strand
CAAAAACCTATAACGTATTTTTTTGGATTTTTTTTACCGTTTTCTCTCGATTTGACCTTCCAATGACCTTGAACCTGACGCGATAAAAGTCAAAGGATGCCAGGTTTGTATTCGGCGACCCCGAAAACCATAGTAAACCCGAGCTAACCATGATTTTTTCAGATTTTTTGGTCCAAAAATAAATTAGTCCAAAAACCGGCCTTACCGACCCTCCCCCTTTTCGGACAAAAATAAAAAAGAGGAAAGAAAAATAAAAAGGCAGCCAACCACATCTCCTTCCTTCTCTTTTTTCGTCTTTATTTTTATTATCATCAAATTACAATAAAATAAAAAACATAAATAAATAAATTTGCATTATCAAGGTTTCGGTACTCTTACAGTACCCTTATCAAGGCATCAGCACCCACGAACATGTGCTCTCTCTTTGATACCTGAGAATCGAATGAGGGTTAATTATGATGCTGAACGACTTTTTATTTATCATTGCTAAATATAGAGATAAAAAGATATATTTATTAAAATCAGCAAGTTTGACATTGTATTCATTTAAGTATAATAAATAAGACAGAATCAAATTTAAATATGTAGCCTCAAGTTCTTTTGAAGCGTATAAGGTAAAATACTTCTAAAGAACAGAACCAATGTATATTGAACTCTTGAAAAGTCGTTTCAAATACTTAACGACACAGAAAGTTAATAAAAAAGTAATTATTTAATTAATTGTTTTGGATTTAAACAGATTTTGAACCTTGAATTATTGGACAAGTGCTAATGATTTTTTGAAAACATCCTAACGCGTTCCGATAGCTGAATCGGTTAGGACGATAGAATATGTGCTAAAGCTAAACTACTTGGTGCTCGAATTAGTCCACTCGGGTCGTCGACTCACCATTTGAAATTGTTTTCGTTATTCGCAAAATTTAAATCATTTTAAAGTTCTCGTGGAATACGTAATCAGTACTTTGTGCTCAATCTGGTTCATCCGGATCGTCGACTTATCATTGTTAGTTATTTTGGCAATTAGCACAATTTAAATTGTTTAAAGTTCTCGTAGAATACGTATTAAACAACCTAATGTTTGATCAGATGCACCCGGACCTTCGACTCACAATTTTTAGTTATTTTGACATTTTGGAACAATTTAAATTCTGAAAAAGTTTTTGTAAAATACGAGCTAAGCTACCTGGTGCGTGACCCGGTGCACCCGGGTAGTGCACTTACCATTTAGAGACGTGCAGAATATTAGCAATCCTATGATTTCCATTTTTAACGCAGGCTAATTTTCTCTGACACTTATATATTGTTAAGAATATTAATTTGTGTTTAGCGTGTCCTGAGCATGGGAGAAGGACAAGAGCAAGGCTCGCGCCATGCTACCATTCAGCTGTAGCCTATGATTTAGCCCGATATTTGCAAGTGTTTTAACATGCTTGAGCCATGCAAACTTCTTTCACGCAGGTTCTCAAAAAAATTGCGCAAAGTCCAATAAAAGAAAATATTCATCCGCCAATCTTTTCTAAAAACTGAAGACAATTGAGTAGATTGTGTTCACCCATTGAACCTTTTCCACGCGGAAAGGATTTTCATAAGACCCTAATGCCAAGAAAAAATTCCTCCAAATAAATTGAATAATTGTTATTTTTTTCACTTTTTAAGTACACTGCACAAATAGAAACCATAGAAAACTTGCACATGAGGTAAGGTACATTCACTCGGGCCGATCAAAATACTCTCGAATTCGGTATCATTTTTGTTGCATATCAAAATGATATTGATTTCGGTATCATTTTTAACATCTTTTATTTTACTGTGTAATGAGTAAGAGGCTCGAGTGTAAAAAGGTGAGAGAAATGCAATCGAGTGGAGTCGTAATTTGAAAATTTATTAACTCTCAATTGGGACTCGATTAATTTACCCTCGTAACTAATGCTATTAATGCCTGCGGCGGGCAACAATCCCCGACAATACACCACAAGGTCCAATATACGGGATTACAAATGCGGGTGTCAGTTGCGCCGCGAAAGCCATTAACTTTCCATCGATATAGAAAATTATTTAAACATACGGTTTCCACCGGAATTTCTTTTGACTGAAACGCAAAAATCTCAAAGGACAATAGACGAGGAACTTCCGGTCTTCCTAAATCGAATATTAATCATTGGATCACATAGCACGACCTATTAAGTATTCAGAGAATGAGGTGAGCAAATAAATTGATCATATCAACTTTCTAACGACAGCTTTAATGATTTGAAAAAAATGGTTATTTTTTTATCGCCTTTTCGGTTGAAAATGGAACTATTTCGTTAACAAAAATTATTTTAATGCGCTGAATTCATGACTATAAAAATAAGAATCCAACGCCCAAATTTGGAAAACTACTATGAAATGTTATTATTGTAATTTGAAAAGAGATAAAAATTTTCCTAAAAAAGAAAGGATGAAAATTACTTCTTTTTACAAAAAATAAAAAAGGAAAGGAAGGTGATTTGGTTGGTTGCTTTCTCATTTCTTTCCCTCTTTTTTATTTTTTTTTTTTACAAAAAAAAAAGAATTTTTTCCTTTTTCTTTTTGGAAAATTTGATCTTTTTTCAAATTACAATAGGAACATTTATGGTGGTTGCCAAATTTTGTCGTTGGATTCTTGTTTTTAGTTTCAGGAATTCTGCACATTAACTTGCTTATTGGACGTGAAATAGGATTTTAAATTTGATTCTTGTACAACTCATATTTATTAAACTTTTATTTTATTTTCTTGAAAATTAATTTTGTAGGTTTTTACGGAAAAGTTGACTATTCTATATTTTAAGTGAAAAATCTATCTGTTCCACACGAAAATTAAATCATTGTTGAAATTCGTATTTTTTTTTTACTGATTGTTTCCAAATTAATATTTGTTGTTGGAAAAATATCTTCTTGGCTGAAAATTCTTCTTCTTATTCAAAATTCAGTTCTTTTCTAAAACTTAAATAAAAATTAGTTTATTTTATTCAAAATTCGTTGATTTTTATTTCTTGAAACTTTCCTTTAAACATTAAAAAATTTGATTAAAAATGCATACATTTTGTTACAAATCTTTCTTTGTTGGTAAAAAATCAATCTTCTTGGCTAGAAATTGATCCTTTTGATTGAAAATGTATCTTTTTTCAGTGTATTTTAGTATTTTAAGTGAAAATTTTATATGTTTCACATGAAATTTAAACTACTATGTCGAAAATTAGTTTTATTGTTTTGTTAACAATAGATTCTTTCCTTTAAAAATTAAAAAATTTGGTTAAAAATTCATGAATTTTGTTAATAATAATTCTTTTCAGGTTGAAAATTAATCTTCTTGATTGAAAATTGATCTTTTTGGTTGAATATTCAATTCTTTGCTTGTAAATTTATGTATTCTATTTTAAGTGAAAAATTTATCCATTTCATAAAAGAATACGATCATTTGGTTAAAAATTAGTTTTATTTTGTTTGATGAAAATTATCCTTCTTGGCTGAAAATTGTTCCTTTCCATTGAAAATTCATCTTTTTTTTTGAAACTTCATTCTTTTTTTCACTTAAGAATTAAACTATTTTATTTTAAGTGAAAAGTTTATATGTTTTACATGAAAATTAAACAGCTTTGCTAAAAATTATTTTATTTTATATATATTTTTTTTGGTTTGTTAAAAATTAATCTTCTTGGTTGAAAATTGATCTTTCGGGTACAAAATGTATCTTTTTGTGAAATACTTAATTTATTTGTTTATTAAATTTAACTATTCTATTTTAAGTGAAAAGTTGATCTGTTTCACATAAAAATTAGAACATTTTATTGAAGATGCGTTTTCTGTTTGTTTGTTGGAAATTGATTCTTTTCTTTAAAAATTAAAAAATTTGGTTAAAAATTATTCTTTGTTGGTGGAATATCAACCTTCTTGGCTTAAAATTGATATTTTTGTTTGAAATATTATCTTTTTGTCGAAATTTCATTGCCTAATTAAAAATTAAACTGTTCTATATTAAATGAAAATGTTATCTGCGTGACGTGAAAATTAAACTACTTTGTTGAAAATTCCATTTTTTCGTTTGTTGAAAATTGATTCTTTCCTTTAAAAATTCAAAAATTTAGTTAAAAATTCATACATTTTGTTAATAATTATTCTTTTCTGGTAGAGAATTAATCTTTTGTCTGAAAATTGATCTTTTTGGTTGAAAATTCAATTCTTCGTTAAAAATTATATTTAGTTCTGTTTGTTGAAAAATTGATTTTTTCCTTCAAAAATTTAAAAATGTTCTTCTTTACTGAAAATTGATCTTTTTGGTTTAAAATTCAAGTCTTTGCTTTGAAATTTCTGTATTCTATTTTTAAGTTAAAAAATCATCTATTTCATAAATAATTAGATAATTTGGTTAAAAATTCGTTTTTGTTTAGTTTGATTCTTGAAAATTGATTCTTGCCCTTAAAAAATTTTTAATTTGATTAAAAATTCATGTATATTGTTGATAATAATTCTTTTCTGGTAGAAAATTAATCTGCTTGCTCAAAATTGATCTTTTTAGTTAAAAATTTAATACTTATCTTGGAAAGTTATGTATTCTATTTTAAGTGAAAAATTTATCTATTTCACAAAAAATTAAATTATTTTGTTAAAAAATCGTTTTTTTTTGGATTGTTGAAAATTGATTCTTACTTTCAAAAATAAAAAAAATGGTGTAAAATTCACGTGTTTTGTTAAAACTTTTTCTTTGTTGGTAGAAAATTAATGTTTTTGATTGAAAATAAATCCTTTTGGCTGAAAATTCATCCTTTTGTTCAAAAATTCATTTTGGTTTTCTTGCTTAAAAATCTAACTCTTCTATTTAAAGTGTAATGTTCATGTTTCACATTCAAATTAAACTACTACTTTGTTGAAAATTAATTTTTTTGTTTGTTGAAAATTGATTATTGCCTTTAAATATTAAAAAATTTAGTTCAGAATTAATGTGATTTGTTAAAAATTATTTTTTATTGGTAGAAAATTTATCTTCTTACTGAAAATTGATCTTTTTATCGAAACTTCATTTTTTTTCTCACAAATGTAGTAAAAAATAATAATAATTTTTTGTAACTTTTAAATATCTTCAAATTATTCGAATTTGCCAAAAAGTTTGAGTAAATCCTGCCAAATAAAAAAATTTCTTTAAAATCTTACAATCTTAATCTTCCAAAATAAATCTAATCTTATAACAAATCTTTTTCATTTTTTGTTTTAATGTTTAAAAAGCTTATAAATGTTGTGTTCGAATTCTTCAAAAATCTACATTTTGTATTACATTCTTCGAAATCTTATAAACTTTAAAAACTTTTTAATTGATTAATTTGAGATTAAATGCCGCCAAACTGCAAAATTAAGAATTTTTAACTTTTATAAATTATACATTTTAAAGATTAAATACAAAGATATAATTCCACGCTATCACTTTTAATGCTCTAAATTAAAGAATAAAAATAATTAATTAATTGTAAAAATTAGATCATCTTACCAATTTTAAGCCAGAAACAATAAAAATTGAAAGACTTTTTTTTAATGAACATTTTCTCAATCAGAAAGTAAATTATTTTAATATTAAATAGTAACAAATTATTAATTTTTATATTTTCTTTTCAAACTCTAAATTTATTCTGAGAATTTCTTAAACATTCTCTTAACAAACAAAAAAAATATATGAAATCACTTTAAATTTTACCAGAAATCTTTAGGAACTTTTATTGCAAAATTTTAAGTGAAAAATGTATCTGTTTCACATGAAAATTATACTATTTTGTTGAACATTTTTTGTTGTTGAAAATTGACTCCTTCCTTTAAAAATTTGGTTAAAAATTGGTGTATTTTGTTAAAAATTGTTCTTTATTTTTTGACAATTAATCTTTTTGACTTAAAATTTATATTTTTAGGTAAAAATTTATCTTATTTTGTTAAAAATTTATCTTTTTGTTGAAACTTAATTTATTTGCTTATAACAGTAAATATTCCATTTTTGGTCAGTAATATATCTTTTTTGGTAGAAATTTCATTTCCTTGAAAATTAATTTATTTACTGAAAATCAAATTATTTCACCTAAAGTGAAAAATGTATCAGATATAGATGAAAATTAGTAAATTATACTATTCTGTCGATAAGTTGTCTTTTCTGTAGGAAATTCATCTTTTTGGTCAAAAATTCATTTTTTAGGTTGAAAATTCTTTTTTTTTCCTGAAAATAATTTTTCAACTGAAGATTTGACTATTATATTATTTTCAAAAATGTATCTTTTATGAAATAATTTTATTTCCTTGAAAATAAGTCTTTTGATTAAAAATTTAATTATTTCATTTCTGATGGTGAAAAAGTTACCGTTTTTGAAAGAAATTATATTTTTCTGCTAGAAAATTCATCTGTTTGATTGAAGATTTAAATATTAAGTTGAAATTTTTTTATCTGTTTAAAAATTAATTTTTTGCTGCAAATTAAAGTATTCTATTTTGAGTTGACAATTTATCTGTTCTAGGTAAAAATTCGGATTTTTTTTGTAGAAAAGTAATCATACTAGATGAAAATATACTTATTATTTGAAAATTGTTTGTTTTTTTTTTTATAAAATTTTAACTATTCTATTTTTAGTTGATAATTATCCTTTCTAATTGAGAATTTTTGTATTTTGTTAAAAAAAATTATATTTTTATTAGGAATTTCATCTTTTTGGTTGAAAATTCAACTATTTTATCGTTCAAAAACTTTCTTTAAATTATCCAGAATTTTTTACATTTTTGAAAATATTTTGAAATGTTTTTTAATATTCTCACGAAATAAATTTTTAAAAATTAAAAATCACTTTAATTTTCCTAGGAATCTTAATAATTATTTTTTTCATTCTTTTCTTTAATGTTTAAAAAGCTTCTAAATTTTCGATCGAAATATTCAAAATCCTATATTTTGTTAAAACATTTTTGAAATCTTTTAAAGTTTAAAATTATTTTTTAATATTATCAAAACTTCTAAGTATCTATTAAATTTATTTGAATGTCTAAAGTAATAAATATTAAATTGTTATTTATTTGTTAAAAATTGTTTTTGTTATGATTTTTTAAATATCCTGTTAAAATTAAGTTTTTTAAATAAAAATCCTGAAAATGTTTTCAAGGAATCTTAAGAACATTTTTTTATTGTATTAAATCTTTTCAGAATCCTTAAGAATATTGAAAATGGTAATTTTAAAAAATCTATATTTTGTTTTAAATATTTTTAATCTTCTCAAGTTTTAAACAGTTTTAAAGTAAGTTTGAAACTTTGAATCTTTTCGAAATTTTTAAATATCTCCCAAACTTTATTATAGTTATACATCAAAGTTAAAGAATTGCATTAACAAATGAAACGAATTTAAAACAGAAAACTCTCTCCGAAAATTTTAAGGTTCAAGGCTTTCTGTTTCGAAAAATTAGTTTTAAGAGTGTTTTGTTTTAAATATTTAATTTAAAATTATTTTCCCTTCAAAATATCAGTCCCATATTTTTATACGAGTTTTTCTGTTTAGGACAATTAATCCAATTTCCCAAAATTCAAATTTAAGGGTCCCAAAATATTATCCCTACTCAGCACGATAAGGCCCTTTTATCTCGAATCAGTTCAATTAGTTTCGTCTCACGCAGTGAAAAAAAATTTGTATGAATAAAAGGGACTATAAATACTGCTAATTTAACTAGAAATATTTGCAATTCAATATAAGACCCCACGTAAAATGGGCCTGTCTCAATCTAGATTTTTATAATCCCATTCTTCTCTTTTGTATAGTTTATAGTTCACTAAATCCAATGAGCTTCTCTTACCTCTTTTCACTAAAATTCCCATTCTTTACTTTACCATGAAGCCCATTTTCGCAGAATTTATATAAAATCTATGTAAGGCCCTTATAAAAAAAAACACTTATTTCACAAATAAGTTTCGTTTTCAATGAGGCCCATTTTTAATATAAGGCCCATTTGGTAATGATTTCAATTTAATATTATTCTCATTTTCTCTAAACTTAAATCAATTCATCTTAAGTCCCAAATATAAATGATTGCTGATTCCAGTAGTAAGTCCCGTTTTTAGTATAAGGCACATTTCAACCGTACACGTTTTAAATAAATACAAAAGAAAAATTAAATCTTAAATATTATAAGAATTGAAATTTTCAGGTCCCAGTGGAACATCCTCACCAAAATTCATGAGTCCCAATCTTCCAAATGACTTTAATTGATTTAATAAGTGTGCAAACAGTAAAATCCAATTAACTAAAAACATTTGATTACACATACACTAACTGACAAATACAGGTCGAAATTGTTCCATAAGGCCCATTTTTAATGCAAGTCAATATCTCTGAAACGTCAAAAGTCTGAAATAACCAAATACCCTTACCAAGAACCATTGGTTCCATTTTTACCAATCATTATGTTTTTTTTAAAGTAAGGGTATTTTTAGTTTAACATAGGTCCCCTGTTAAAATGGGCCGGTCTCGATTCATATTTTTTTATAACCCGATGCTTCTCGTTTTCAGCACTTACGGTTCACTGAATCCAACGTTCCTATTATAAATTTAGCTCTTTTTTAAAATAAACTCCCATTCTTTACTGTAAGGCCCATTTATGGTCACCTCCTTTGATCATTATTCGCCATTTTTTCGTGGAATTTAAATGAATTCGCCATAAGGCCTTTATAGAAATAAACACTTAAGCTAAAAATAAGACCCATTTTTAAGAAGTCCCATTTTCAACCCGGCCCATTTTCAATTAGGTTTATTTAAAATACAAACTTGTTTTCAACAGATACAATTTTACAGACTCCACTATTCTAATCAGTTTATTTCTATACTAAAATTTAATTATTATTTTAAGGCCCATTTTGTAATCATTTGCATTTTTTGTATTATTCTCATTTTCTCAGAAAATACAGTAATTCGTCAGAAGTACAATTTATGAATGAGCGAAAATTTCAGTGATAAGTTCCATATTTAAGATAAGGCCCATTTTATACTTATGTTTGCTGAATTTAAATTTCCAGATCCCAATTGAATCTTTGCAAATTCCTTAAATATCTTTAATAAATATTTTAAATATTTTCAAAATATTCCGCAATATTTGTGAAATTTTTTAAGTCTTTGTGAAATTCTTAGGAAGTCACTGAAATCTTTGAAAAATCTTTGATAAATCCTTGTGAATTCTTTAAAAAACTTTTCTAAATATTTGAAATGTTTTTGAAATATTCGGTAACATTTGTGAAATTATTGAAATCTTTGTGAAATCATTGAAATAACCTTTCTAAAATCTTTGTGAAATCTTTGTGGAATCTTCATAAATTCTTCAAACATCGTTGCTAAGTATTTGAAATATTTGCTAACATTTGTGAAATTATTGAAATCTTCGTGAAAAATTTAGAAAGTCTTCGACATCTTTGTGAAATTTTTTTGAAATCTTTGCCAATTCCTCAAACATCTTTGCTAAATATTTTAGATATTTTTGAAATATTAGGTAATATTTGTGAAATCCTTAGGAAATCATTGAAATATTTGTAAATTCTTTGTGAAATCTTTACAAATTCCTGAAATATCTTTGATAAATATTTGAAATATTTTCGAAATATTCCGCAATATTTGTGAAATTTTTGAAGTCTTTGTGAAATTCTGAGGAAGTCACTGAAATCTTTGAAAAATCTTTGATAAATCCTCGTGAATTCTTTGAAAAACTTTTCTGAATATTTGAAATATTTTTGAAATATTCAGTAGTATTTGTCAAGTTATTGAAATCTTTGTGAAATCTTTAAGAAATCATTGAAATCTTTGTAAAATCCTTGTGAATTCTTTAAATATCTTTGCTAAACATTTGAAATGTTTTTGAAATATTAGGTAATATTTGTGAAATTATGAAAATCTTTTTTAAAATATCGAGGAAATCATTGAAACCTTTGTAAAATCTTTGTGAAATCTTGATGAATTCTTTAAACATCGTTACTAAATATTTGAAATATTTGGTAATATTTGTGAAAATATTAAAATCTTTATGAAAATTTGATAAAATCATTGAAATCTTTGTGAAATCTTTGCGACTTCTTTAAATATCTTTGCTAAATATTTGGGTAATATTTGTAAAATCCTTAGAAAATCATTTAAATCATTGAAATATTTGTGAATTCTTCAAAAATCGTTGCTAAATATTTAAAATATTTGTGAAATGTTCGGTAACATTTGTGAATTTACTGAAATCTTTAAAAAATCATTTAAATCTTTGGACAATCTTTGCAAAATCTTTGTGATTTTTTAAAAGTTTAGTGAAATATTAAAAATATTTTTGAAATATTTCCATTATATTTGCAAATTATTGAAATCTTTGAGAAATGATTGAATTCTTTATGAAGTGTTTTAAATCTATCCGAAATCTTTGAAATATTTTTGAAATATTCGGTAATATTTTTCAAATAATTGAAATCTTTATTCAATATCTAAAATCTATCTGAAATTTTTGTTAAATAATAGAAGCCTTTGTGTGAAATTTTTTTCAATCTATCTGAAACCTTTGCGAAATCTTTTAAATTTATCCTAAATTCTTGCGAAACCTTTGAAATCTTCAGGTAATCATTGAAATTGTTGTGCAATCTTTGAAATTTTTGGGAAATCATTGGCAATATTAATTTTTTACCTGTATTTATTATTTATTCTTTACTTTTTATTCACTGTTAATGTTCATTTTTTACATAGTGTAATATTATTATACTATGTCCAATTTGTGCCATTAAGTATTACAAGTCTATGCCTCTGCCCCCACCCCCCTCTAGAAAAAAAGACTCCGCCGCTTCTGGACAGGTCACTAATAGTCAATAATTGTGAATTACCCATAAAATTTTTAATATAGCCTGCTATATTAAAATTTACCGGTCCCAATCGACCGTCCTCACCATGGAACATAAGTCCCATTTTTCGTCAATCAGTATGGTCTCACGCAGTGATTACGAGTCAATAAAACTGACCGGAAGTCACTGTATCCCTCACCCAACAAAGAATATCTACAATTTAACATGGGGCCCCATGTAAAATGGGTCAGCCTCGATTTATGTCTTTATAACCCGTGCGCCTTACGGAATCCTCATTCCTCATTCCTCTCGTTTTTCGCAGGTACGACTTTGCTGACTCAACCATTTCCTATTGTTCACTTAAAATCGAAAGTCGAGCCCAACAATGGGACTGCCCCCGGGCTTCGTGACACACTTTTCCGAAAATTCAGGGCCACTGGGTCTTTAGGCTACTGTACTGATGAGCCTCTGCACTTACGCCCTTCTTCCCTGGACCGATCCACATTCTTTGCCTTCATTCCCAGAGAAAGAATGTGCAGGAGGAAGGGAGGGGGTGAAGACGCGAATGCGAAAGTGGGGAACGGAAGCCAAGATTTAGGTTTTTCACTTTTCGAAAATAGGCCAGGAGTTCTCTGATTCGAAATGCTACCGTGTGGCCCATTGTTGCCTGATTTATTGCCAGCAAGGACAAGAGGTGGTGAAATTTTTGGGAGAGACCACTACTGTGCGTCCACGCGACTCTTTGGAGATAAACCCTCCTCTCCCCCTCCCTCCTCCCCATGACACTGACCCAATCCTTCGTTAAGTGTCAGGCCTAATGGCCCAAAAATGTGTCTTATTCACCTAGTTCGAGACAAACTCCCAGACTCCTATGGTGACTGACAAATAGATTTTTCAACGAGAAACACCCCGGGTTCAGGGGCCCCGTTGGGGCACTGTCAAATTGAGATGTTTTCAAAATGTTTGGAAGTATTTGACAGCGTACGCGTGGCTTCTCGAAAGTGCAAGTAAAATTGGACCTGAGAAGGTTTGTTTCGTGATTTTTTTCGGAGAAGAAACGTTACTGTTGAAGATATGGGGAATTCAGTAGGCATTTAGTCATGAGGAATTCTATTTTAAAATTCCTGGAAGGTATTTCCAGAATTTGTAGAAAAATTTAGAGAATTTGAGAGGATTCTTCTTTTATGGCTTTGATGGCAGAATTACTAGAATTTCATTTAAGCTTAATGGAAACAAGCTTACGGGATCGGAAATTTTCCTAAAAGGGAAGAAAATCCAGGCATAAACTTCTAGAGTCCATATAAGAAAATTCTAAACAAGTTTGACAGAGACAAACTGAATAAAAAAATTTGGCTCAAAACGAGCAAAAATCTCTTTTAGACTTTTGGAATCAATATTATGAAAATTATTCACTTTGGCTTAAAACCAACCTACAAGATGAGAAATTTTTCAAGAAAGCGAAAAATATCTTCATGAACTTGCAGGTTAAAAGTAGTTAAATTAATCAAAAATGTTGTGTTATAACGATCAATAATCTATTTTTTAACTTCCAGAGTCAAGATTATGAAAATTAATTTACTTTGGCTTAAGTTCTTTAGACCAGCCTGCAAAATCTGAAATTTAAAAAAAGCGAAAACATATCTTCACAAACTTCCAGAGTCAGAATTAATTAGAAAAAAAACAATTTTGTCTCTAAAAGAGCAAAAAGCTGTTCATAAACTTCCAGAATCAAGATTATAAAAATTATTCACTTTGGCTTTAAAACAACCTACAAGATCTGAAATATTTCAAAAAAGCGAAAAATATCTTTATGAACTTCCAGATTAAAAATGATTATATTAATAAAAAATGTTATGTCAAAACGATAAAAAAATCTGTTTAGTAACTTCCAGAGTCAAGATTATGTAAATTATTTAATTTGGCTCAAGACCAACCTGCCAAATCTGAAATTTTTCCAAAAAGCGAAAACATATCTTTACAAACTTCCAGAGTGAAAATTAATGAAATAAACCACAATTTTGTTTCAGAAAGTGCAAAAATAAAAACCAACCTGCAAGATGTGGCAATTTAAAAAAAGGCGAAAACACTACTTTATAAGCTTCCAGAATCAAAATTAATCAAATGAAATACAACGTTGGCTTAAAATGAAAAAAAAATCCCCTTTCTCGACCTTCAGAGACAAGATTATGAATTATGATTATGAAAATTTGATTTAAAACCAGCCAACAAGAACTGAGATTTGTAAAAAACAATTGAAAAGTATCTTTTTAAACTTCCAGAGTCAAAATTAATAAATGAAAAAAAAATTTGTTGGTATTGGGGCCCAGTTGAGGCTCTGTCTAATTGAGATATTTTCCAAATGTTTAGAAGTATTTAACAGCGTAGGCGTGGCTTCTCAGAAATGCAAGTGATATTGGACCTGACAAGGTTTGTTTTGTGATTTTTTTCTCCGGAGAAGAAAGGTTACTTTCGAATATTTGGAGAATTTCATACATATTGATGCATGAGGAATTCCATTTGAGAATCCCTGGAGGGTATTTCAAGAATTTGTAAAAAAATTTAGTGAATTTGAGAGGATTCTTGTTTTAAGGGTTTGACGACAGAATTACTATAATTTCAGTTAAGCTTACTGAAAACAAGCTCACGGGATCGACAATTTTTGGATAAGGTGAGAAAATCTTGGAATAAGCTTCCAGAATCATAATTTAAAAAATTATGAACAATTTTGTCTTGAAACGAGCATCGGGCATCGAAAATTTTCCGAGAAAGCGAAACAAATGTGAATAAACTTCGAGAGATAAAATTACCAAAATTACCAAAACTATAAAAAATTTCAGCTGAAAACATTATCAAAATGATAAACAATTTTAGCTTAAAAACAGACCGCAAGATCTGACATTTTTCAATAAAAGCAAAAAATCTCATTATGTACCTTCAGAAGCAGCATTATTGAAATTATAAACAATTCTGGCTCAAAACGAGCATACGAGATCAGAACTTTTCTGAAAAAGCGAAAAAAACTCTTTATCAGCTTCCAAGCTCAAAATTATCAAAATTAAACACAAAGACTAAAACTAGCATAGAAAATCTCAAATTTAAAAAGAAACAAAAACGAAAAAATCTTTTTACTAACTCTAAGAGTCAAAATTAAAAAAATTAAAAATAATTGTAGCTCAAAAAGATCATCCAGGTTTAAAATTTTTTCCAACAAAAACTGGCTTTAAACAAGATCCGATATTTTTCAAAAAAGCCGAAAAATTTTATTATAAACTTCTAAAGTTAAAAGTAGCAGAATTATAAACAATTTTTTCTCAAAATAAGCATATGGGAATGGAAGTTTCCAAAAATAGCGAAAAATATTTGTATAAGATCCCAGGGGCAACATTATGAAAATTCTGAACTTTGACTTGAAAACAATAGCTGCAATTTTACAAAAAAAAAACTAAAAAAAGTTACCTATTTAAAAATTTCTAGAATCAACATTAACAAAATTAGAAATATTTTGCCTTAAAACCATCCTATAAGATTTGAAATAAAAAAAATTAGACTCAGGCTCAATATTAAAAAAATTATACGCAAAATTTGACTTAAGATTAACGAAGAAAATCGAAAAAATTTCGTAAAAGGGAATAAATATATTTGGAAACTTTTCGAGTGAGCATTAGTAAAATTAAAAACAACCTACAAGATCTAAAATTTTTCAAAAAAAACTAAAAAAATCTCATTATAAGTTTCCAAGTTTAAAATTAATAAAATTAACAAAAATATTAAAAAATTAATAATTTATTCAATTATTTAATCTTACAAAAATATGAAAAATTTCGGCTAAAAATGAGCGTGTGGAATAGAAAAGTTTGAGAAAATCTATTTACAAACTTTTAAAATAAAAATTATTTAAATTATAAACAATTTTGTATCAATACAAGCATACCGAATGGGCAATCTTCCGAAAAAGCAAAATAAAAAATGTTTACAAATTTCTCACGAGAGAAAAAGAGCTGAAATTTTCAATCAACGAAAATTTGAAGACGTTTTTATTTAAAACTTGATACTTATATTATGACAATTCTGCACAAATTTGGATTCTCAAAAAGCAAAAAAATCTCTTTATAATTTTCCAAAGTCAGAATTAATAAAATTATGAATTTTTTTTCTCAAAACGAGTATACTGAATCAGGAAATTGCCCTAAAAGAGAAAATATTTTTTAAAATAACTTTCTAGACAGAATATTATAGAAAATTATACACAATTTTGATTTAAAATTAAAAAGGAACATCTGAAAATTTGCGAAAGTCCAAAAAATCTCAATATAAGCTGCCAACTTTAAAATTAAGAAAATTATAAACAATTTTGCCTTCAAATGATCATTTGGTGTCGAAAATTTTTCGAAAGAGAAAAAACATCTATTTATAAACTTACGGACTAAATATTATGAAAATGATACACAACTTTGGTTTAAAACGAGCATTCCAGATCTGAAATTTTATCGCAAAAAAAATCTTTTTACAATCATTTTGGCTTAAAATCAGAATGAAACATCTAAAATTTTTCGAAAAGTCCGAAAAATTGTACTATATACAACCAAATTTAAAATTAAGAAAATTATAATCAATTTGTAACGATACAAAAATAAGGTAAATATTCAAACTGGATTTTCAACCAACTAAAATTATAAGGAAAAAATTTATTTGTTTATTTAAAAATATTAGGAATATTTATTTATTTAAAATCTTATAACTATTACCGAAAAATCAGACCATTTGAAATTCTAAGCAATTAAAATCTTAATCATTGACTCAAAAGCGATTTAATTTCGAATCGTAAAGATGTTATGAAAAAATATCATATTTGGTGTTTTCTTTGAGGGTCGGCTAAATTAAAGAATATAAAGCATCAATGTGTCTGGAGAAACTATTATGATGGCTACTGGGCTTTGCGGCGGCCTTTGAACTTTTCTTTTCGATCGCCGAAAAAGTGACTCTGCGGAATCTTCAATCTTTTCTGTCTGAAAGAATCCAAACTGAGAAAATCATATCCGGACCCAAACGAATAGTCTCTATCATCTATATTCTTTAATTAAAAAAAAAAATAAAAAGCCAAAAAAAAACCCAATTTCAAGGCTCTAAATAAAATAGTTTATCAGTAGTGAGTAGGGTGGTCCAAATTTTGTTTGTTCTCGAACTTTCATGCATATTGCTCCCAAATTTTTTCGAATACACAAAAAAATAATTCATTTGTTGTTGTTGTTTAAAAATGATATTTCGTATTTCCCATAAGAAATAAAAGAAGTTTTTGTTAATTTTTTCCAGAATCGATAATAGGTGAATCGAGTTGACACTTAAAATTTATCTTTAAAATTAGCTAAAGAATGAAAATTAATAATCATTTTTTATTTGTTGCCCCCATAAGTCTGTTTTATAGGGCCCCATAAAGAAACCCCAAAAATGAGAAATTGGGTTTTGCGAGTTTTTGACGCTGATTATAATTTTTTGCGGTTTTTTAAATACAAATTGTATCTAATGTTTAAAATAATATGTTATTTTATTAATTAAATGTTTACTTAAATTTTTTAAACAATTTATTATGGCTTTTAGCATTTTTCCCCTTAGAATAGAGTTAGAAAGTTACGGTTTTGCGTGATTTTGCCCAAAAATTTCAACTTTTTGTCCAATTTTCAGTTAAATTAAGTTAATTAAATAATTCGAGTTAATAAAATAATTGGTTTGAATAATTTATTATCATTTTTAATCATATTTAAATTGAATAATGCTAGGAAGTTGCGGTTTTTTCCGAAATTTTCAACTATTTTTCTATTTTTCACTTAGAGTGAGTAAATAATAAAAATCTTTTTTGAATGAATTCCCCTCTTTTTAAATTAAAATTAGAATCTCATTTAGTTTAAATCTAAAATATTAAATTTGTCTTTCAGTATTCATCTTTTTGGTTAAAAATTCAACTCTTTGATTTTAAATTAAATTTTTGGTAGAAAATTAATATTTTTGGTTTAAAAAATCAAATATTTTTGTTCAAAGCGGTACAAGGTTAAAAAAATTTAACTTTTTATTGAAATTTTAAATAATTTGTAAAAACGTATTTTTTTTTTTTTAATTGAAAGTTGAACTATTTTGTTGAAAATTCATCCTTCTGGATTAAAACTTCATATTTTGTGGTAGAAAATTCATCTTTTTTTTTGGTTTAAACCAATTTTTTTTAATTAACAATTTTAAAAGAAAAAAAAATATCTAGATTTTCAAGATTTTGAAATAAAATTTGTTAACTACGTATCGAAGGATTTAGAAGATATCAAGATAATCACACAAATTTCTTAAAGATCATGAAAAAAAAATTTTAATGATTTTTATTTTGAAAATTTAATTTTTAAGAGAATGTTTAAAAAGGTTTCTAAATATTTTAAAAGTTACTCAAAATTGACATAAAAAAAACCTTAAAATTTTTAAAACTATTGTTTTTAGAATTGTAAAATAATTTAGAAAAAAATTATTTTTCATATTTACAAAATAATTTTAGGAAAAATTCGAATCATTTAAAAATAAATCTAGAAATTTTATATACAAGTTTTAAGGTGATTAAAAAATAATACAAATTTGAAAAGATTTCAAGGAATTGAAAACAGAATGTAGGTTTCGGAAGATGCAGAAAACAATTTCAAAACGTTTTAAAAAGAAAAATTTTAAGCAACCTTTTATAATGAAAAATTAATTTTTAAGTCATTCAGAAATTTTCAAAATATTAGGTACTTACAATGTAAAAAATAATCTGTAAGTTTTTCAGGCGATTTTTTCAGTTTTGAAATATTTTTCTAAATGTTTGGAATAATTTTAGTTAGTTCAAAAGATGTTTAAAAATGCATCTATTTTGGTAAATATTTAATCTTTTTTAGTTCAAAATCAAACTTCTTAGTTAAAATTTAATCTGTTTTGGTTAAAGATTCAATTACTTTAATTGAAAATAATACTTTTTAAAAATTTTTGCATTCAAAATAAAATTTGTATTAATTATAAATATTACATTTTTCATTTAGAATTAATCTTTTTGATTAATATTCAATTATTTGATTTGAAATTAACTTTTTTTGTTAAAAATAATTATTTCTGATTGAAAATTCGTCATTTTTGGCAGAAAATTAATTTTCTTGGTTAAAAATATCTTTTCGATTAAAAATTCTTCTTTTTTGTATGACTTTAACTTATTTTAATTTAAAATAAAATCATTTTTGATTAAAATATCAATTATGAATTAAATTTTTCGTTTTTCATTGTAAACGTTGAATGTTTTTATTTCACATATCTGAAACCTTGAAAACCCTTTTTTTATTGTTTTAACAATTCCAGAAAAATTATATTTTTATAAACTTTAAATCAAATAAATAAACTTGAAAAATAAATAGACATCCGAATTTGATATTCTTTTATAAAAATTGCTCTTCTCTTCTAGTTAAAAAGTATAGGTTCGCTTAATGCGCGATTTATGATATTAATAAAGGAAGAAAAGAAGAAAGAAAAAAAAACAGAAAAATTAAATGAAAAGAATAATCCGAAATCGGCCAAAAATCGGTGAAATTAAGGTGAAAAAAAATTAAAATCGATCAATAAATTTTTAAAATCTTTTTTGATTTTGTACTGATTGCAACCAAAAATTTACATAAAAAGGTAAATTATTTTTTAAATATTAAAAAAAGGAAAATTATAATCCTTTACTGGCCGGATGTAGCAGTCATGCCAACTGGTAATTAGGATTACCCTTTGTGGAAAAAAACCTGTCACTTAAAAAATGAGATGTTGTCAAAGTGTCACCTCCGGGACCCCGGCCTG
The DNA here is from genome assembly GCF_010883055.1 of Belonocnema kinseyi. Taxonomy (NCBI): domain Eukaryota; kingdom Metazoa; phylum Arthropoda; class Insecta; order Hymenoptera; family Cynipidae; genus Belonocnema; species Belonocnema kinseyi. The sequence continues at coordinate 21,995,919 of NC_046657.1, read as the reverse complement.
GGGGCGGGGCCCCAGGGCCGTACTAAGTCTGTCATACGTTACAGCTGGCTAAACAACTGCAAGACCGAAACAAATTTCAGGAGATAACCACATATGAAATCGGATAACCTTTCGTCACCCGCTCTTCACGGATTTTAGTTTTTTTTGCCCTCTTAAATTCTTATTAAAAAATTGGTACCCGAATTGAAAGTCCGAAATCGGCTTCTTCAAAAGATTGTTTAAATTTATTTTTAAAAAGAGGGAAAACTCTTTCTTATAGCCGTCGATAAATTGCCCCTTCAAAATTGTTTAAAAATTAATTTACACACGTTTTTAACCCTTTCTGTCGATTTTTTTGCAACTTTCAAGCAAAAATCAAGCCAAAATTTTTATTAAGTCTCGAGGAAAAATGCAGAGAATGAAAAAAATTTATTATTCAAATTTCCAAATTTTTCGTCTTTAAACAAATAGTTGAATCAAACAATCGAAAATACGAATTTTGTAAAATACAGCGGAATTTGCAACCGAGAAAGACAATTTTCAATCAAGAGAAACTGATTTTCTATCCAAAAGACGAATTTTTAATAAAGCAAAATTTAAATTTTCAAAAAAGATGACTTTTTGACAAACTTGTTGAATTTTCAACCTACGAAGATGAATTTTAACTCCCATAGTTGAATTTTCACCAAAAAAATTTATTGTCAACCGAACAGTTGTATTTACAATAAAAGTAGTTGATCGTTTAATCCAGTAGTCTGATTTAAAAAAAATGATCAACCAAATATTTGGATTTTTACCCTCTAGGAGAATGAATTTTCAACCAAATATTTTAATTTCCAAACCCTTAATTTGAATTCAAAAAGAAATATCATCCAAATAGTTGAATTTACACAAAAAGTGGCTATTTCATCGTATTTTTAATGGTTCCAAGGAATTTTCAATTGATTTGAATAAATTAAAAGGATTTGCAATATTGTAATATATTTTCAAAGATTTCGAGTCATTTTTATTAGATTTCAGTAAGTTTAAGGAATTTAAAAAATTGTAGGATATTTTGAAAAATTGAAAAAATGCAATATATTTCAATAAACTGAAATTTAAATTTTCCAGGGAATTTAAAATATATTTTATTAATTCAAAGGAATTTGCCATATTTTAGGGTATTTTCGAAGATCCCAAAGAATTTTCAATATATTTGAAATGATTTGAAATATTTTAAGGTATTTAAGAATATTCCAAGGAATTAAAAATAATTTTCAATATATGAAAAGGATTTCCAAAACTTTAAGGTATTTTAAAATATTTACGGAGTCTCAAACAGTTTTCGAGGTATTTAAAGGATTTGGAAAATTTAAGGATATTTTTAAAGATTAAAAAATAAATTAGTAGATTTCAATAAACTAAAGTGATTTCAAAGTATTTCAAAGAATTTAAGAATTTAAAAATATTTTCATAAATTAAAAGGATTTATAATACTTTAGAGTATTTTTGAAGATCTCAAGGAATATTTAATAGATTTCTATCAATCAAAAGGATTTGAAATATTTTAGGGTATTTTTAAAGATTCCAAGGAATCTTCAATAGCTTTTAATGAATTGAAAGGATTTGCAGTATTTTAAGGTATTTTCAAATATTCCAAGGAATTTAAATATCTTTCGATACTTTGAAAGGATTTGTGAAATTTTAGGGTATTTTTGAAGAGTCAACAAAATCTATGTCTTTTCATAAATTTCAAAGAGTTTTTAATATATTTTAATGCATTAAAGGGATTTGCCCTATTTTCGGGTATTTTTAAAGATTCCAAGGAATTATAAACAGTTCTCGATACATTAAAAGGATTTTCAAAACTTTAAGGTATTTTCAAATATTCCAAGGAGTTTTAAATAGTTTTCGAGGCATTGAAAAGATTTGTCAAATTTTAGGAAAATTTTTAAAGAATAAAAAAAATTCAGTAGATTGCAATAAACTGAACTGAAGTGATTTCAATGCATTTCAAAGATTTTAAGGATTTAGAAATATTTCAAGGAGATTTCAAATATACTTTAATAACTTAAAGTGTTTTTCAATATTTAAGGGCATTTGAAAATATTATAAGAAATATTTAATATATTTCTTTAAATTAAAAGGATTTGAAATATTTTAAGGTATTTTTTAAGATTCCAAGGATTTTTAAAATGATGCCAATAAGTTAAAGGGATTTCAAAGGATTTTAAAGATTTAATATTTAGGCTCTAGACTTAGAGGGTTAAACAGATTTAACGAAATTTTAAATAGTTTTCGATACACTTAAAGGATTTTCAAAATTTTAGAGTATTATAAATGCTAAAAAATGTAAATATATTTTAATAAACTAAAGGAATTCCAAAGCATTAAAAACATTTAAGGGTATTAAAATAATTAGGGAATTTCAAATCTATTTTATCAACTTGAAGGGATTTGCAACATTTTAGCGTATTTTTAAAGATTCCAAGCGATTTTCAATAGATTTAAATAAAATGAAGGAATTTAAAAGCATTTTAAACATCTTAAGAGTTTAAAAATAATTCAAGGATTATTGAATAGATTTCGAAAACTTGAACGAAATTGCAATATTTTTGAATATTGCAAGGAATTTTTAAATAGATTTGAATTAATGAAAGGGATTTGAAAGGTTGTAGGGTATTTTCAAAGTTGCCGAGAAATTCGAAACACATTTTGATAAATGAAAATGATTTAAAACACTTTAGGGCTTTTCTAAATATTAAAGAGAATTTTAAAAAATTGTATAGACTTATAGAATTTGAAAAATTGTGGGGTATTTTTTAAGATTTCTAAGAATTTGCAATAGATTTTGTTAAATTAAAAATATTTTCAAACCATTTTGGGTATTTCTAAATATTCCAGGGAATTCTGAATAGTTTTTTATGCACTGAAAGGATTTGCAACATTAAGGGTATTTTCAAAGATTCCAAGGAATTTCCAATAGATTTTTAAAAAGATTTGCAACACTTTAAGGCATGTCTGAATATTCCAGGGAATTTTAAATGGTTTTTTTACACGCTGAAAGGATTTTCCAAATTTTAGGATTTTTTAAAAAGATTCCAAGGAATTTTCAATGAATTAAAGAAATGAAAAGGATTTAATATATTTAAGGGTATTTTCATAAATTCCAAATAAGTTATAATTGATTTCGATAAACTCAAGTGATTTAAAAGTATTTCAAAGATTTAAGGATTCTTAAATATTTCAAGGAATATTTAATAGATTTAAATAATTTAAAGCGAACTCTAATATTTTAGCGTATTTCCAAAGAATTTCAATTGATTTTAATAAGTTGAAAGAAATGGATATTTTTTAGGATTTTTTTAAAGATTACAAGGAATTTTTAATAGATTTTAATCAATTGTAAGGATTTGCAACACTTTAGGATATTTCTTAATATTTTAGGGAGTTTTAAATACTTTTTCATGTACTGAAATGATTTGAAAGTTTTGTGGTATTTTTAAAGATTCCAAGGAATTCTCAATACATTAAAAAAAAACTGAAAAGATTTGAAAAGTTTTAGGGCATTTGCAAAGAATAAAAAAAAGTTTTAAATTAATTTTAATCAGTTGAAAGGATTTTGAAATCCTTGGGGAATTTCTAAACATTCCAAGGAATTTTCTAATAGATGTGAATACAATGAAATGATTTGCAACATTTTAGCGTATGTCTGAATACTCCAGGGAATTTTAAATAGGTTTTATGCACCAAAAGGATTTGCAAAATTTTAGGGAATATTTAGAGATTCCAAGGAATTTTCGATGTATTAAACAAATGGAAAGAATTGGAAATATTATATAGTATTTTCAGAAATTCCAAAAATTTTTTAATTGATTTCAATAAATTGAAATTATTGGAAATGTTTTAAAGAATTTTTAAAGATTCCAAGGAATTTTCCATAGATTAAAAATAATTGAAAAAGTTTGTAACACTTTAGGTTATTTCTAAGTATTTCAGAGAATTTTCAATAGTTTACCATACACTGAAAGGTTTGCAAAGTTTTAGTGTATTTTTAAAGATTGCAAGGAATTTTCAGTAGACTAAAAAAACGGAAATTTTTTAAAATGTTTTAATGTATTTTCTAAGAACACAAGATTTTTTAAATAGATTTTAATTAGTTGAAAGGATTTTGAAACCCTTTGGGAATTTCTAAATATTCCAAGGAATTTTCTAGTAAATGTAAATACATTGAAAGGATTTCCAAGACTTTAGGGTATATCTAAATATGCCAGGGAATTTTTAATAGATTTGATGCACTAAAAGGATTTGCAAAATTCTAGGGAGTTTTTAGACTCCAAATATTTTTGAATGAAATAAACAAATAAAAAGAATTTGAAATATTTTAGGGTATTTTCAGAAACTCTTAATAATTTTCAATTGATTTCGATAAACCGAAGGGATTTAAAAGTATTTCAGACATTTGAGGGCTTTTTATATATTTCAAGGAATATTAAATAGATTTCAATAACTTGAAGGGAATTTAATTATTTTAGCGTATTTCCAGGAATTTTCAATTGATTTGAAAAGATTAAAAGAATTTGACATTTTTTAGGGTATTTTCAAAGATTCCAAGAAATTTTCAAACGATTTGAAAAAATTGAAGGAGTTGCAACACTTTCGGGTATTTCTAAATATTTCAGATAATTTTAAATAGTTTTTCATATATTGACAGGATTTGCAAAATTTAAGGATATTTGAAAAGATTCCAAGGAATTTTCAATAGATTTAAAAAAAAAATTAAAACGATCTAGAATTTTTTAGGGTATTTTTAAAGATTCTAAGGAATATTTAATAGATTCAAATAAATTGAAAGGCTTTCCAAAACTTTTGGGTATTTCTAGATATTCCAGGATATACAGAATAGTTTTTCATACACTGAAACGATTTGCAAAATTTTAGGTTATTTTTATAGATTCCAAGGAATTTTTTATATATTTCAATTAAGTTATTAAATTAATAATGAATGTTCAAAATGTTTTTTATGTATTATTGAAACTTATCAAACTTTTAAAAAAGATTTAGTAAAAGTCAAAAATTAAAGAGTAACATTTTTGAGGAAGGTTGTAATTTATATTTTTATAGTGGGCAATCGTTCCACCAACTGATTTCGATTCTTTCCTCACCGAAGTGCAGTAAAGGAGAAATTTTGTGGCCAAGAAAAGCCAAGATTTTGCTACTGTTTGGCAGGGACACCATTTTTCGAAAAACCAAATTTTATAACTTTCCAATAAAATTTACGAGACCTGCGCGTTTCTTTATGTCAAACCCTGAATTTGACCCTGTGACCCAGTAGTGGCCCAAGGAACATTGTCCGCAGTCTTCCGGTCCGAATTTTGAATTACGACGAGCCTAAAATTTCTCCTGTCCTCTCATTGTGGGTAACCGGGTCGTATAATTTTTCCTATTGCCCCAATATTTCACGCCCTTTCAACACTCATACAAACTTTTATTATTTAAAAAACAAAATGCGAAAAGGTGAAAAACGACCTTTTGAAGATTTTCGAAATTTTTGTCTATTGAATTCGATTAAAACTTCATTGGTATTTGTGCATTCAATCAATTTCAATAAATTTAAAGATTTTTGACAAATTTAAGCTATTTTTAAAGATTCCAAGAAATTGTGAATAAATTTAATTAAATAGAAGTTATTTCCAATATTTTATGTTATTTTTAAAGATTCCAATAAACTTTTATTGTTTTTCAATAAACTGAAAAGAACTTCAATAATTTAGAATATTTTTTAAGATTCCTAGACTATTTAAGCAGTTTTTAATCAATTAAAACAATTTTGATTATTCTAGCGATTTTGGAAATTTTCCAAAGAACTTCAAATAGATTTTATTAACATTAGGCAATTTCAATTAATTTTAAAAGAATTTAGGAAAATTCCAAGGAATTTTCAATAAATTTTAATAAACTGAAGGAATTTGCAATATTTTATGGTATTTTGAAGATTCCAATTAACTTTTATTGTTTTCCAATAAACTGAAAAGAACTTCAATAATTTAGAATATTTTTGAAGATTCCTAGACTATTTAAGTAGTTTTTAATCAATTAAAAGAATTTTGATTATTCTAGCGATTTTAGAAATTTTCAAAAAACTTTAAATAGATTTTATTAATATTAAGAAATTTCAATTAATTTTAGAAGAATTTAGGAAAATTCCAAGGAATCTTGAAGGATTTAAAATATTTTAGGGTATCTTAAAAGATTCCAAGAAATTTTCTACAAATTTTAATAAACTGAAGGAATTTGCAATATTTGATTGTATTTTGAAGATTCCAATTAACTTGAAATAAATTTGAATAGCATGCAGCGATTCAAATTAGTTTTAGAAGAATTTAGGAAAATTTCAAGGATTTTTTTAAAGCTGTAAAACTCCAAGAAATTCCACAATATTTCGAAGGATTACAAATTTTGTAATGTATTTTAAAAATTTTAGGGTATTTTAAATATTTCACAGTATTATGATAACCTTAGGGTATTTTAGGATTCCAATGATTTTTAATCGATTTCAATGAACTGGAAATTATTTTGATAATTTAAGGTATTTTTAAAAAGTTCCAGGAATTTTCAATAGATTTAAATTAAGGGAAGGGAATATGAAGTATTTAACATGAAGTTCATTAAAATATTGCGAATCCTTTCAATTTATTTTAATCTACCAAGAATTCCTATGAGCACATTTTTATTTAACCTAAAGTATGGTACATCCTCTTAATTTATTTAAATCTATTGCAAATTTCTTTGAACCTTTAAAAATCCCCTACAATATTTCATAACTTTTAAATAAAAATATAAAAAATTTCGAAATTTTTGGTGATTGAAATCTATTGGAAATTTTGTCGGCATCTTTAAAAATATCTTAAATTATAAAAATCTTTTCCAGTTAATTGAAATCGATTATAAATTTATTGGAATCTTTAAAACTACCAGAAAAGATTGCAAATTAATTTACAGAAATATATTGAAAATTCCTTGGAATCTTTAAAAATATCCTGAATCATTAAAATTCTTTTCAATTAATTGAAATCAATTAAAAATGTATTTGAATTCAATAATACTATGAAATATTGCAAATCCCCTCAGTTTATTAAAGTCTATTAAAAATTTGTTGCAATTTAAACAAATTCTAAATCATTAAAATTCTTTTCAGTTTATTGAAATTGATTACAAATTTATTTCAATCTTTAAAAATCGACTAAAAAGGTAATTGGATCTTTAAAAACATCATAATATATTGCAAAATCCTCCAGTTTATTGGAATCTATTGCAAATTCCTTCGAACGTTTTTCCCAAATCCTCCTAAAATTTATTAATACTGTTTAAAACTCCCTTAATTTATTGGAATCTATATTTAAAATTTCTTGGATTATTTCAAAATATACCCTATAATATTCCAAGTCCTTCGAAACTCTTTGACATATTTTGAAATCCCTTGCAATTTTTAAAAGCTCTTAAGAATTTCTTGGAACTTTAAAAATAACCTATATTTTTTAAATCCCAGTAGGATTGTTGAAATGCATTTAAAATTCCTTGAAATATTTGAAAACCCGTGAAATGATTGAAACTTTTTAAAATTCCTTTAGTTGATTGAAATCTATTGAAAATTCCTTGCAATCTTCCAAAATACCCTGAGAATTGCAAATCCCTTCAATTTGTTGAAATCTATTGAAAATTGCTTGAACTCTTCAAAAATACCCTAAATTATTAAAATACTTTCCAGTTCATTTAAATCGATTAAAAATCATTGGAATCCTAAAATACCCCAAAAGATTTAAAATACCCTGAGCCCTAAAGTGTTTAAAATACTGTAAAATATTTAAAATGCCCTTAATTATTTGAAATAGCATACTAAATTTGTAATCCTTCGAAATATTGTGGAATTTCTTGGAGTTTTATACAGCTTTAAAAAAATCTTTGGAATTTTTCCTAAATCCTTCTAAAACTGATTTTAATCTCTGCATGCTATTCAAATTTATTTAAAGTTAATTGGAATCTTCAAAATACCATAAAATATTGCGAATTCCTTCAGTTCATAAAAATTTATTAAAAATTTCTTGGAATCTTTTAAAGTACCCTAAAATATTTTTAATTCTATTCTTTATACCGCTTTAAAAAATTCCTTGGAATTTTCCAAAACTCTTCTAAAATTCATTTAAATTGCTTAATGTTAATAAAATCTATTTAAAGTTCTTTGGAAATTTTCAAAATTTCCTAAAATAATTGAAATTTTTTTAGTTTATTGAAATCTGGTTAAATATAGCCTAGGAATCTTAAAAAATATTCTAAAATATTGAAGTTCTTTTCAGTTTATTGAAAAATAATAACAATTTATTGAAATCTTTAAAAATACCATAAAATTTCGAAAATCTTCAAATTTATTGAAATTGATTGAAAAATGCTTGAAATTTTTTTAAAACCTCTAGAACATGTAAAATCTCGTCAGTTAATTGAAATAGATTAAAAATTCTTAGGAATCTTGTGATACCCTAAATTATTAGAAATCCTTACAAATTATTGGAATCTATTAAAACCCCTTGTAATTTTTACAGCACTTAGAAATTCATTGGAATCTCAAAAAATACCCTAATTTTATTAAATCCATTCAATTTGAAATCTTTAAAATTACCCTAAATTATTGAGAATCTTTTAAATTTATTAGTATCTTAACTTATTTAAACTCATTGTAAATGTCATGGAATATTGAAAAATACTCTGAAATATTGCAAATACTTTCAATTTATTGAACTCGATTTAAAATTCCATGGAATCTTTTAAAATACCCTAAAATATTTCGAATCCTTTGAAATATTTGCATATATCTTGACATTTTAAAATCTCTTAAAAATTCCATGAAAACTTAAAGAATCCTCCCAAATATTGCAAATCCCATCCAGTTATTGAAATCCATTTAAAATTCCTTGAAATATTTTAAAATCCATTTAATTCTTAAAAACCTTTTGATTTATTTAAATATATTGTAAATTTTTTGGAATCGATTAAAATCGATTGGAATTTGTTTGTAATTCCTTGACATTTTTAAAAGTTATTAGACATTCCTTGGAATATTTTATAAATACCTTAACTTTTTTGAAATCCCTTTAAATTATTGGAATGTATATTCAAAATTCCTTTGATTCCTTAAATATTTCTTGGAATATTTGACAATGTCCTAAAACTATTTAAATATTTTAAAATCCCTGAAATTTTTTTATTTCTTTGAAATTCCTTGGAATCTTTAACAATATCAAATATCTTTTAAGTGCCTTAAGTTTTTGGAAATCTATTGAAAATTTGTTGAAATATTGAAAAATGTCCTAAATTATTGAATATCTTTTCAATTTAATAAAATGAGTTGAATATTCCTTGGAGTATTTAGAATTATCCTAAAATATTTCAAACCCTTTCTGTTAAGAATTCGTTGAACTATTTGAAAAATAGCCTACTATTTTTTGAAATCCGTTAAAGTTGTTGGAATAAATATTCCAAATTCCTTCGATTCATAAAAAATACCCTAAAATTTTGCAAGTCCTTTCCTTGTATGGAAATTCATAAAAAATTATTCGGAAAATTTTACAATACCTTAAAAATTTTTGAGTCCTTTGAAATCCATGAAAACGTTTTAAAGTTCTTCAAAATTCCTTTGAATCTTTTTTTAAAATAAACAAAAAAATCTATTAAATATCTCCAGTTTATTAAAATCTATCGTAAATCTCGTAAAATATTTTAAAATACCTTCAATTATTGAGAATCTTTCCAGTTTATAAAAATCAATTAAAAATTCCTTAAAAATCTTTCAAAATACCCTCAAATATTGCAAATGCTTTCAATTTCATAAAATCTTTAAAATTCCTTGCCACATTTTGAAAATAGCTTAAAATATTGTATTGCTTTCAAGTCCACTTAGTTTAATGAAATTTATTGGAATTTTCTTGGATCCATAAAAATACCCTAAAATAATCATTTTAATTCTATAAATTCATGAAATCCGTTAAATTTCTTAAAAGCCCTGAAAAATTCCTTGGAATATTTTAAAAATACACTATAATTTTTTCAGATCCCTTAGAGTTATTGAAATGTATTCAAAATTCCTTGGATTTTTTTTAAATACCCTAAAATTTTGCAAATACTTTTAATTTATTAAAATTCATTAAAAACTTGTCGGAATATTTTACCACAAACTAAATAAAACCTTTTAAATTTAAATGCTTTGAAATCATTTGGAAAATTTTTAAAAGTACCTAAAAAATTTCTTGTAATCTTGAACAAAAAAAATCTTTGAAATGCATTCACTTTATTGAAATCTACTGAAAATCTTTTTAAATATAAAAAAACCTGACTTATTGTAATCCCTTACAATTTATTGAAATCCCTCAGAATTTTTGAAACCTCTTAAAAATTCCTTGGAACATTGAAAAATATTCTTACATTTTTTAATTCCATTAAGTTTTAAAAATCTATTTAAAATTCCTTGAAATCTTGAAAAAAAACCTAAAATCTATTAAATCTTTTGAAATATCTTGAAATTTTTTAAAGCTCTTAAAAATTCCTTGTAAACTTTACAAATATCCTAACATTCTTTTGCAATTTTCAGTAGCTTTTAAAAATTCCTTGGAATCTTTATAACTACATTAAAATATTGCAAATCTTTGAATTGATTTAAATCTATTTAAAATTCCCTGGAATCAATTAAAATACCCTAAAATATTGCAAATCCTCTCAAATCTTTTGGAATCCCTTGACATTTTTTAAAGTTCTTTTAAATTTCTCTTTAAATCTATTGAAAATTCCATGGAATATTTTTAAATACTCTGAAATATTTTTGATAATTTATAATCGTTTCAAATTATGAAAAATTCTTAGGAATATTTGAAAAACTCCTTAAATATTTTAAATTTCTTAAAATCCTTTTTAAAACCCCTAAAAATGTTTGAAATCCCTTGAAATTCTTTGAGTTTATTGAAATCTATTAAAAATCCCTTGAAATATTTTTTAAATACCATAAAATAGTTCAAGAACTTTGAAAGCTTTTGTGATCCCTTGAAAATTTTTAAAGCTCCTAAGAATTCTATAAAACCTTCCAAAATAATTTTTTTTTCCCCTTTATGTTTTTGAAATCCATTCAACCTTCATTGGAATCTTTACAAAAAGCCTCAAATGTTACAATTTTTTTGAATCTGTTGAAAACTCTTTGAAATTTTTGTAATGCCTTTAGAGTCTGAAATATTGTTTAATATTTCGATATGCGTTGAAATGTTTAAAAACCTTTAAAAATTCCTTGGAATTTTTAAAATCCCTTCAATTTATTAAAATATATTTAAAAATCCTTGAAATCATGAAAAAATATTTCAAAGTATTGAAAATCTTTTAAATTTACTGAAAGCTGTTAAAAAATCCTTGGAATCGTTGAAAATACCGTAAAATATTTAAAATACCTTAAAATATTGCAAACTTTTTCTATTTATTGAAATCTTTTTAAAATTCCATGGATTTTTGTTAAAAGGGCCCTATAGTATTTCAAATTTTTTTTAAATCTATTGAAATTTCTTGAAGTATTGTCCATTTTTTCAAAATTGAACATAAAATAAAATTGATTGATTATTTATTTTTTATTGCGATACAGATTTATTTATTTATTTATCACATGTGCATCAATTTCGGACATTTAGTATTTACATAAATAAATAATAGAAAGCCTGGCTACAAAATATATTTACAAGATAATATATTTATTTTCATATACTGTTGTTATTCATTACGTGTAGACATTATTTATATAATTATTTATTATTTTCAGTTGCGTTCATTTACTGCTAGTTTTAAATATTTTTCAAAATATTGTATATAAAATAAAAACCAGCGTAGAATCGATAATTAAAATAGCAATCTTCAAGTTTCCAAAAAATTGTAAATACAAAGAATAAAATAAAAATTTATAAACTAAAATTTAGAAAGGATTAAAAGTATTTGAAAAATGTATTTCTGTGAAACAAAGGTAGAAAAACTTGAACAAGACAATTTTTAATAAATCATACTCACATTAGTTAATATTTTCTATCAATCAACTTTTTTTAACCTCTTTGCAAAATAATTTTTAAAATAAATTTATTTATTTTTCAATTATTAAGATATCAACTGCTGAATTTGATAAAAGGACAGTAATAAGATTAGACAGAGAAAGACGACTGACAAGAAGAGGTATAGAATGCAATTAAGAATGTTTAATTTTAAAAAATTAATAAAAATATTGTCGAATTTTTTAAGGGTTAAGGATTTTCCGAAATTATGAACGTCTTCGTAAGAATCGGAAGAGTTACACTTTGAACCAAATGAGTCGAGAGTCAAGCAACAAAAAATTGGTTTGCATTTTTTTATTTCGATTATTAAAAATATTCACAATATTAGTAAGTTTTCTGTTATTGCAATAATTTATTTTCATCAGGGGACATTTTCTTGGCAGAAAAATGAAATTGAAAATAACTCTAAAGAGGAATTTGAAAAAATAGAGGAAGATGTAAAGAAAAAATCAAAAAGTGAGAATATTTTATTAGTTCTGATATTATTTATTGAACAAAAAAATCAGTAATTATTAAACACAGATTATCCTTTAACCGAATTGTCAATTTTGAGGAGGAATCTTCAAATAAAAAGAGACAAGGCTTGGAGACGATATGTCAATAATTTTAGAAAAAAGAAATTAATAGCTTCCTTGAACTTTCTAAAAGTATTTATGAATTTCTAATTAATTATTAATAAATTCCTGCTTCATTTATTTATTTGGGTGAAAATATAAATGTCTAAAAAATAGGCTAAGAAAATTATTTTTCCGATTAGGTTCAAACTAGAAAGAGAAAAAATCGGAAATCTTGTCAAATTATTCAAAGGTGGGTGTTTTGATTATTTTTCATAATTAATTTAATTAAAAACTATAAAATTTTATATATTCTAGTTAGATTTTAATATCTTTTATTAGGGAAATGGATTTCTACGAAAAAAATAAGTTCCTTGGAAGAGAAGAGGTGAAAATTTTCAAATGGAGAGTAAAAAAATTAACATTTTTTTTAAATACTTTAACTTTTATAAATTTGTCAGTCTTTTTTAGTTTTTTGGAGAGGATAAAGAGAACAGAAAAAAACAGAATGAACAAGATTCAATGGCCGAAAATGTTGACAATGAAAAGTGGCTTAATTTGATGAAAACGCTTGAGGAAGACTCAGGAGAATCAACAGTCGTAAAAAATTTAAAAATCACAACTTTTAAAAATAATTAATTTTTTTCTAAATTGACATACAATTATAATTATATTTATTCATAGAACTTCTAAAATAATTTTAATTTTCAGGAAGACCCACTCATAACAGAAATTATGCGGAATGAGAAAAACTTGCATAAAAATGATATAAAAGAGGAAAAACGAAAAGATAAAAATAAAGAAAAATTGAATAATTCGATAAAATTCAGTAAAATAGAAAAAGTTGAAGAGACGGAAGGCAAGTTGCCAAATTTAGGAAAGAAGGTAGCTGAAATTTATTGAGATGTTTAAAAATATTATTATCAGGAAGAAGATTGGAGCCACTGCGAAGTTATTTGACGAACGCAGCTCGGATCTCAGATGCGGAGAACCCCGGTTAGACCAGTGGTAAGCGTGCGCCTCCAAGGACAAATGTATGCCTCAAATCCGCACCAGCACGCACGTTGCACGAGTCCCCCACTCTGCTGCCGTTAGGACTCTGCTGTGGTGGAGGCACCCGCTTGACCGTAGTCCTACAGGGGTTCTCCGTCTGTAAAAGCCGAACTGCGTTTGTCAGATAACTTTAAAGCGGCTTTAAACCACTCCCTTGTTATTAATTTTTATTTAAGTTTAAAAACGCAAAAGAATTCTTTTTTCTTCAATTTCACACTCTTTTTACTTTTCTTAAATAATTAATAGAATCCAACGAGAAAATTCTACTATTTTTGTTTAAGAAGTCAACTATTATTTATTTGTTTTAGAATTCATCTCGTTTGGATAGGAAATTATCCATTTGGTAGAAAATCCAACGAGTTTTTGGTTTGAAAATTTATAATTTTAGTTTTATTCAAAAATTAATATTTTTTTAGTTAACAATTCCATTATTTGGTTAAAAATTCATGAATTTAACTAGTTTTAAATTAGTTTTCTTGTTGTTTAAAATTATTTCTTCAAACTGAAAAATTCTATTTTTTGTCGGGAATTTATATTTTTAGCGGAAAATTAAAATGTTTTCATTGAATTTAACTCCTTTTTTAAATGTAAAATTAAATTTTTTTCGTTGAAATATAAATGAAAAAAATGGTGTTAAAATTTCATTTTTTGTTTGTTGAAAATTAAATTAAACATTTTATTAAAAATTCATTTTTATGGTTGGAAAAGTAACTAATGGTTTGAAAATTCCTATAAAAATTCAAAACTTGTTTGAAAATTCATGTATATTCTTAGAAATTATTCTTTTTTGATAGAAAATTAAACTTTTTAATTTAAAATTTATCTCTTTAATTAAAAATTACTTTTGTTAAATTTAAACATTAATCTTTCAAATGAAAATTTAAATATTCCATTTTTTGTCTAAATTTTATCTTTTTTATGGATATTTATTCTTTTTTTTTTTTGAAAAACCAAATTTTTTGTTACAAAATTCATATATTTTGTTAAAAATTTGTCACTTTTTGTAAATAATCAACTATTGCGTTAAAAATCCATTTTTCTGATTCAAGATTAATTATTTTAGTTAAAAATAACTTTTCTGCATGAAAGTTTAACTATTTTGTTGAAAATTGGCTTAATCCTTCGTTGAAAATTAATTTTTTTATATGAAAATTTAACTTACATTCTTAGATGGACGTTTATGTTTTTTAGTTAAAAATGTAACTATTTTATTTTTTGTAGAAAAATTATACTTTATAATTTGAAAACTCACTATTTGGATAAAAATTGATGTATGTTCTTGAAATTTATTACTTTTATTTAAATTTATTAATTTTATTTATTTATATGAAACTTTAATTATTTGCAGAAAATTCTTTATTTTTGCACATTATTGCAAATTCATTGTTTTTTAAGATTCACTTCTTTGGTTGAAGAATCAACATTTTTATTTCCAATTCTTTTATTTTTGTTAAAAATTAATTTTTTTATCTGAAAATTGAACTATGTTTTTTTTGTTGAAAGTTTTTTCAACTTATTTAAAATTCATCTTTTTGTTTGAAAAAATATTTTTTCTGTTCGAAAATGCACTATTTGGTAGAAAATTCATCTTCCTTAATTGAAAATAAATATTATTATTGCAAATTTAACTGTGTTAAAAAAATCATTCAAAATTAATTTGCCTTTTGAAAATTCGTCGATTTGGGTCCCTAATGAATGTTCTAATTTTAATTTTTTTTTTTTTAAACTGCACTTCAAGTGAGAAAATATTTCTAGGCATCGTTACTTGCTCGTGAAGGCGAAGATAATTTCAATTTTCTGGTGGAGGATTTGGACTCGAAAGCTTCAAGAAGAATGAGCGTTTCCGAAAAAGGAAAGAAAAGGAAAAATTTAGATGAGATGTCAAGAGACACGTGTTTTTACTCTCATCCCTCTGATGTTATTTTTAAGGCAATCTACATTTTTATAAAAATTTTTAACAAAATTATTTTAAATATGAAAGAAATTGTAATAAAAAATTTTCGTCTTTCATGGTACATATCATCTAAAATAATATAAAAAAGTAAGAAGAATATTTTTGACAATTTATTAATAATAATATTTTTGTTAAAATTACCAATTTCCCTTAAAAAGAATAAAAACATAACCTAAAATTGTTCAAATAATGTAAATATTTTTCCAAATCTAATCATTCTTTATTAACAATAACAATTTTGGACAAAGAATACTAAACTAACACAAGTTTTTATAAGATTGGGAAGATTTCTTTGAACCTAATGTTTTTTGTTTAAAATCATCGATTTCCTTTGAAAAATGTTGAGATAACCTAAAAACTGTTTCAAAATTTTCATCTTTAAAATCCAACGATTTTTTTCTTTGAAAAAAGATTTTTCGACAACAATAACTAGCCCAAAATAACTTTAAATTGTTAAAACATTGTAAATATTTTTCAATATTTAATGATTTTTAATAACAATAGCAGTTTTGGACGAAAAAAACGAACATAAAAAAAACTTGTTTAAGATTCTAAATATTATTTTAAACCTAATGTTTTTTTGTTTAAAATTGTCAATTGCCTGCAAGAAAATGTTAGTATAACTTAAAACTGCTCGACAATTTTTCGCCATCTTATTTCAAATCCAATGATTTTTTGTTAAAAGAAACGATTTTTGACTAAAAGGACTAACACAACATAATCTGAAATTCTTAAAATTTTTTTCATTTTCTTTGGTATTTATAGTTTTCTATTAAAAAATAAAGATTAAACTTGAAAAATATTAACATAACCTAAACTAGTTTCAAAACTAAAAATTTTCTATTAAGTCTATACCGAATTCCTATGAAAATCTCGACATAACCTAATCCTTCAAGCATTTAAAGTATTACAAATTTTGTTCAAATCATAATAATTATTTTTTGAAAATATGAATTTTCTATGTAAAATGGTGTAAGATGAACCTATTTCTGGTATACAAGACTCCAAAAAATCAACAATTAAATAAAAATAATGACTTTAATGCTTTTGAAATTATAATTTGAAAAATCGTATTATTTTTTAAATTAAAATATCTTGATCTCTGGAGCAATAAGGTAACATTACCTAAAATTGTTCAAAATGCTGAATTTTGTTTGAAATCCAATTTTTTTATTCAAAATAAACATTTCTGACGAAAAACACTAAGAGAATCAAAAAATTGTTTAAAAGTAGTAAATAGTGTTGGAATGATAATTACTGGTCTTTAAAAATGTCCATTTTCGATGTAAACCAATAATAAAACCTAAATTTGTTCAAAAGTTGTAATTTAGTAAGTAAGTATTTTTTTTTTACTAAAATTATAAATTTTCGATATAAAACTAAAACATAACCGAAAATTTTCAAAAGTTTTAAATATTGTTTAAAAAATTATTTTCCTTTAGATGTAATAATTTTTTATTAAAAGCGGAAATTTAACCTAAAATTGTTTAAAAATTGTGAATATTCTATGAAATAGAATAATTTTTAGATAAAAAATTCGAATTTTAACGGCAGAAACTATCAAAATTTGAAAATAAAAATATAGATTCCGGTATAAAAAGCCAACGTAACCTCGCAAATTGTACAAAAATTGTCAGTACTCTAAATTCTATTAATTTTTTTTAATTAAAACTACCAATTATAGATGAAAAGCACTAACATAAGGTACAAAAAAATTATTTTAAATGAATAAATTAATTACTTTTTAGTAAAAATACCGCTTTTGGTACAAAACGATGACATAACCTAAAATTGTTGAAATTTCGCAATTTCTGTTAAATATTAATAATTTATATTAAAATACCAATAATTTGCGGCGAAAGTCATTAACATAATCTAAAGTTGTTCAAAGTTTACAAATGCAGCTCGAATTATTAATGTTTTTGTTTCAAAATGCCAATTTTCCATATAAAAGGCCAAAGTAACCTAAAATTCTTAAAACTTTAGAAATATTTTTAATTTGTTGATTGTTGATAACATCATTATATATTGTATTATTTTATATATTTTTAATAATATACTATAAAATATTATTTTTACTATAATAAAGTTTTCTTTAGGATTTCGAGCCTGGAAAAACTTACTTTCGAAAAGTTGTAATCTGCAATAAATCTTCAAAATGGGCTTATTTGCGTTACGATCGTATCAAATGGAAAACACACCCAGAAAATCTTGAGGTATACAAATTTTAAAAAATGTTATTATTTAATCATTAAATTATTATACTCTAATTCAAAAAATTCAAACTCAATCCTTTTCTTTTTATAACTTTGAATTTATTTCCTCAGCTTGGTTATGTAATATTTTCGAAAATAATTATAAACCGGAATCGTTAAAAAAATTTTAATTTTCGAATTTTGTATTTGAGAAAGGTAGAAATTGAGAAGGCGACAAGACTCAGGCCAGGTTTGCAGGTAACACTGACCGTAAAATTTTCTTCTGAGAAAGAAGAGGACGTTAAAGCTGACCTAATTTTCTTGACCTTGAGTCCAGAAAATCCAGAAGATTTTCACATCTTCCGAATCTGCGTTCTTTGCCTTCCAAAAAAACCAATATTTTTAATCGAACCAACAGAGTTACGGTAATTTATTTAAAATTAAACATTTTAAATATTTAATTTCAATTTTTAATATTTAATTTTTAATTTACAATTTAATATTATTTATTTTTGTTTTACTATTGTCAAAGGAAGGTATATGGTGAATATTTCATAGAAAACTGTACTATTACAAAATGAAGCAATTTTTATTTGACTTTTATGGGTATCGCGCATTAATAATAAATTTTTAAGATTTTTTTTAAAAAATAATTATATTTTTAATTCATTTTATTTTGAATTTTTAATCGTAGAACAAGTAAACTACATAATTTTGTTTTAAAATTCCACAATTTTTCTGAAGTTTCGAATAATATATTTTAGGGTTTTTTAAATATAAAAGGAATTTCACTTTTAACCAACGAAGAAAGGTCTTGCAACTCCCTAGTTGAATTTCCTAGAAAAATTTGAATTTTCTACCATAATATTTGAGTTTCATAATAAAAAAAGGATTTTCCACAATATAGTCAAATTTTCAATTGTAGAGATAAATTTTAAACAAAAATGATCAATTATCAACTAAAGAAATGAATTTTTAACAAAGTAGTGAAACTTTCAATCGATTTGTTAAATTTTCAACTAAAAATATCATTTTTAAGAAAAGAGTTGAATTCTCAGCAAAAATGTTAATTTTGAGCCAAACAGTTTGTTTTTATATCAAAATATTTGAATTTTTCCGAAACAAAAAATTTTAAACAATATAGTTAAATTTTTAATTAGAGAGATAAATTTTCAAATAAAATAATGAATCATCAACAAACAACTAAATTTTTAATACAGTAGTTCAACTTTCTATCAAGTTGTTAAATTTCCAAAAAAGTAGCTGAACCCTCCACAAATTAAAAATAATGAGATTAATTAAAAAAATAAACACAACGCATTTTAACAAAAGACTTGAATTCAAAATCGAAAATATGAATTTTCAACAAAAAAGTTACTTTTTAACCAAATAGTGTTACTTTTTACCAAGAGGGTGAGTTTAAAAAAAAAATACGAATCTTCAACAAAAATGGATGAATTTTTAACGAAAAATATAATAATTAAGATTTCATTTTTTTAAACAAACAGATTTTAATTTAAAATCAAACACAGTTGGACTCAATTAAAAAATCACCAAGCAAATCAGATTAATTTTCTACTAAAATAATGGAATTTCCAACAACAACAGAAATGATATTTTTTATTAAAACAGGCAAATTTTGCAACAAAGAAGCCGAACTTTTAACAAAAAAGAAAAAATGTCACTGAATTGAATTTTCAAACAAAAAAGACGAATTTTCTATAACACAGTTGCATTTTAAAAACAAAAATATAAATTCTTAACAAAAAAAAATTACTTTTCATCAAAATAGTTCTACGTTTTACCAAAAAGTGGAATTTTTAACAAAATGCATGAATTTCTATTCAAGAAGATTTTAATTTAAAATTACACTTGAGTTCAGCGAAAAAGAAACGCATTTTTCAACAAAAAATATAAATCCTTAACCAAATCAGACTTATTTTCTTCCAAAATAGTTAAATATTTAACAACAACAAAAAATTTATTTTTACCAGATGAGATAGATTTTGAAACAAGAACACCGAATTTTGAACAAAGAAAGAAAAGAAATTCCATTGAATTAAGGAATTCTCAAACCAAAAAGACGAATTTTGTACAAAGTTCATTCTTATATGGAAAATGCAAATTCTCAATAAGAAAGTTACTATTTAAGCTTTAAGCAAATATTTGGATTGTGTACCAAAGTATAAAATGGAAGCATTTAACACTTTTCAGTTGATCAATTTAAAAATTAAATGTCGTTAAACTATTTTATAGAAAATTCTTTAGGCATCAACATTTTTTAATTTACTTTTATTTATATTTTGTGTTTAATTAGTTTTTTAATTTAAAACAATCATTATTTTTGTAAAAGGAAATTGAGACGTCAAAGAATTAAATTAATGAAATTGATTCAAAGGTATGTCGTTTTTTTCAATGTTATCCAAAAACTCAAAGTCCCATGAGTCCACCATTTTTTTAATTTTTCAAAAAATATTTATTAGAATTTTCGTACACTATGGAACAATCAAATATCCCTAATCACAACCAAATTCAATCCGCCTGAAATTTGCCCTGATTAGATCACGTGAATAATTCTTAAAAATTGTTTGAAAAAATAAAAATTAAAAATCTAATAACAAAATGGCAAAATTAAATTTTGAAAGTGATTATATTTTTTTGTTTTATTTCATTTTTATTTTTATTATATAACAAGTAAATTGTGAAGTCAAAAAGTTATTTTGATCAATTAGAACGAAATACATAGTTTTTGTTTTCAAATTTGACCGAAAACTAAAAATCCCATGAGTTTGCCATTTTTTAGAAATTTCGAAAAACATTTGGCGAAATATTTTTTGACTATAGAATAACTATACAGACTTCATCAAAATAAAATCCCAATCAAAATTGAAATTGCCTGAATCAGATGACGTAAATATATATATTTTGTTAATTTGTTTAAAAAATAAAAATTAAAAATGTGATACCCAAAAAAGGCACTTTTTGTCAGAGAAGGGTATAAGTCGAAATATTTTATAGAAAACGGTTTTGTTCAAGAATAAAAAAAATGTTATTTTACTATTATGGGTCTTGGCTTTTTCAATTCTCATTTTTTAACAAAATTATAAAAATCTTTTTTTTTCCGTTTTTATTTATTTTAATTTCGTTTTTAATCCTTGGTTTTTTTTTACAAAATTAGAAAAAATTATTATATTTTTTATTCAGCGTGGTCAAATGGCGTCGTCAATAATTAGTTCATGTATGACAATGTATGACAAATTAAAATTTTTTTCAGAGAAGATATGTAAAAATAATTTTTTTCTACTTCAATCATTGCATATCTTATTCATTTACAATTCTGAAATAATTGTTTTTAAAAGTAGTTTTCCATACTAATTTTATAAAATTCCACTATTTAAAAAGTTCATTTTTTCATTTGTTCACAAATTTTTTTTAAAATGATGGTAATGAAACCATAACAATATTATTTTAATAACTAAATAACTTTTAGAATATTTTAGTAATTATTCATTTGTTTATACAGGTTCCCTACCTTGCCAATTTGGAAATATCGTGAATTTGGTTATTTAAAAAATACTCTGACTATTTCCAATCTGGGTTCAAAGCCTTTCTCATTTCGAATCCTTAATGAACCCAGGGGAGAAAGTTTTTTCTGGGATATTTGGGAATCTGGATCCCAAAATTCTGAATATAAAATAATTCAGGTACAGAGAAAAATTATTAAATGATAAAAATCGACCTGCTTTTTAAATAAAATTAATTTTTTTACAATCATATTAAATAACTGGGACGCCTGAAAAATCCTGATAAATAACATTTTCCAAAAAGAAAATAAAAAATTCTCGAACTAATAAAATCTCCGAAATGTAAATATACTGAAATGGAAAATTCCAAAAATTAAATTGCCGAAATGATAAAATTGCCAAAATGTCAAAATCCTAAATTGAAAAATTCTCGAAAACTATCGAAATGTAAAATATTGCACAATTCTAAATTCTTGAATTTAAATAATTAAAAAGTCGTATTTATTTTAAGTATGATTTATTTATTAAGAACACAATAATGAAATTTTTAAACAATAATTTTAATAATTTAACATTAAACACATTTTTTATTTCATCCAAATATTTCATTTATGCAATTTTAGAAAATGAATAATATCCGGAATTTTATCATTTTTCGGAAACCTTACTGCATTGAGAATTGAATCAATTTTTCCTTGACCAAAATATTTTATTTTTAATAAATAATTAATATTGATTGAAAAACAAAATTTTAATTGTTAAAATTCAGAAATTTCATAATACAATTCCCGAATAATAAAATTTACAAATAATAAAATATCCGAATACTAAAATGCCCAAAGAGTTTGTAATATTACCGAATTGGTAAATTTGCGAATAATAAAATTCCCGAAAAAAAATTTCCGAGTTATACAAAATCCGAACGATAAAATTCCCAAATTGAAATAATTAATTTTCCTCATTCATAAAATAAATTAAATTATTACAATGAAAATTATATTAGGATTGAACATTTTTCATTTATTACAAAATTATCAAATTCCTAATTGTCAATAAATAAAAATAACGTATTCTTTTGATTAATATTATTTTATAATAAAAATATAATAACAAGATGTTTTTGTCAAAGAAATTTTTTTAATGTTTAAAGTTTTTAAGTTCATTGCTTTACTTCAAAATAACAATAATTCTATGAAAATTGTAAAAAAAAATACTTTTTTCAATTATTGTTATTTTATGTTCAAACAATAGTTTAAAAATGCTGAAACATCACGAAAAATTTTCTTCGTTAAAAAATATACTTTTTTCAATGTAAATAATATGTATCAATAAACAATTTTTGTAATTGTTTAAATTTCGTAATTTTAAAACTCGGCAATTTTTTCATGAGAATTTTCAAGGGGATGACTGAAAAATTTAAGAAAATAAAATGTCTGACACTGTAAAATTTCCGAATTGGAATATTCCCGAAAAATAAAATTGACCAATTGAAAAATTCGTAAGTAGTAAAATTCATAAATTAAAAAATTACCGAATTATAAAATTCCCAAATTGAAAAATTTCCTAATAATAAAGGCACGACTGTATAATCTCCAAAAATAAAATTCCCGAAACTGTCAAATTCCCAATTTGTTTTTCCGAATAATAAAAATCTCGAATTAAAAAATTCGCAAATAATAAAATTCCCCAAGAATAAAATACCGAAACTGTTTATAATATTTCCGAATTGTAAAATTCACGAATTTAAATAATTGAACTCCTTTTATAAATATTATTTATTAGAAATGTAATATTAAAATATTTGAATAACAAACAATATTTTTTTAATATTACAAGTTTCGAAAATTATTAGTTAAATTTAAAATAACAATAAATTTTTAAAAATTAATCTAGAAATATATTTTATTCAATCATTGTTATTTTAAATTTAATCAATGATCTTAGAAAAATTTGTGTTATCTTTTTAATAAAGAAATAATAGTTATAAACAAATTTTTATGGTTTAAATTCGGATATTTTAAATTTTTACAATTTTCTGCAGGGAAGTTCATTATTCGGGAATTTTTCAATTTAGTAATATCATAAACAGTTCCGGAATTTTATTTTTCGGCCTTTTTAAGTCGTCCCAATTAAAAAAATTAAAAAATAGGTTTTTAATCAGTATTATTTATTTATTAAAAACCATAATTAAGTATTTTTATTAACAAAATATTTTAAAATCTTTAATGTTAAAAAAAGTTATTGTTTGAATGTAAAATTCAAATAATTGAAAAAAAATTTCTTGTTAAAGAATTTTGTTTGAAAATGTGTATAGAAAAGATATTTTTTTGTTTTCTTTGTAAAATATTAATGGGTCCGGAAAAAATGTGGGTTTAGATTTCTTTTTTTTTTCAATTTGCGCGTGCTTTAACATTTTTTTATACAATTCATACAATAATTTTAAAGAACTTTGAAAGTTAAAAAAAAGTTCTTTGAAAAAATATTTGACTACTGTATTTTTTAAATTAAACATTTGCATTAAAAAACAATTTTTGTATTGTTTAAATTTTGGAGTTTTGTATTTCGGATATTTAAAAAATTCGGCAATATAAAGAAATTGTTAGAAAATTATCCAATTTGAGATTTTAATATTCTGAAAATGTTACCATTTATTTTATTTTTTATTATTTTATTATTATTATTATTATTATTATATAATATATTATTATTAATTAATTATTTCGAATATTTTCTTTTTCGGGGATTTTACATGTTTGGAAATTAAGTTCTTTGTGATTTTTGCGTCTTCTTAACTAATTTTTCAAATAAAAGTAAATTAATTAATAATAAACTATATTTGATGAAAATGGGAAAACATGTCAACAAGACGAGAGCGTAGAATTGCAAAGAAACAAATCAAAGCGTTTAAAACCGATTTTTACAGGCTGACGATTTTGTCCTTGATTTCCATCTTCAAGCTGACGAAGAAATAAGAAAAAAAGTCCCGGATGCGTTTCCATCCCAGAAAACAGGAAGCTCAATCGAGCTTGGTAAATACTTTTTTCCATTTCTTTTTCGATTTTTTATTCATAATTTTTCTTCGTATGTTCTTTGTTTTTAAAAACATTTTTTCTCCTAGTCTGTTCTGCATATTTTATTTATAATTTTATTAATTTTAGTTTATTTAACAAAAAAAATCATAATCATTGCCATTTTTATTTGAATCTTTAATCGTCTAGTTCAAAAGAATTTTTCACAGATTCAAGGATGTTTGAAAATAAAAATGAGAATGAGGAAATGGGAAAATTTCTATTGGAATTAAAACCAAAATCAAAATTTCAATTAATGATTCAATTCAGCCCAAAGTATGTTGGAATGCACCGCGATGCCGTAATTATAGATTTTGAAAAGGAAGGAAAAATTTTTAAGAAAGAAGTAATTTTTCTGAGTAGATTATTAATATTTCATATAATTTATTTATTTAGTTCCTTAGGTTAATAGAAATAATTATATTGATAAAACACAGTAAATCAGCGACGGTTCATTTACCGACAGATGGTAATGGTTCGTGTCCGTGCTAAGCTGCCCACAGTCGGTTAAGTAGATCCCTCTTTCGCCGGTATCAATAGGGTATATGGTACGAATCTGCATTACTGACTGCTGATAGGATAGATAGTGCTATAAATCCCTACTTAAACAGTGATCTGTAATGTAGGTTTCTACAAGAAATAAGACTAATGTCGGGTAAAACGGGATCTACTTTACCGACTAGTGGCAGATTATCACAGACGAGAACCATTACCTGTCGGTAAATGACAATTTGCTTGTTTATTGCCATTTAGCTCAGAACAGAACCCGTGTCACCAAACCGACCTGGATATATTACTAATAATTATTATAAACAAAATATATGAAAATTATACAATACTTTTATTGTTTAGGTTGTGAATATTGTTGGGGAAGTTAATGGTTTAAATATCAGTCTGCATCCAATGGTAATCGATTTGGGTACGATAGTAACAGATTCTGAAGTGTATCAACAAAATTTTAACGTTACGAATAGTGGTATGCAGTGTATTAATAATACAATAAAGATTTTTTAAAACTATTTAATACAAAAAATTCAAGATTCCTCTTACCGATATTTATCGACATTCAAGAACTTTCCATGGTTCTTGTCTATGCTAAAAATTAATAATTATAAACTATAATTTGACCTGATTTATAAACTAAGAATTAGGAATTATTAATTAATTACAAGTTGATAATTCAATTTAGTTAATTGTAATCTTACAAACAATATCTTTCAAATAGGTAATACAAGTATGGCTGTATTATTAAAGACACCAAAACGTTTGGGTAATCAAATCGAGGTTTTTCCAAAATCAACTATCGTCCAACCAAAAGGATCAAGTATTATAAGCGTCCGATTAATTCCCAAAGAAAATATAACAAACCAACGATTGGGGTACAAACTTAAATAAATGATTAATAAATATTTTCAATATACAGTTAAATATATATAGTGGATTAGCATAACTGTGAAGTTAGCCAGAGAGCGCAGCTCGGATCTCATATGCGGAGAATTGTCAGCTCGACCCAGAGGGGGTCGCGAAGCAACGCGCATGCCTGAGTTGCGCGCGCACGCTTGCCACGGCTCCATCCGAGGTTCTCCGCTTCTGAGAGCCGAGCTGCGCTCGTCAGCTAACTTCGCAATGGCTTTCATTGGCTCCCTTTTAATAATTGATTATAATTCGTTCTTATTGATCATATTTTTATTTGTATTATCAGATACCATTTCTTAATTTAACGACGGTAAATAATTCATTAATTTAAAAAGGTACTTTGATCAAACTTCAAGTATTTTGACGATTCCAATACAAATAAAACCTTCTTCACCTGAAGCTCAGAATGCCCCACCACTAATTTTAAAAATGTTGGCTACAGTCACAACTTCACATGCATTGGTGCTGAGTAAGAAAGAATTATTTTATCAATTTTTACCTGTAAATAGTTAATGATAAGCTTCTTCGAGTTACGAATCAATTATTAGAAATTATTATTTTATTATAATTTAATTATATTTTATGTAAATTATTTTTTAATAATGAATTAATGAATGATTATTAAGTAATTTATAAAATTTATGAATTAAATTATATATTGATTTAAATATAATTAAATTATATTTGACAGTGTAAGATTTTCGAAAAAGAAAATTCTTAGAATTATGAAATTTCCGAAACATAAAAAACCGAAATTGTAAAAATCTTGAACAATAAAATTCTAAACACTTTGAAATTCACGAATTTGAATATTTTAGGATAATAAAATTCCTGGTAGTTTATAATTTTAACGAATGTACAAATTCCTCATTAATCATACTCCCGACTGAAAATTGATGAATATAAAAAAATTAAAAAACAGTTCTTTAATAAATATTGCTTATTTATTAAAAATTCGGTGAATAAATATTTCGGGGGCAAGTGAAATATGCCGAAAAAGAAAATATTCAAAACAGAATATTTTGAAAATTATAAAATTTTGGAAGTATAGAATTCCATAAATGTAAAATTTTCAAATAACAAAATTGTCGACAGTTTATAATATTAATGAATTTTAACTATTCAATCTAATAATATTCCCGACAGAAAATTGCCACATCTAAACAATTTAAAAACCGTTTTCTTAATTATTATTTTTCAAAAATTAAAAATACAATAATGAAATATTTTGGGGATGACTAAAAGTCCTAAAAAACAAAAATTTTCGACACTGCAAAATTCTCGAAAAAGAAAATTGGTTAGATAGAAAATTCTTAAAATCATAAAATTTCCAAAATATGTATAAAGATTCTAAACTGGAAAATTTCGGAAGAATAAAATTGCTGAATAGTTTATGAACTGCCGAATTTTTCCCAGAGTTTATAATATTACAAATTTTGAAAATTCCCGAAAAATAAAATTATTTTCAGAAAATTGACGATTTATAAAGTATGTGACATCTAATTCCCGAATGTAGACAATCGAACAAATTATTTTTTAATAGATGTTATTAATAAAATATCTTTAATACGAGATTTTTAGATTTAGAAAAAATATATAAATCCGGGAATTGTATATTTTTAATATTTTCTTTTTCGCGAGTTTTATTTTTCAGCAAATATTTTTTTAACTTTTAAGTTTTTAATAGTCGTTTTTGAATATTTTATTATCGAAATCTGAATGAATGAAATATATTTATTAAAAAAAATTAATTTGTGAAAATTCGAGAATTTCACAGGGTGAAATGGTTTATTCTGGAATTTTTAAATTCAGTAATATTAATAACTGGTCACGTTTACAAAATCCCGGAAAAAAACTTTCTGTCAAAAATTTGAGATAAAAAATTCCCGAAATTATTTTTGTCACAAAAGTATAAAAATCTCGAATTTGAAAATTCCTAACTGATAATATTATCGAACAGTTTACAATTTGCAGAACTATTATTAAATTATATCACTTAATTTGAAAATTGCCGAATTATAAAATATCCAACACTGTAAATTTCCCGAATTTCAACAATTAAAAAAATTGTTAAAAAAATCATATTGATTGAAAACCCATTTTTTTAATTTAGGAATTGTTTACTTTCGCGAATTTTATTGTCGGATATTGTGTATTTTGGCAATTTTCCGTTTGGAAATGTTATTATTCGGGAATTCTTAAATACGGCAATATAACACAGCGTGGGGAATTTTATTATTTGTAGAATTTTTAAAACTGATAGTATTTCAAATTGTTTGAAAATGTTGTTTTTCTATAATTTTCATTTCTGGGAAATTGCCTTAATGTTGATTTTTTAGAATTATTTCTTAAAGATTTCATTATCAAATTCTTAATGAATAATATTGATTCAAAAACAATTTAAAAAAATTTTTCATTCCCAATACAGGCAAATTCCAGAAATAGAATACATGTATTCGAAATAGAAAATTCTCGACCATGGAACAAAATTTTCGAATTAAAAAATCCCTAAATCTAAACAATTTAAAAACAGAAATGATAGTAAATAAATAATAAATAAAATTGAAATATTATTAACAAAAAAAGTATTTTTATTATTTATTTAGTATCAAAACGACTTTTTAATTTTTCAGATTAGGAAAATTGATTATTTGTGTTTTTAAAAATTCGGTACTATTATAAACTTTTCGGGAATTTTCCATTTCGGTATTTTTAAATTTCAGAAATGTTATCACTTCGGTTATTTTCTATTTAAAATTTTTCGGGAATATTATAAACCCTTCGGGAATTTCACAGATTGTAATATTTGAATTTCGTCAATTTTATCATTTTAGGAATTTTATATTTTAAAAATTTTTGTGAATTTTATTTTGTGGTATTTTTGAGTCGTTGCTTTATAAAATAAATTATTTTTGTATAAATGATGGATTATTATTAATCGTGAAATAATAATTTTTTCCTCAGAACCCGAATTTCTATTTTTGGGACGTGTTCACATTCAGGAATCAGTCATCAGTAATTTTTATTTAACAAATGAGTCTCTAATAGTTCAAGATTTTGGTTTTCTCAATTTGCCTTCTTATCTTGAAATTCAGCCAAATTACGGATTTGGTCAAATTTTGCCTGGAGAAACAATAAAATTGGATTTAATTTACTCACCCTCTTACAATGATTTACAAAAAAAAGATGGAAATTCGAGAGAAAATCAGATGTCAGTTCTTAATACTTTCAAATACTAATTTCAAAACTGAAAAAAATACAAAACATTTGAAAATTTTTAAATTTTAGACTTCAAATTCAGGCTATGACGATGGCAGAATTGGTGGGAAATAAAATTCTGATTGAAAGAGTGAAAGCTGGAAAACAGCTACAAATAGTAAAAGATTTTTCTGAAGAAAAATCCGAAATTTCTGATCATTTTGAAGACGAAATTCCCAGTCATTTTCTGAATTTAAGAGGAAGCGAGGATAGTTTAGAAGCTGGCTTAAGTAGGAAATCATTCAATTTTGAAAATTCAATTAGATTATTTGAATTTAAAATAATATTAATTTTCTTGTTAGATTCAACAATTATTTGTCCTGAAATTTTCAATTACGAGGAGCGAATCGATGACACAAAAAATAAAAAAAATGCAATTGAAGTCTATGTACAAATCGTCGATCTCTTTTGTGAATTTAGTGAACAAATTATTGAATTTCCAGCTACACCATGTGGCTCTTTTTCAATGGTAAAATTTCTAATTTAATAATTAATAGGTAGCAGATAAGACGCAGCTCGACTCTCATATGTGGAGAACCGTCGGCAGCAGAGAGGGGGGCGCGTATCTACGCGCATGCGCAGAGTTGAAGCGTATGCTTGCCACTGTTCTAGCGGCGAGCGTACGCTCCCACTACTGGCATGCACGCTGATACGTGCCGCACTCTACCACCGACGATTCTCCGCATGTGAGATCCGAGCTGCGTCCGACAACTTACTTCACAGTGGCTCTTATCCGCTTCCTAATAATTAACGAGAAATAAATTTGATTGTAATAATTTCAGACATCAATTCAATTAAGAGGATTTAATTGTTCGCCAAATGAAAATAAAGGGAAAAAGTACTCTGCTACCTATGAGTTTAAAACTTCTTCCGAGTTCATTCAAATTTCACCTCAAAAAGGTTTTTTGAAAAGTGGTGACATTGTTAAGGTCACTTTTCTTTTTGCACCTGAAATACCGAGTCATCTGCTTTTCAAAAAAGGTTCTGAATCAAAAGCGGAAATTATAGGAAAAGAATTTAAGAAGTCAAAAGAGGAAATCCTAAAACGTGACAAAAAGGATACAAATTTAATGAAAGGTTCATAAAGTTTACAATTAAATTTCTAAACTAACGACGAATTTAGGATTAAAATCTAGGTTTTAGGTAAAAAAAACTTGGTCGGTAAAAAATCTCAAAAAGACGAAAAACTAGAAATGAGTTCATGGGAGGAAATACAGGAAGAAATAAGCCCTTTGGAATATTTCGAGCCCTACGTCTTTACAACTATCGTAACTTGTAATCTGAAAATTGAAGAAAAAAATTCTGAATTTCGCAATAATGAAATTTTAGCTGCAAAACTATATTGTCCTGTTGTAAAACCCGATTTCTTAATTTTAAATAATTCACGTGAATTTGATTTTGGCCCAACTGCAGTTGGCACCACTGATAGAAAAATGCTGTTTGTGAAAAATATCTCTAACAGGTATTTACTCATTTTTTATTTTTAATAATAATTTAAAAAAATTAATTGTAAAATTCCAAGTGACAAGAAAATTTCCCTTTTCAGAAAATTAAAAATCGATGCAACCCTTTTGAATCCCTTCGGGCCATTTTTTATGCCACCCGGAAAGTTGGTTGAGCCTGGTTCAATCTTAACATTGCCAATCACTTTTTCCCCAGAGGCAGAAGGAGATCAAGTAAGCTTTTTTTAGTCCATTTTCCAAATAGGAAATTTGAATTCCAAAAATTTATGTCTAACTATGAAAATAAAAAAATGGTTTAGCCTTAAGGGTTTTAAAATAACTTGGGATCAGCTACACCCATTATATGTCTGCAAAAATGCATTGCTTGATGTAATATTGTAACCAGATAATCTAAAAGCAATTTTACTCGAGGTAGCGTTGCGATTTTTTCGATTTTTTTTTTTTACTTGAAATTGAGTGTTGCTTTGCGCCTGTAAAATACAACACTCCAGGTAGCACTGTATACCGGGCTGCAGTCACCAGGCTTGTTTTAAATTTCATAAAATATTGAATTACTGATTTTTCGTCGCTTAGAGTAGTATATAATACAGTATGATTATGCAAAACGAGCAACACGAGCAATAATAACAATAATAAAATTATAATAAAGCTCTTTAATAAAAATATAATGATAATTTTTTCGGGTGACTTCAGCCCAGCATACAGTCTTGGCTAGCGCGTTGTATTTTACAGGCGCAAAAACACTCAATTTAAAATTTAAAAAAACAAGAACATTTTTTGAAAAAACTGCTATGCCCTTGCCAATAAAATTGCTTTTATATTATATGTTATATATATTAAATTAATCAATGCCTCTTTGTGAACGTATTATGGATGTAGCTAAATTTAAGTTCTTTTGAGAGTCTTAATTTTGCAAATTACATTATCACCAAAGGCAGAAGCGAATCAAGTATTTTTCTAATTCAATTTGCCAATGACGATTTTTAATTCCAGAAATTTATTTATGAAAGAGAAATTTTAAATAGCGAATAATTATTTCATAATAAATGACAATTCTGTTCTTAACTTTTTGACTAAATGTTTTAAAAATGAAAATGAAAAATGAAAAAAAGGAAATAGAAATCCATTGATCAATATTAAGAATTTTCTACACCATTAATTTTGTAACTAAAAATTTCCAAATAAGTAATTTTATTTGATAAAATTTATTTTTGAATAATTCATTATTATTGATGATAGGAAAAAACTTTGTTATTGTAAATGTTAATTAATATTAACAAATAATTCTGGTTGTAAGGTTCGACTACCACACTTTATTTTATAAACTTTTTCACACTTTCAAAGTGAAGATATTATTTCAAAAGATAAGTTTTAAGCTTTGAAGATTTGAAAATAAGTCGAAAAAGAATCTGAAATATTCTTAAAGATTTTTTTTATTCTGACAGGAATTTGAACAATTTTAGGAAAATTTTCAATTATTTCGAAGTTTTGAACTATAAAAAAATTAATTTACAAAGATTTTAGGAATTTTTCATCAAAATGTGGATTTTTTAAGATTAAAAAAAATAATTTAAGCCCATTTAGGATATTGAACGGTTTTCAATTAATAAAAATGTTTCTTAAGTTTCTGGGGAAAATTTCCATTGATTTAAAAAGAAATTAATTTCCAGACAATATCCGAAAATATTCTTAAATGTTTTAAACAATTTCCTAAACATAAAGATAAAAAATTAGAACATTTTAAACAAGAAATTTTAAATTATGCAAGATTAGAAGAATTTATAAAAAATACTCGAAAACCTAAGATATTTAGAAGTTGTAAAAATATGTAAAAATAGTTTGAAATTTAAAAATATTTCAACAAATTTAAAACAAATTATAAATTTTTCTAGATTTCGGAATGAAGTTTAGAAGTTTTTCGAAGATTTTGAAATATCTCAAAATTTTCTTAAGATTTCTGGGAATCTTGAACGTGATTCTGTATTTTGAAAAATTAATTTTAGGAGAATATTTGAAAAGATTTTTTAAAAAAATTAACAGACATCGAAAACTAATCAGAAAAATTTCTAGTCAATTCTTTTAATTTTTCAGAACGTTTTCATGATTTTATAAAAAAAATCTTATCATTTTTGAAAATACTTCGAAGTTACAAAGAAAATTTTTAAATAATTAAAAATTTGAAATAATTTCATTTAAAAAAATTCAATTTTGAGTTAATCTTTAAAAATTGATTTAAAACATTACAAAAGGCTAAAGAAATCGAGAAAAAGAACCCGGAAGATTTTAAGAATATTTTACGAAAAACTCGAGTCAGTTTAAAAGAAATTTATACATTTGATCATTTTAAAGAGGTTAAAAATATTTTAAAACATTAGAAGATTTAAAAAAATTTACAAAATCTTGGAGACGTTATTCGAGACAAAATTTGAGAAAATATTCGAAACAAAATTCGAGACACTATTTGAAACGGGACTCGAGGCGAAATTCGAGATCAATATTCGAGATGAGATTCGAGACGAGATTCAAAACAAGATTCTAAACAATGTTCGAGATGAGGTTTGAGACGAGACTTGACACTACTTTGACTTAATTTTGGTGGAGAATTAATGTTTTTTATTTCAAAATTCAACTATTTGTTTGAAGATTAACATTTATGTTCAAATTTTAATTTGAAATATCAAACATTTTCAAAAATCTTTTTGGATTTTTTTATGAATTTTACGAAAATCATATTCATATAACCTTAAAAATAATTTACCCAAAAATTAATTAAATAATACAATTTTTGATTTCGAATTCATTTTTTTATTTGTTAAATTATAGTATCTTTAGAAAAGAACTTTAAGATAAAGTCATAAAGAAGTTAGGGTTTTTAAACCAAAATCATCATGAAGATTTCAAATTTTCAACAATTTTCGTTTATCTGAGCATTTTAGAGCAAAAATGGATATTTTTAATAAAGGAATATTTGATCTCAAAGATTGAGAATTTGTTAAAAAGTTTAGTTTTCGATTTTAACAGCCTTTTCACCGAAAATTGAAATTTTCAGACAAAAATCGTAAGATTTGAAAGAACATTGATTATTTTTTAATAATTGTCATTTTTAAACAACAAATCATAAAATCTAAATCAAATGACTTCTGTCTAAATTAATAAAATTTAAGTGCTTGAACAATATCTGATTGTGTTAATGTTTTTCGTTGCAAACTGATATTTTTATTCAATAATTAATATATTTCAAGGAATATTACTAATTTTTAAACAATTTAGATTTAATTTTTCTTGATACATCGAGAATTGTTATTTTAAAAATAATGGTTATAATTTAAGCAAGATTCCGAATCTTTTAACCATTTTCGATGTGGTAATATTTTTCTTCGGAAACTGGTATTTTACAGAGGAAATCTGTTGTTTTAAATGAAAAAAAGTCGAATTTGAATGACGAGTTTTAATTTAGAAATTTTTTTTATTAATTAAAGCTACTGTTTTCCGTCAATAACTTACTTAAAATTTTTTAAATCATCAAATTTTTTAAATTATCATTCAGACATTAAATCCACTAGTTTTTGTTTTGTTGTTCTTTTACACCAAAATTCAGTACTTTTGATAAAAAATAATTAAATTTAAAAGATTAACCATTTTTCATCAATTTACGTTTTCCGGGTTTGTTAGTGTTTTTTACCTAAAATTTATATATGAAAAAAATCATTAGATTCTAAAGGTTCTAAATTTTTCAACAAATTTAGGTTATGCTAGCGTTTCAAGCCGAAGATTGTTGTTTTAAAACCAAAATTTTTATAATTTCACCAAAATTCAGAATCTCTCAACAATTTTAGATAATCTATTTTTTAATTAAAACTTATTCGATCTCAAAGCAGATTCATTATCTTTTAACAATTTTAGGTTATGTCGGAATTCTGCACACAAAATTTGCATTTCCAATTCAAATTATTGTTTGAAACAGATTAAGAAATTCTTATTGACTTTTGATTATACATAATTTTATAATTATATTTCAAAGAGGATTGTGTATCTCGATATAGATTTCAAAGTAGTTTCTCAATTTAAGAACAGTTTAAGGTTATGTTAACTTTCTTTTCATCAGAAATCAGTTATTTAAAACAAAAATATTCCAATTTAAAAAAAGATTTATAATTAAAAATGATTTTTTGTTGTGTTATGTCATTATTTTTCATTGAAAATTGGAATTTATAATAATAAATGATTGGATTTAAAATAAAATAAAAGGTTTTTCAACATCTTTGGGTTATGTTAACGTTTTTCACCTGAAACGGCTATTGGGAACCGCTAAATTCCAACGTGACATCTAGTGTGAAAAAATATGTATTATTGCAAACGGGATATTATATTCAAAGTAATTGTATTTTTGTAAAAAGTATTACAACGGATACAATTTTGAATGTGAAAAATGGCTTCTAAATATGGAGTTGTCTTACCGACATTTACCGACATCAAGAAATTTGAATGGTTCGAGTCCATACTGAATTTTTTATTCAGCACAGACACAAACCATAGAAGTTTCTAGATGTCGATAAATGCCGGTAACAGAAATCTGTATTGAAAAATCGCATTATATAATAAATAGGGCACTTTGTATAAAATTAGAATTGAACAGTTTCAAAAACTGTTATAAGTCTCTTTTGCTAGATTTTTGATCCTTGGGATCTTGCTTTTGAAAACTGAACTCCAGCCAGAGCCCTTAATATTTTTTGCAATTTTTGGATTATATCTTCCTGGTCCAGGTCGAATTTCTTTAGGACGCAGTGGCCTATCTTTTTCGGCACTTTTTCCAAAAGGATAATTTTTTGCATTTTTTGGCCTTTCGGGGAATTTTGGATCATACTGACCCGGTCCTGGTTGAGATGGGTCTTTATAACACAGACTTAGGTCGTTTTGCATCAATCTCAACGTTGGCTTCTTTGGATATCTGTTGAAATCAAAAAATTATAATAAATATTTCAAAATTAATAAATAAGAATGGAAAAGAAACAGTAATTAATAATATTTTAACGCAGAATAATAATAATAATAATATACCTTGGACAATTGGACCAAACACCCTTAAAATAGTTCGATTTATTAAAAAGTTTTTCAATTTCTCCTGGTATTTTTTGAGGCCAATCAGGGTATCCGAATATTTTAGTAGTTGCAAGATATCCTGTAATAGTGGAATTATCCCTAGGCCCTGAAAAACAAAATGAATTAAAAAAATAATTCTCAACATTTATAAAGATAAAAGAAAGGTGCAGAGTAGAGCCACTGTGAAGTTAGTTGACGTCTGCAGCTCGGATCTCGCGCGCGGAAAACGCCATCAAACCAGCGGCAAGCGTGCGCGCGCAACCTGGACACGCGCGTTGCTTCGCGACCCCCTCTCTGTCGGAATGGCGTTTCACTGCATATGAGATCCGAGCTGTATTAGTCAGCTAACTTCACATCGGCTCCCATACACTTTCTGTTCATAAGTTTTGAAATACTAAAATTAAGAAACCTGTAAATAAATCGTAGGGTCCTCTTTTACCAGTAACTTTTTTCAAAACATTGTCTATGCAATCAGGATGTTGGACATTATACCTAAACAATAATTAAAAATATTAAAATAATCATTATTCAAAATATTTTATTTAGTCGTTGAAATTACCTATTAGGAGGTAAAGACCACGTTTTTTCTTTTTTAATTCTTGGGGCCAAGCCATCGTACTCGAAACTTGGGGTGGAAGAAAACCCTTTAAATCGATTCTGATCAATGTAAAAAAATGGATTATGATCCCTTCCAGTGTAACCTAAAAAATTTTCTTAGTACTGCTTTTACTCAATATTTTTTTTTCAATTAAATTTTTGTCTACCAGGCCCAGGAGTCGAAAACTTTGATTTTTTCGGAAACCGAGACATTGTTCCAAAGCCAATATCTCCTTTCACATTCCTTCCTCTCTTTTCGAAAATATTTTCAGGCCACTGGTCCAACTGATAAGTCCCAGGACCGATATTACTTTTTTTCTCTTTCTCCAATATCCCAAATTTGCCCAAAAGGCGTCCTCCTTGTGTCGCAGAAAATTCTTCCATTTCCTCCTTCCTTTTCCAACTAGTTCATTTTTAAAGACCATTTCTATTGTAAATATCAATCGAAAGTGATTTAAAAGTATTAAATTATAGTTCAATTGTGGTAAAAAATCAAGAAAAGAAAGTGCAGGCACCGGGATTAGAACCCCGCCCGTATTATTTGTAGCAAACAAATATACATTTAATTTACATATGTAAATGCAAATTAATTAATTTTAACGATTCCAAGTTTAAGATTATTTAATTTCAAAGACGAAAAAATAAACATACTTAAATTTTAAAGATTTGGATGATCAAAAGTAAAGTTTTGAATTCTTAATCTTCTGAACCGGTAGAATTTTAAATGTTAGTCATAAAAATAACAGAATTTTTAATTGTAAAAGTTAACACTTGAATAATTCGTTTTTATACATGTTCAAAATTAAAATTTCTTGAATTTCGAAGATTAAAAAAAAAAAAAAATACAAATTAAATACTAAAGAGTCTTTAATTATAAATATTTGAAATTGAAGAATTTTATATTGTCAATGTTCCAAGTTTAATTATTAAAAAAAATGAAAATTACATAGTCTAAAACATAAATCTTAAAAATTGAATAGTTTTTAATTCTTTATATTCAAAATTCTAGAATTTTAAATTTAAGTCCTTAAAATTGTAGAAAATTAAGTTGTAAATTTAAAAAATTGAAATTTTAAATACAAATCTTAAAAATTACATAAATTTGTAATTATCAATTTTTAAAATTAACAACTCTTCAATTAACAAAATTTACAACTTGAATCTCAATTAATACAAACTTTTTAGAGATGAACAAAAAACAATTCTTAAATATGGATTATCTTGGACATCAAAAGTCGCGATTTCGTTTCTCAATTTCCTTAATTAAGCAAGTTTTAAATGTAAAGCATTAAAAATACAGAATTCTTAATAATAACATTTAATATTAGCATAGTTTTCAATTGTAAATTGTCAAAATTAAAAATTCTGGAATTTTGAGGATTTGCAATTTATACTTTCAATATTTTAAATAGTTACAATGGTCAATTTTTTAAATTGAAGAGTTTTCAATTTAAAAAATGTGAGATTAAATATTAAGCAAGTTTTAACTTTTGTAATAAAAAATGCTGTAAGTTTTATGATTTACATTCAAAATATCTTCAATTTAATAGATAAAAATTGAAAAATTTACTTTTGATTTCCAACATAATTAAAATCAGCAAAATTTAAAAATTTTCAATCATGCATCTTTAAAATTCAAGAATTTTGGAGTTTTAACTCTTTAACATTTTAGAATTTAAATTTTTTAATTTTTTAATTAAAAAGTTTTTAATATGGACAATTTTCAGTTATAAATTATGCAAATTTTAAGTTTCAAAATTAAAAATTCAGTCATTCTGAAGCTTTAGGCACGAAATTTATTTAATCTGGAAAATAAGGAGACGAAAATTTAACTTTTAATTTCCAAAATCACGAAACATATTCGAATTTAATCATTATTATTCATAAATTTAAAAAATAAAGAGTCTTTAACTGCAAATTATCAAACTTGTAGCAATTTCAATTGTAATTCTTCAAAAGTGTGGAACTTTGCATTTTTTAACTTGAAGTTTTTTTTTTAATTTTGACAAATAAAAATAGAACATCGTAAAAATTGAAGAATTTTAAAGATTATCTTAAAAATCCGACTATAAAAAAAATGTTCCAAAATTAAATGCCTTAAAAATGTAAATTTTGAAACTTAAGTAGTTGGTAATTCTATATTTTCAAAATTCAATCATTTTTAATTGTAACGCTTAAAAATGGAAGAACTTTAAATTACAAATTTTTAAAAATAATTCTCATTTAAATTGGAATTTTCATGATTACAATTTCTCTAATTTTGTTGATTTATATTAAAAAATTCTTCAATTTAGAAGATTTTGTAATTGATAACTTGACTCTTGATTTTCAAAATCATCCAAATTTGAGAAATTTTATTTATTTAATTCAAAAATTCAGTTAAGAATGATGGATTATAAAAGTAAAATGAATAATATTAAGTTATTTATTTTAATTCTCTCCCGTACACTTTTCTTACTTATATGTTTAATTATTGATTGCTAGAAAAAATAGTGCCCTTCGCGCGTTTACTGCATGTTCATTATTGTGATTGCCTAATTATTAAGTTAAAATATAGGTTTCAAATTAAATTAATATAAAATGTAATTAATTTTTATAAATAAAAATAAATATTACAATAGCTATATCGCTTTTTAGACAATATAATTTAATGTTAATTTCATGAAAAAATACAGAATTTTTATTTGTAAGACTTGAGACTTGCATAATTTTTTTTCTAAATTTTAAATTAAAATAATTAAATGAGAACATAAATTATATTATTTTTCAAAACATTTAAATTCTATTCGTCAAGGTTTGTTAGCTCATATAACATTTTTCTCGTTTTAAATTTTATATTGGCTCTAAAAGCCAACTAATTTTGTAATTATCTACCTTATGACCAAGCATTTTTTTCGAATCGGTGGTAGTTCGTAAGAGCCAATTGGTGGTGATTCATGCGACTGCTGGTCTAATTTAGGATGCAAACCTAATTGAACTCTCGATTTCAGTCCAATATTGAATGGTGGATGAGGTTTTCTTTCACGAATTAACACACACTTGCAACGCCACCTACAGGCGCAACGACAAATCCTAAAAGAATGATTATCTTTCTCACAGACCATTTTTTAATTATTATTATTTTTCAAATTAAATAATTATATTATTTGTTAATACAAGATTAATTTAAATATCCTTTAGATCAGAATTGCAAATGAAAATTAAGGGACTGTCAAAATGAAAACTTAATCACGAATTGCAAATGGTAGGGTTAAAACAATTGAAATTGCCGAAATTATTATTCATTTGAAAATAAACAGGGAGCGGATTAGAGTCACTGTGAATTTGGCTAACGAACCAAGCTCGGCTCTCAATTTAAGGGACGGAAAGCAGAACTAAACGAGCGCTCGAGCAGGACGCTGGCTTGGGAATGACGCGCAGTAAACGCGACCAAAGAGAGAACGGTCTTTCGTCGCGTATTCTGCGCGACAAGCCCACTCCTACCTACTGCTCGAGCGCTCGTTCGATTCCACGGTGTGCCCACTCTGATGTATTTGGGGGGGGGGGGGGGGGGGGGGGGGGGGGGGGGGGGTACTTGTAGATTGTAGCAAAATGTGAGATCCGCGCCACCTAGGGGACGTAGCAAGAACTATTGTCTATAGCAACGACCCCCCCTCCTATCCTTCTCACCTTAATTTTTAGTTTATGTTGATTTCTCTTTCTGAAATAAATACATGAATAATAATAACCAATAAAACAAACCAAAAATTGAACAAAATAAAATCTATTATCGAGCAAATGCAATCAAATGTTTAAATCTGTTGCAATCGTTCTATCATAGAAAGATTCCAACAGACTCTAACATTCGATTGTTCGTTCTATCAGAACGATTCCAAGAGACTTTGACACTTTATTGCATTTGATCGATTTTATTTGGTTCCATTTGTAGTTTTTGTTATCGGTGAAAATCCATTGTGAATCCAAGTTCATCACGCAAAAAAAAATATAATTCTTGAAGCTACAGTGAACTTGAGCAGACGTGAGCAGACGATGGAACTTCTATCGTCTGCTCAAGTTTATTTCGAATTCTGAATTCACACGAGCGCCACCTAGGGAACGTAGCAATTACTATAATCCGTTCACCATTTTTTTATAGGAGTGGGCACACCGTGTTCGGTTCTGCTTTGCGAGCCTTCATTTGCGGTTAATAGTCACATCGTCGCCGACAGAGAGGAAGTGGGGCATGCGTAACAACGTGCAGTCAGTTATTTTGCCGCCGGATACCTGTGACCTCCCACCCCCACCCCATATTGCGCTCGTCGGCGATGAATTCCCCTCTTCCGCTCCTAGCGGGAAGCGTGGTTGGTATATTCGCCGACGCAATGCTTCTTCTTACTGCGCATGTGTTGTTGAGCGCGGGCCTATTTAAAATTAATAAATTAGATATTTTCTCTTCTGACGTCAAATTGTAATCGAATGAATCAGTCATCATTAATATAGAATTTTGCAAGTACAAAAATAAAAATAATATATAGTGTTATAGAAAATTTGAATCACTATCCTTCTCTAAAAATAGATGTGCACAAAAATATCGAAAGCATTCTTGTTACTTTTCCTTAATGCTGATTGGGTGATATGAAAAATTTGAAAAAAAGAAAGAATTTATAACATTTATTACAATTATAAAAATTATAACACAGAATTAATATTTGTGTCCAAAACTTTAAAATTTATTTATTCAAATTTTTATTATTACATTTTTTAATTGAATTAATTAATTTTCAACTAAAAAAAAAAAGAAATTTTAAAGAAATAGTTATTTTTTCAATCAAATCGAGGAATTTCGACAAAAAAAATAAATTCTCAACAAGAATTGTAACAGTTGATATTTACAGCAAAACAATTTAATTTTCAATGCAAAACTGGTTGTTTATACAAAAAAAGGAATTGTCAGCTAAGGGGTTAGACTTTTCATCAAGGAAGATTTTCCAATCAATAAAGAAAAAAATCTCATCCAAAATGTTGTGTTTTGAAGTGACAAGGACAAACTTTTGACGACAAAAGTTGAATTTACAACACAAAATAAATTTTCTATGAACATAATTGAATTTTTGAAAATATGAGCTTGCAACCAAATAAGTGAATTTTCTAATGAAAAAGATGAATAATGCTAGCAAAATTAAATAGCTACATTTTTAGTAAAAAGAAATTCATGAATAAAAACAAATTTTCAACAAAATTGATTAAATTTTTTAACAAAGAAATAAACTTTTAACTCAAATGATGCATTTTCAATCAAAGAAATTAATTTTTAACCAAATAGATGAATTTGTAACACAGAAAGTTAATTTTATACCAAAAAAAAAGCAAATTTCAAGCAAAATAGATTAATTTTCAACTAAAAGGTAGAAATTAAAAAGAAATTGTGGTTCAATTTTAAGTTAGAGAAAAAAGTTTTTAACCAACTAAAATACATTTTTAATGAAAAAGTTCACGTTTCAGTTAAACAGATAAACTCTAAATCAAAAGGATAAAAAACTTAAATTTTTTTAACTTTAATTTTTTTTAATTTTTTTAATTTAAAAAATTTTTTAAATTCCCGAATACATGTTTAAGTTTTTGATGAAATTTTTGACCCGATAGTTAAATTTTCGATTCAAAAAGTTGAATTAGTCACAAAAGAAGATTAATATTCTATCTCCAGTTCAGTTGAAAAAATTAATTTTTAATTAAAAAAACTGATTTTCAAGCTAAAGAAATTAATTTTTAAACAAAAAGTTTAATTGCATGTACAGATTTCCCAGCAATTAATTATATTATACGTTTTATTGCCAAAAAATTATTTATAAATACAAATTTGAACAAAGTTTTAAATATTAGGCAAGAAAAAAATTGTGAACATTAATCAATAATTTCAAATTAAAGCGTTTGAAACTGAAAGCAAAATATATTGAACGATTTTTAAGAAAAAAGGTTTCTAATTCAACATATTTATTCATGCAT
Organism: Belonocnema kinseyi; assembly: GCF_010883055.1. Taxonomy (NCBI): domain Eukaryota; kingdom Metazoa; phylum Arthropoda; class Insecta; order Hymenoptera; family Cynipidae; genus Belonocnema; species Belonocnema kinseyi. Next base: position 21,953,675 of record NC_046657.1, on the reverse strand, counting down.
TTTTGAAGTTGAAGAAATTTCTTTTAGAGCTTTTCAAAATTGTCAAGCTTCAAATTCTTAATCTTTTAAGTCAAGAGTTTTTAATTTTGATATTCAAAGTTTTGATTATAAAAAATTAGAAATTTGACAAGTTTCGAGCTTTACCGTTAAAAATTAAATAATTTTGATGTTTTATATTCGAAATTAAATTAAATCAATTTTATTTCTGTCTTTTTTTGGTTAAGAATTTTCAATTGTAGTTCTCACACATTGAAAAACTTTGAACTTGTTAATCGTGTCAAATTGAAAACATTTAAACACTTTTATTTACAACTGTTTAGAATTCAAAAGTTTTATTTTCAACTCTTCAAAATTGTAGAGTTTTAAATAAAATTTTTTTTTAATTGATGATTTATTAAATGTGACAACATAAAATGAAACATTTCTGCCATTTTTATGATTCACATTTAAAATTTCAAAAATTAAGGAAACAAAGAACTAAAAACTTGTATATCGATCGTCATAATTATCCAAATTTGAGAATTTGTATTTATAAATAAATATATTTATTAATTTAAAAGAATTTATTGTTTTTCCCACGAACCCCCTTTTACGAATCTTTCTCTACATTAAGTTAAATTAATTTCATTATTTATGAAAATGAAATGAATTACAAAATAATAAACTTAGAAATATAGAAAATTCAAACTAATAAAACAAATATTGAACGAGTTTTAGTTGACAAGGAATTGAATTGGAATCTTTTCTAAATAAAAGCGTTTGAAATTGAACATTTTTAAAATAAAAAAATGTTTAATTCGAAGCTCACAAATTGAAAAATTGTAAATCAAGTTATAAAAATTAGACAATTTCGTTCAAAATTGAATTTTTGTAATCTCTCAATTTAATGATTTCGAATTAAAACTTCAAAAATAGAACAATTGAAATAAAAATGAAATATTTTCACCATATAATTTTTAAAATGGGATCATTTAAAATTTAAAGAATTGGAAATTTTATTATTTCTCACTTAAAGCATTTAGAATTGAATAACTAAAAAGCTTGAACTTTTTCATTTAAATCATTTTTAATTCAAAGCGAATAAAATTTGGCGATTAGAAATTAAAAACTAATTGTGTCATTTGTAATTATTGTTACTTCAAAAATAAATATCTGTATAGTTAATTTGTAAATTGTAAGCTTCTAAATAATATATAAATTAATTATTTTTATGTCAGTTAGTGAATAAATGTTACAATTTGAATGAACAGGTGCATGAATTTTTTGAAATTCGCGCCACCGGAACTCTAACAACTTGGCGAATGGCTGTTTCCGGAAATGGTGTAGTTCCGAGTTGGACCATCGAACCAAAAATTTTAGTAGCAAGATTGGAAGCTAAACCGGGACAATCTAAAGAATTAAAAATGAAGGTAAAAAAATCTGTTAAACACAATAATTCCTGATTAGCATTAATATTTAAGTTGAAAAATAAATAAGCAATTTATAATTCATTTTGAAAATTTAAGTTTAATTTAAGAAAAAAACTGCTTTATCAGTGAAATTTGAATTCAGTGCCAAGTGGTTCCCCCTGAGTGTCGATAATTGATATGCGAGTAACTTACCGACCAGGCAGAACTAACTTTTTGTAAGATACCTGCATTACCGTCTCGAAAATCTTAAAAACAATCATTTTATAATTAGGTTTTCGTAAAATTTACGTTTATCAAAGTTTTACAATACCGACTCAGGGTATAAAGTTACATAAAAAATTGTTTTGTTTTATCTATTTTTCAGGAGTGAAAACTGAATACGAAAGCAATATATTTTTGAATACTCTAAGATTTATAAATATAAATGTTAAAAAATTACACGAACAACATTTTTGTAAAAACAGATAATATAATTTAATCATAAAATATACTAATTTATCGGCAAATGGTAACACTTGGGGTCGATAATTGATCAGTAACCTACCGACCAGGTAGGACTTACTTGTTTCTACAGAAACCTGCATTACCATCATAGGAATTTAAAAAATTTGAATTAAATTATAATTAAATATAAAATATTTTAACTGATATCAAATCTCAGACGACAAATAATTTTATAATTTAGTTTTCATAGTAGTTAATTGTGTAACGGCATTCTACAATACCGACTCCAGGTATAAGATTAAATTCAAATTAAATTAGAATTACTTATTTTCCAATTTTGTTGATTATTCAGTTTAAATTAGTTGAATCACACAAAAATTCTTAAAATGTTTAAAAATTATTTTGATTGAATTTTAATTTCATTTTAGAAAGTATTAAAAATGTTAACTTCATATTGATTTTGAAAGGACGAGCCAATATTTGTGCCAGTGGTCTTAATTGCACATAAAAAATTTATCTTTACTGATTAAAGTGGCGTAATTAAGGAGCAAAGAAGGCGATCACTTTTTATTGGTTACGACTTGTACCGTTGTACGTACTAGAAAATAACTGAAAATGAAATTGCGGTAATTGAAGTACTATATAATATTGATTAATGGAAAAGGTAGAATTATTGCAAATAGAAATAAGTCAAAGAAGATAAAATTTATAGATAAGGAAAATATTATTTTATAACGAAAAAGACTCAAAATGGATAGAAAAAATGATGGAAAAGGATAAAATTATTCAAAATAGAATTCGATGAAAAAGGGATAGAAGGTAATAGAAAAGGATAAAAATATTTAAAAAGGAAATAAGACAAATATGAATAGACTAGAAATATGATTAAAGGGGATGGAAAAGGATAAAATGATTGAAAGTGGAATATGATAAAAACGGACAGAAAGGAATAGAAAAATTATATTCGACAGAAACAAATGGAAAAGGTTTGGTATATTTAAGATGGTAACAGGTATTAAATAACTACATAAACATGTGCAAACAAAAAAGTAAAAATAGATTCAGAAGGGTTGGAAAGTGATAAGAAAGTGACAATATATAGGTTCTAAAGAAATCGAAAAAATTTAATTATTCTGAAGTGAAAGAAATTGAATAGAAGTAGAAAATTATATAAAAGGATAGAAATAGATAGAAAAGGATAGAAAAAGATAGACATATTAGAAAGAAGAAAAAGAATAAAGAGGAATACAATGTAAATAGATTCAAAGTCGATGAAAAACAATATAATAGTTAAAAACTGAAATTTAATAAAAAATTATGGCGAATGATAGAAACGGATAAAAATTGTTGCAAAAGAATAGAAAAGGATGGAAAATTACATGCAACTTAACTTCTATTTTTAAAAAAATTGCATCAGGAACTGGGGTCATCAAAATACATCAATTAAAGTTACGGCAAAGCCAAGTAAAACAAAAAATAAACTTATATGAAATATAAATATATATAACATATATTTTATATATTATTTTATTATTTTTAATGATTAATAATTAATTTTTAATTAATTCAAAACAATTTTTAATATGAATTTTGTTTTTAATTTTTTTAATTATTTTTTATTTATATTTAATAAAATATTAGAAAAATGATGAAGGAATATGATGGAAGATGATAGGATCATTGGAAGTGTGAAAAGAAAATAATAAAACAATGTATAGATAAGAAAAAAGATATAAATATATAGGAAAAGGTATAAAGGGATAGAAAGGGATAGATAATGACAGAAAACTATAGAAGAGAATAAAAGAGGAATAGAATAGAAATATTATTCTAAAAAGGAATAAAATAGAACTAGGCTTAAAGGTGAAGGAAAAGGATACATTTATTCGAAAGCTGAATATGATGGACAAAGATAAAATGGGATAGAAAAGGATATGAAATAATAGGAAGGGCTAAAAAAGTAGAAAATGATTTTTAAAAAACATAGAAACATTAAATAGAAAAAAACTATGAAGAGGAATAGAATACAAAAATGTATTTAAATGGGATGGAAACGATCAAAATTATTCTAAACGGAAATAGAATAAAAAAGAACAGAAAACCTTAAGAGTATAAAAAGGTATAGAAGGGGATAGAAATGATAGAAATATTAGAAAGAAGAAATATACTAAAGCAAGGAAATTGTAGGGCAGAAATGGATAGAAATATCAGAAGAAAAATATGATAATGAGAAATAGTATAGAAATAGGTTTAAAGGAGACAAAAAAAGGAAAATGTTTAGAAACTAAAAATAAATACAAATTCATAGAAATTGATAAAAAAACCTATGCGCAAAGAAAAGGAACGGATATAATTTTCGGAAAGAATAATCTGATAAAAAATTATTAAATTGGATAGAAAAGGGTATATTCTAGAGAAAAAAGTATTATGAATAAAATTGAAATTTAGATAACAAAGGACAACAATTTCTCATAAAACAAAAAGTTAAGAAGAGAGAATGTAACAAAATGGAACTTTTTATTTCCCATTATTTGAAAGTTAAGCAGGATGAAGAGGAGATGGAAAGGATAAAACTATTCAAAAGCGGATTGGGATTAAAAAGGGACTACACATATAAAAAGCATAGAAAAGGATTAAAAAAGATAGAAATATTAGTGAATAAGAAATGGGATAAATTGGAATAGATTATAAATATGTTTAAAGGACGTGGAAAAGGATAGAAATATTTTATTTATAAATAGGTCTAAGATAAATTAAATAAATAAAATTAAAATATAATGAAAAGGGACAGAAAATGTAAGAAGAATAGAGAAGGATAGAAAAATGTAGAAAAGGATAAAAAATTATGTGACAGGATGGAAGCTGATAAGAACGGATAGAACCGAGGAAAAATGATAAAAACAACAGTGATATTAGGAAAAGACATATTATGAAAAAGGATAGAAATACATTGAAAGGGGATAGGAAAGGATAAAATTGTCTACAAACGGAATAGGATGAAAATGGGCAGAAGAGTTAAAAAGGATAGAAAAAAATATGAAAGGATATGAAACAATAGGTATGCCTTGACAAGGTTAAAAAGGATAGACAAGGATAGGCAGGGCTAGAAAAGGGTAAAAAAGGATCCTGGCAAGAAATATGATAAAAGGGGATACAATATAAATAGGTTTATAGGGGATAAAAAAAGTAAAATTATTAGAAACTAACATTTGATTCGAAGGGATAAAAAAGGATAGAGGTGGAGAGAAATGTGTACATAATGATAGAAAGAAATAGAAAAGGATACCATGTTTAATACTGGAACTAAGAATAAAGAAAAAAATATGATTTTTGGCAAAAGTAATATGATAAAAAATAACACAAATTTTATTTAAAAAAGGACAAATTTTAGGACAATAAGTATAATAAATAGATACAGGATAAAAAGGGACAGAAAATACAATGGCATAGAAAAGTATATGAGAGTAAAGACATTAAAAGAATAAGATAGGAGACAACAGGATGGCAAAAGGATATAATTATTCAAAAGCGGAAAAAGATGGAAAGTGAAATAAATAATCAGAAGGATAGAAAATGTTTAAACATGATAAAAATATTCTGAAGTAGAAATATGAGAGAAAGAAAATAGAAATCGATTGAAAGGTTATGTAAAATGATAAAATTATTCAAAGTCGGAATAGGATAAAAAGCGACGAAAAAAGAATAGAAAAGGATAGAAATTAATTGAAAAGGGTAGAGATATTAGGAAGAGGAAATATAATGAAAAGGAATAGTATAGAAGTAGATTAAAAGGGATAGAAAATGATAACAAATATTAGAGCGAAATATTATAAAAATAAACGAGGGTATAAAGGATATAGCGAGAAATGAAAAGCGAGAAAATGATAGAAAATTATAGAAAACAATAGAAAAGAGTGACAAAAGAATGAAAAATTTACAAAATCATATAAATATTATAAGAAGAAGAATAATATTATGTAATATAAAAGAAAGGTATATAAAATGATAGAAATCCATAGAAGTAAATGGAAAAAGGTAGAGATATAACGGAAATGAAGTATAATAAAGAGATATAGAATAGAAATAGATTCAAAGTGGGTGCAAAAGTATGAAATTATTTGAAAGTGGCATGAAATGAAAAGCGGCATAACAGATTAAAAGTATATGATATGATAGAAAATGATAGAAAGTGATGGAAATGGATAGAACAGATAAAAAGGATAGAAAAAGAGCGAAATATTGAGAAAAATATGATAAAGAGGACAGGAATATAAATACAGTTAAAAGGGATGGACAATGAACAAATTGTTCGGTAGAAAAATGGGATTAAGGCAGACAGAAAAGGATATAAAATTATGAAAATGATAAAAAGGGTGGAAAACTATAGAAAAGTATAGAAAATTATATAAAAAGGGAGAGAAAATGATAGCAAATTATGAAAAAGATGAATCCTTATAGAAAAGGATAGAAAAAGTTAAAGAAAAAGGGTTGAAATATTAGGAAAAAGAAATATAATAAAGAGATATAAAATAGAAATAGAATAGAAGTGGATGTAAAAGCATGAAATTATTTTGAAGCGGCATAGAATGAAAATAGGCATAAGAGATCAAAAGTATATTAAATGATAGAAAATGATAGAAATAGATAGAAAAGATGAAAAGGATAGAAAAAATATAGTGAAATATTGAGAAAAATATAATAAAAGAGTACAGAAATAGAAATATATTTAAAAAGGATGGAAAAGGATCAAAATGTTTGATAGAAAAATGGAATTAAGAGAGACAGAAAAGGATAAAAAAGGAGAGAAAATTATAGAAAAGGATAGACAATTTAGGAGTTGAAATTTGATAAAGGGGGGTATGATTTAAATAAGTTTAAATATGATGAAAAAGAATTAAATAATTCGAAATTAGAATAGGATGAAAATGGATCGAAATAGGAAATAATAGGAAATAATAGAAAAGGATAGAAAATGATTGAAAATGCTAAAAAATAGTATAAAAAGATGAAAACGTATAGAAAAGGTCAGAACATTCGAGAGTGAAAATTTGATGAAGGGAATATGATAAAAATAGGTTTAAATAGAATGAAAATGGACCAATAAGGATAGCAAAGGATAGAGAAGGGCAGAAAACGGTAGAAAATGTTCGAAAATAATACAAATATGAGAAGAGGAAATTTGATAAAGAAGAATATAATAGAAATAGGTTTAAAGCTGAATGTTCAAGGATAAAATGCATCAAATTACTCAAAAACAGTATAGGATGGAAAGGGACAAAAAAGACCACATGGAGAGAAAAGCATAGACAAGGATAACAAATGACAAAAATTATTCCTAAAAAAGGAACTTAAAGAGAGTGAATCTGATCAAACTAAACTTTCCATATCCTAGTTAATCTTTTTTTTCTTCCTTCAACAGTTACATTAAAATAATCGTTTTGCCACAAAAGACTTTCGCCAATAATCAGGTCGCCTTTGAATTCAGAACAAGTAAACTGTCTATTTTTAGCAAAACACCCACGCCTGTTCAGTCATACGGTCTTCCGGAAGAGAAACCGGAACCGGAAGTCAATCGACAGTAAAGGCTAAGGCAGGGTTCAGGAGAAAATATCTACCCAGCCATTATCTTCTCTAGTTCACTTAATCCTCATGAATCCTTTTCAGAAGTGAAGAAATGGCAAAATCTATCACGATAAAGAAAAGAAAACGGACTGCAACGAGTTACTATTATTTATAAAAAAAATGGAATGGCAATAGATTACACAACGCCCACAAAAAAGTGTTCTGAGCACCAGAATAGACAATGATACCTTATACGTTTTCAAAGTCACTTAATCTGAATCTGCGGTCTGTTTGACCCCATTCGGTGGGAATAAAGGTAATTTCGATGTCAATTTGTGAAAAAACCATTTAAGCGGAGAAAATCACGATTCTGAAACATTTTTGGGGTCGCTGAATCTGAATCTATGGTCTGTTTGACCCCATAAGATCAGAATCAAGGTCATGTTGAGGTCAATTTGGGGGAAAATCATCAAAGCGGAGAAAATCACGATTTTTGGGTTTTTTTCGGGTTTCTAAATCTGAATCTTGGACCTGTTTCACCTAATCAGGTCATGATTAAGGTAATTTCAAGGTCAAATTGGGGGGACGCCATTTAAGTGGACAAAGCCACGATTCTGAAACATTTTTGGGATCGCTGAATCTCAATTTGAGGCCTGTTTCACCCCATAAGGTCAGGGTCAAGGTCATTCCAAGGTTGAATTGGGAGAAAAACCTTCAGGCACAAAAAACACTATTTTCGTACGTTTCTGTACATCAGACTAGCCCAACATACCTATGTATTTTCGGGGTCGCTGAATCAGAATCCGGGGTCTGTTCGGCCTAATCAGGTCAGTTTCAAGGTCGTTTTAAGGTCATATTGGGAAAAAAACGTTCTAGCGAAGAAAACCACCATCCTCATACGTTTTCTGGGTCGCTGAATCTGAATCCGGGGTCTGTTTGACCCCATCAAGCCTACACAAAGGTAATTTAAAGTTAAAATTGGGAACGAACCTTCAATCGAAGAAAATCACGATTTTTTTCCTCACCTTGAACTTGAAATGATGTCGATCTTGACCTGATAAAATAAAAAAGACCCCGGATTCAGATTCAGTGGTCACAAAAACGTATAGGTATTGTTGTTCTAGTCAAATGAATAGAACATTTTTTGGTGGGGCTGTGTTATGAATATTGAATTCCGGGCAAACTAGTGGGGTTAAAGGAATATGAAAAACTAAATATAAAAAATGATTATCAACCGAACAGTTGAATTTATGTACATCAAGATAGTTGAAACTTCAAGCGAAATGGATGGACTTTCAACAAATTAGTCGAACTTTTAACCAAATTGGTGAATTTTTAACACAAAAAGTTTAACTTTCAACGGACTGATCAAATTCTTAAACACAAAATATTAATCTTTGATTAAAATCAGTTGAATTTTTAAAAAATTTGAATTGTTAGGTCAAGAAGACGATTTTTTACAAAACAATTGAATTTATAGGAAAAAATAAATTTTTAACTAAAAGTTTAATACATAGTTGAATTTTCAACTTAAAACGATCAATTTATGACCAAAAATTAAATATTAAATTTTCATTTAAGAAAATTAATTTTTTTTTAATGTAACCAATGTTGAATTTTCTACTAATCGCGATCAATTTTCAATAAAAAATAAAATATAACACTTCCAGTTAAACAATTATTAGAAAAAAATTCAAAAGACAAATCTACAAGAAAATCTAGCAATTTTCAAGAAAACAGTCGAATTTTAAATTACAAACAATCAATTTTCAACCAAATAGATGAATTCTCAATTTAAAATTTAATAGTTGAGTTTCCAAATAAAAGTGATCAATTTTAAACCAAAAATAAAATATCAAACTTTCATTTAAAAAATTATTTTAATCCAAATTTTCTACAAAATAGTTAAATTTTTGACCAAAATTGAATTTTCAATAAAGAATTTAATTGTTAAATTTTCAACTAGAAGAGATCAATTTTCAACCACAAACGGATTAGTGAAAATTTCACGTAAATCATTCATTTTTAATCTATAAGCATAAATTTTTAACATTAATTTTAAACAAAAAATTAAACTGTTGAATTTTCAACTAAAAACGATCATTTAAAAAAATTAAAACTTACATTTTTAGAAAAAAAAAATTGTGAAATTAAAAAATAAATTTTCAACCTTTGGATAGAATTCATGAACAAAAGAGATTAAACTTCAACTAAAAAGAAGAGTTTTTAAACAAATAGTTGAACTTTTAACCCCAAAAAGATGAACTTTCAATGAAAAATGTTATAGTTGAATTTCCAACTACAAACCCATCAACTTTCAGCTAAAAATGAAATAATTAAATTTTATTTAAAAAAAAAATTAATTTTGCACAAGAAAACGAATTTTCAACAAAATAGTTCCATGTTCAAGCAAATAGTAAAATTTTTAAACCAAAAGATATGAATTTTGAATCAATAATATAATAGTAGGTAGGCTTTTTAACCAAAAAGAATGAACTTTTTACCAAAAATAATTTGATTTTGTCATTGGGAAAATTTTCTTGAAAACTTCGAGAAAAATAGGAATTCTTTAAAAAGGGGGTAAAAAGGGAAATAGGGTAAAGGGTAGGAAGCTTGGAATTCACATAGGAGAGGTCAAATGGCAATGATGAAAGGTCAAAGGTCCGGGATTAGGGATAATAAAACACCAGGAATCATCTCATAGATGTGAGACAATAGTTTATAGGTCATGGGTCAACGGTTACAAATTTAATAGGAATCCAAAGTTTAGATGGTAAAAGGTCAAATATGAAAGCTCCTAGGTCAGAGGTCAGAAATAAATAAGTCGTAGGTGCCAGATAATAATTTATAGGTCATGGGTCAACGTTTAGAAGTTAAAGAAGAGTGATCATGGCATAGATCAGAGGTCAGATCTCAAAGATCAATAGCTAAAGGAGGTCACAGGTTAGGAATCCAAAGTTCAAAGATCGAAGGTCAAAGGTAAAAGGTGAAGAAATTTCATCGGCAAAGAATCTAAGGGTAAATGGTCATAAGTACGAGAATATAGTTTATAGACCATGCGTCAACGCTTGAAAGTAAAGAAGAGGGATTATGGCTTAGTTCAGAGGTCAAATGTGACAGGTCAATAGCTAAAAAGGGTCACATAATAGAAATTCAAAGGTCATGAGTTCCTAAGTTGGAGGTCAGATGTCAAAGGTCAATAATGAGAGGTTTAATTCGAGTCATAGACTAAGGGTCATTTTTCAGAGGTCAGAGGTCAGCTCTCAGGGGTAAGAAGTCAAGGAGAGGTCATTAATTCCTAAAACTTTATTTTTATTTTTGAGTGTTGTGCGAAAGTTTGACTCGACTTTCAAAATTCGATACTGCAAAATGTATTGCTAAGCTAATGCGGAGAAAGTTACCAAGAATTACTAGGATTGCCTTAATGTCTCGTTAAGTATAATTTTGCACAGGGAATTAAATACAAACAGCCTGAGGAGAGACTGATAAACGAGAAAGGAAGATATTTTAAGGAAACTTTGTATAATTTGTTTATAAATATTTACTGTGAATTTAATATCCTGTAAGGCAGTCTATAATCATCCGTTAAATATGCCACCAATTTTAGGCTGCTTTAGACCCCCCCCCCCCCTTCTTCTTGTTGAAAATCGTAATTTTTGCTTGCCCATCTCCCCCCTCCCTACCGACGTATAGTGAAACTTTCAGGTAAAAATAAGTCCTTTTTTATTAAGAAATTTATTCATTTGGTTCAAAACTCATATTTTTTAGTTAAAAATTAATCTCATTAGTAGAAATTTGAACTATTTTGTTAAAAACAAATATTTTTTTAAGATTCACTCCTTGATTGAAAATTTAACTATTCCATTTGAAAAAAATTAGACCTCTTCTTCTTTAAAAATCATCTGTTGGTCTGAACTGTTTTGTTGAGAATTCTTTTTGTTGTTTTCGAAAATTAATTTGTTTAACTAACAATGTTACTATTCCATTTTTGTAGAAAATCGATATTATTTATTGAAAATTAATTTCTTGATTGAAAATTTATAATTTTATTGTGATTAGATATTTTTTTATCAAAAAATGATCTTTTCCAGTTAAAAATGCATGTAATTTGTTAAAAATTCTTTTTTTTTTCGTTCGAAAATTAATCGCCTTAGTTCAAAATGTATCCTTTTTGGTTTGAATAGGGGTTTAATAATTCGGTATTAAATTTAACTATTTGGTTGAAAACGAAACCATTCGTATACAAATTTAACTCTTTGTTAAACATTATTTTTTGTAGTAAAGAAATTAGATTATCGAGTTGAAAATTCAACTTCTTTCAAAACATTCTCCCTTTTGACTTTAAAATTCAATATTTTGGTTAAAAACTGATGCACTTTTTCGAAAATTTATTTTTTTGTGGGAAATTATTTTTTTTGCTCGAACATTGATCTTTTGTTTTTGAAAATTTAACTATTTGGTTCAAATTTTATCTCTTTTAATTAAAAAGTCAATTATTTCTTGAACGTTAAACTAATTTGTCAAAAAGATATTTTTTTTTTAATTTCACCTTCTTGGTTCGAAATTTTTAAATTTAATTCTTACAAAATTAATCAAACTAACGATATAACTATTGAATTTTTGTTCAAAAATTGATATTTTTATTAAAAAGTGAACTTTTCTAGTATAAAATGAATGTAATTTTTCAAAGATTGGTCTTTTTTGGACGAAAATTAATTTTGTTGGTTAAAAATGTATCATTTTTGTTTAAAAATGCAACTTTTTGAATCCTAATAATTCTTATTTGGTTAAGAATTCAATAATTGAATGGAAAATTAAACTGTTTAGTTGAAATTTAAAAAAATTTAAATTATTTTTTAATTTGTAAATTGTAGAGCGAAATTGCTCTCTAGCTCCTCTGGGATCCGAACCAAGGTATTTCAGATTGCCGTTTTTTTTCTTCACAATTAACAAATAAAAAACAATATTAAAAATAGTTATTTTAGACCAGTAGAAAAAAAATGAACATCAAATTATGGTTTTGTAGCAATGTAAGTCTTAACAGAATCTTAAAACAAAATATCTTCTAATTTTGTAAAAAAAAACTTGACAAAAATTTGATGATCATGTCCTTTTGCTTTGCCAAATGTTGGCTTTTATGCTCTTCTGGAATTTCCCTCTTTGGCAAATGTGCCCGCTTCAATAAAAGAATATCAATTTTCAATAAAAAAATATTTTTTTTTCGATTAAAAAATATAATTTTAATAAAAAATATTAATTCGCAATAAAAATTTCAATCTCTAATAAAAAACATTCATTTTGTATAAAAAATATTTTTAAAACCCCACAAAATAGTGATATTTTCATCAGAAGGGCGTTTTGAATAGAAAAAGATTAATTAATTAAAAAAATAAAAGATTTTCTAAATGGAATAGATAAATTTTCAACCAAGGCGGTAAATCTTTAAAAATATTATTTTGTAATCATTTAGATCAAGTTTTAACTACGTAGTGAAATTTTAACTGAAGAAGATTAATTTTTCAACAAAAAAATTAATTTTCTAAAAAAAAGCGAATTTTCAAAAAAATACATCAATTTTCCACAAAATTCTTCAATTTGAAATTTAATAGAAGAAGGCTGAATTGTCTACCCGAAAATATGATTGGTTAGTAAAAAAATTAGTTTTCTCCTAAAACGTTAAATTTTCATTAGAATAGTTCAGTTTCTAACCAAATAGTTAAATTTGAACCAAAAATAAGAATTTTCAAAAGTAAAAGTTTGTTTTCAACCAAACAGTTTAATTTTATACAAAATTGTGAAATTCTCAACAAATCTAGATTAATATAGATCCAGACAGTTGCATTTAAAAAAAAATGATAAGATTCACCTAAGAAGATTAATTTCTGACAAAAAAATCGAATTTTTAAAGAATAACATGAATTTTCAACTAGAAATGATCAATTTTCAATAAAAATAGCAATTTAAAAAATGGAATTCTTACATGTTTAGTTAAAAAAAATGAATTCTGATGCGAAAAAAACGAATTTTCAATAAAAAAGTTACATTTTCAACAAAAGGGATGAATCTCGAACTAAATTAATAAATCTTCAAAGATTGTAATTTTCAACGAAGTAGTTCAAACTTCAATCAAGGAGCCTTCTGATCAAGAAATATGGTTTTTTAACGAAAATCCTAATTTCTTACAAAAGAAGTTAAATTTTCATATTAATAGTTTAATTTTTAACCAAATACTTAAATTTAAAACAAAAATAACAATTTTTACAAAAAAATAAATTTATTTTCTACCGAATAGTTTATTTTTCACTAAATTGTTGATTCTTAAGCTCAACCAAATTAATTTAGACCCCAAAATTTGCATGTTTAATTAAAAAGGATGAGTTTGCAATCGAGAAGTTTAATTTTCGCTTAAGGAAGACGAATTTTTTAAACAAAAAAAAAAATTTTCAACTAGAAAAAATAAACTTGCAATAAAAAACACAAATTTGCAACAAGAAAGAATAGTTGCATAATTAGTTTAAAAAATTAATTCCCCACCAAAATAAATCAATTTTTAACAACGTAAATTTTTTAATTTTTAACCAAGTGGCTGAATTTCGGAACAAAAAGATGACTTTTTAATTAAATAAATGCATTTTCAAAAAAACGCTTTTCAGCTAATCAAAAACCGAGAAAAAGAAAAAGTTTTTGGGAAACAATTGAAAGAAATTAAATATTTATTTTTTAGAACTTAAAATGGATTGTATACAACTTTTCATGAAATTAGAAAGTTTCTTCATTGTAGTAAACGTTTCATTCACTAAGAGACTAATTTCGCTCATAAAACTAATTAGTGGATGAATTTAATTTCGAACTGTGAATCCCGAAAAAGAAGAAAAATATTTTAAAATAATGTCGACGTCAGATTCTCTTTAAAAATACATTTAGTATTCCAATGTCTTTCAAAAGCCATAAATCTGTGTTGAAAGAAGTTAGTGGAATTAGCACGAAATTGGGGATAATCTTCTTAGAACGTCTTAGAAACTGATGGGAAATACTGCATTGCAGTTAGCTGTCTCTGAATGGGATTAAGATTAAGTCTAACCCAATTTTAAAAATACCTAAAAAATTTTCGACCCTCGAAAATTAACGTAGCCTGACATTCCCCTCAAAAAAGAGAATTTAGGTTGATTTTTTAAATAACAATAGAGGGGAAAGCAGGGGAATATATTTTGTTAATAAAATGATTGAAAACATATTAATTTCAAAATTAAACGTCTCAACTTCCTGAGTCGAGTAAAAATACATTACATTTTTGACCAAATATTTTTTAAAAAAAGAAAAAATTTTTCACGAAAAGGGACAAATTTTGAACTGAAAAAGGTAAATTTTTATATGAAACAATAAATTTTTAACAAAACAATTGAATTACCAATCAAATTGTTGAATTTTCACAAAAAAAAAAATGAATTGTTAACAAAATAGTGGAACTCTTAACCAATAGTTGAACTTTCCAGCATAAAAGACGAATTTTTTTCGAAGACAGTCACATTGTCAACAAAAAAGTTAATTTTCATCCGAGAAAGTTTACTTTTTACTATACGAAATTAATTTCTTATCAAAAGTCAAATTGTTAACTACTTGAACTATACACGAAAAAATTAATTTTTAACAAATTAGTTGAATCCTCAACCCAATAGATGAATTCTGGATTAAGAAAGCTGAAATTTTACACCAAATATTTGAATTTTCATCATATACCAAATGATTGAGTTTTTGAGTAAAAAAATATGTTTTCAAATAAAAGATGAAATCGTGATATTATCAGCTGAGAAAATGAAATTGCATAAAAAATTGAATTTTGAACCAGTTGACTTGAACCAAATATTTCATTCTTTAATTAAAAAGATGGATTTTCAATCAAGAACAGCGAATTTTAAACCAAATAGTTGCTTTTTCAACTTATAAGGAATAAATTTTAAGCCAAAAATGGAATAACTAAATTTTCAGATAAAAAATTTATATTAAAAAATAAATTCAACTTTCAACCATGCAATTGGATTTCCGACAAAAAAATTATCTGGTTGAATATGATCTATTTTGTTGAAATTTCCTATTTTTAGGTTGAAAATTCATCTTTTAATGTTAAAAATTCTAATATTTTTCAAGATAATTGAACTTCTTAGTTAAAAATAACCTTTCTGAAAAAAATTTATTTTTGGAAGAAAATCCTTCTGTATTGTTTTAAACTTTAGCTCATTTGGTGAAAATTTAATTATTTAAATTTCAATTTTTAGATAAAAATTATCTTTAAGAAATAAATTCAAATATCAACCAAGTAATTGAATATTTATACAACGAGAAAGTTAAATTTTCAGATTAAGAAAAATCATTTTTAAGAAAAAAATTGGATATAAAAAAAGTTATTGAATTTTTAACCAAAAAAACTAATTTGGCAGAAAATAAACTTTTTTGTAGAAATTTAATATTTTTAAATTGAAAATTCCTCTTTTAGCCTTAAAATTCTATTATATTAGTAGAAAATTCCACTATTTGCTCGAAAATTAATTTTTTGAAAAAAAGCTTTTCTTTATTGATTGAAAATTCTGTTTATTTGATCAAAACTGAATTAAATTATTAAAAATTCAATTGGTTCAAAAAAATTGTTTACTTGACTTAAAAATAAAATCGTTAAATTTTCAATTAAGAAAAGTTTATTTTAAAAAACCAGTTCTACTTTCTACTAAGTAATCGAATTTTCAAAAGAAAAAAAAACTTGGTTGAAAATAAACTTTTTTGTAAATATTAATTATTTTTTTATTGAAATTTTCTCTTTTTGGAAGAAAATTTATCTGTTTGGTTGAAAATTTAACTATTTCGTCGAAAATTAATTTTTCACTGAAAATTTATCTATTCTATTTTGAAATAATGATAAATTTATTTCTTAGAAAATTTAATTACATAATTTTCCGGAAAATTGTTTTTTTTTAATATGAAAATGGATATTTCTAGCCGAAAATTGAACTTTTCAATTTGTAGTTCAAAATTTATACTTTTTGGCTAAAAATTTGTAGTTTTTTGCTGGAAAATTTATCCTTTAGATTGAAAATTCAACTATTTTGTTGAAATTAAAGTACTCTGCTGAAATGTCGTCTCTTCCGCTAAAAAGTTCAACTATTTTTTTGTTGATTTGATTTAATTTATTAAAAAGTAATATTTTTTCGAAAATTCAACTGTTTTGTTGAAAATTGGTGTTTTTAGTCTGTAAATAGAATTACCCTTAATAATTAAAAAAAAATCTTACACTGCATTATGAATAACGGTAAATTAATAAATGATTAAAGTAACGTTACAAATAAATAATTTATTCAACGATATTTTTTATTAAATTTTAGATAAAAAATACTGGCGAGTGTCCACTAACCTTCAGGATGAGAGTTCTTGATTTTCTCGAAGGTCCAATTTCTTCGCCCGTCTGGCAAAACAAGGAGGAAAAAACAAAAAAAGGAAAAAGGACAAAAAGTTGTCCCATAAAGGAAAAATTCTCAATTCGACTAACCGAAGAGGAGCTGGAGGCGATTTATGGCAAGAAACTCAGTCTAATCCAGAATCAAAACGTATTTTCTTTCGTGAACTTTGATGAGAAAATGTGTCTTCGTGTTCAACCCAAAAAAAATGTAAGACCCTTAAAGAATTTTAAATTGTATGCGCAATCACATCTTTGTAACATTATATTATATAAATAATATTTTTAAAAACCCTTATAGTTTCGGTTAAGTTTCTGTCCGTCCATCGTACTTTTTCAGACGATGGGATTCGATAGAATCAGATCGAAACGGATTGAAACGGATAGGATCAGATAGAACCATATAGATTCCGATAGAAACGGATATGAATTAATAGTCTCAAATAGAACCAGACGGTATTAAATATAATCGAATAGGATCGAGTAGAATCAGGTATTATGAAATAAAATCGGATAGGATTAGATGGTATCGAATAGGATCATATAGATTCAGATAGAATCAAACAGGATTAAATAGCATCGGATAGAACGAGACAGTATTAAATATTATCGAACAGGATCGGATAGAATTGGGTAAAATAAAAAAGAATGGATCAAAATAAATAGGACTGGATTGAATCATTCATACTCATATAGAGTCGGATAATCCTATGAAGGATCGTATAGGCTCTGACATTACCGAATATGATCAAATAAAATAACATCGGATCGGATATAATCGATTTAGATCGGATAGAATCCAATATAATTATATAAAATAGGATACTATAAGATGGACCCAGGTAGGACCAAATATGATCTGACAGAATCAAATAGGGTCCGATAGAATCAGATAGAATCGACAAGGATCGGAAATAATCCAAAATAATCTGATAGTATCGGAAATAATCACATAGGATCAGATGTAATCGAATGGGACTGAATAGAAACTGATAGATCCGGAGAGGACCAAATAAAATCGGATAAGATTAAATAGAATAAGGTGGATCCAGGGAGGATCGAATATAATCAAACAGGATCGCATTAAATCAGATATTATCAAATTTGGATTAAACCGGATATAAAGAATTAGCATTGGATAGAATAAATTATACTTATATATAGTCAGATAGTCCTATATAGAATCAGATAGGCTCCTATATGACTATATATAATCGGATAAAATAAGAGAGGATCGGATATAATCAGATTATAGCGGATCAAATCAAATAGGATATGATCAGTATAGAACTAGATAGGATCAAATAGAATCGCATAAGATTAAATATAATAGGATAGAGCTAGACAGGATCGAATATAATCAAATAGGATCGGAATAAATCAGATATTATCAGATAAGAACGAATCAGATGGGATCAGACCAAGTTGGATTGGATCGGAGAAAAACAAATAAGATTAAGGAGAATTTATTTTAAATATATAGAAATGGATAGAACCATATAGGATAGAACAGGCTCTGCTATAACTAAATGAGATCGGATAAATTCGAATAGGATCACCAGGATCAGATAGCATGGGATAGAACAATATAGGATCGGGCAGGAACAGGTAAGTTCTTATAAAATTAGATACGATCAGATAGTATCGGATATGATCATAGAAGATCAGATAGAATTGGCTAGGATTGAATAGAATTTGGTAGAACATGACAGGACCGAATTTAATCAAATAGGATCATTTAGAATCAAATATTATCAGATAGGATGGGATAAAAATAAATTAGTTCAGATATAAACAAACAGAATTGGACACAATCAATTATACTTATATAGAATCGAATAGAACCATATAAGATCGGATAGGCTCTGATATAACCGAATAGGATCGGCTGAAATTCGATTGGGTCGGATAGAATCAAATAGAATTGGATAGAATCTCATAGGATCGGATAGCTCCAGATAGGAACGGGGATGATCTGAAATAATCGGATAGAATTAATATAGGAACAGATAGGACCACATAGGATCGGATACGATTATATATGATCAGGCAGAAAGACAGAATCGAATAGAATTAAATATAATTAAATAGGAAACGATAGAATCAGATACTATTGAATAGGATCAGATCAGATAGGATCTAAAAAATCGAAATAGGTTTTAATGTAAAAATTTCCGAAATTCGAGAATTTTAAATTGTTATTATATAAAAAAAATAAATTCAAAAATTAAAAGTGATGAGACATATTTTCCTATGATGGAAACATAAATTCAGCATAATTTTCACCGCTCAAAATAAAACAAATTAAAAAAAAACAAAACGTCAAAGATAAAAATTTTATTGATCAAGAAAAAAACTTTTGAAATTAATAAATTAAAACTTGAATCATTAATAATTGAAAAAATCTAAAGTTTATTTAAAAATTGACACATTGTTAAATTAAGATCTGAAAACTAAGTAGTTACAAAAAAATTGATCTCCAAATGAATCGTCACGATTTTTAAAAGTCAATCATTTTGATCTAAAGGGTAAAATTAGAAAAGTGAAAATTAACGAAAAATTTAAGGAACTAGAAGATTATTATTAATTTATTATTAGAAGTCTAATAAACAAATTTGTAAAAATTGTAAATAATAATTAGTTTCTAATTTACGAAATTTTTATTATATAGGTGGATTTCAGTATACAATTTCATCCTAGAAAACCGGAAAATGAAATTGAATTGAGCAAGGAAAGAAAGAGGGAAAAGAAGCTAAGTGGAAGAGAATCGAAGAATGAAGTTGAAACAAAGATGGAATCAATTTATCAGATTGGAAGATTCAATCTCAGTCTTGGTAATCTTATTGACGTACAAGACATCATTTTAATATGTCGAACAAAACAATAAAGATAGGATGAAAGTTTTCCATCCTCTGAGTAATTCAAAGAAAGATTTCAATAAACATTGTATCATGTTATTTCATCATTTTGATCTTATTATTAAAAAATTGGTACAAGTAAGCATCATGCGCCTAAAAAAAACTGGCTTCGTAGCCTATTAAATATTGAATTAAGTCTATCAAATCTCCCCCTCACCTTAGCACTCTCCCGCTCTTACCTCTCCTCTTTTATGAATATCTTATTCGATACTATTCTCTGTTTACATTTTCCCCTCTTCTTACTTCTCCTCACTCCCCCTAAATTTCTTTGGCTTCCCCTTCCTAACGCCTCATTTCTTACTCACCCTTACTTTCCTACAACTTTTTCTCTCACTCTAACTACTTTCTATCCACTCACTTTAATTACTTTCTATCTCCTCACTTCTACTATTCACCTTATTCTCGCTTTCACTCTTCATATTTCATTTACTTACGCTCCAATTGATCTCACATAACTTCCCCTACATCCCCTTCATAATTTCCCCTACTTTACCTTACCTAAGTTCACTTTACTTCCCCTACTGTTGAAATATTACTTCTCCTACGGCCCCTTCCCGCATACTCTCTCACTTCCATTATCTCCCAACCCTTCGCTCTCCTCACTTCCCCTACTTACCTAACCCCTTCTTCAACTTACTCTCCCTAATCTTTCCTTCCATGTCTTTCCGCCCTTTTTTTCAATCCCCTACTTTGCCACACTTACTCTCACTTCCCTACTACATTTCTTGTCACTTCTCTCATAAAATTGATTAATTTTGAAATACACCTAACGGATATATTAATTAAAACAATGATAATTAATAGTACACAATTGATATAATTTATATTATAAATTCAATAATAATTACACCATCATAATTAAAATAAACAATATTTATACACTTTTATACCCCCTTAATCCTCCTGCTTTCACTATTCTCACATCCCTCACTTCCCGGCCCCTCACTTGGACTCACTTAGACTCGCTTTTACCATTTTCCCTCCTTACACTTCCCAAGCTTACTTATTCTTAATTCCTTGCTACACCCCCCCCCCCACTCCGCCTTCCAAAAAATGTATTAACTTTCAAATAAACGTCTCGTTTAAATTCATATTATATATACACCTCTGATTACCGTCACTTCACACCGCTTCACTTTCACTAAGTATCACTTTTTCTTTTTACATACTTTGTCTAATTAAACTTCATTACTTCTCCTACTAATATTATCATACTCCCTCTACTTCATAAACTTGAATGTACACGAACTATTTAATTTAGTAAAATATTTAATTATAATTAAAATAGTAAATATAAAATAAAATAAACTTTTTCTTATCCCTTATGTACTTTCTCTTCTCTAAAATCCCTGAATTTCCCCAGTTTTCATCCCTCACTTTCCATTACTACCACTCCCTTACTTTTCCTAATTTCACTTTCCCACTTTTCTCAATTCCCCTTCCGTCACTTCTTTTTTCTCTACTTCTGCTTGCCAATCACACTTCACACCTCTTACTTTTCCTACTTTCTATCCCTACCGTTTTCTTAACTTTTCCTTCCTTCATTTCCCTTTATTTTCCTTCCTCTAGTTTCCTTCCTCTCACAATCCTTCTTAAACCTTTCCTAACTTCCGCTATTATCACTCTCTTACTTCCCCTATTCTCCTAATTTCCTCACACCTTTCACATCCTTCACTTTTCCTACTTTCTATATCCTCACTATCCCTCCCTTCAATTTTCTTACTTCTCCTTCCTTGACTTCCCCTTTCCTCACACCCTTCACATCTCTCACTTCTCCTACTTCATATCCCTTCATTATCCATAACTTTCCCTTGCTTAGCTTTTCTTACTTCTCCTTTCTTTAATTCCCCTTTCCTCACATCCATAAATTCCTCTTTAATAAATTCCCCTAATTTTTAATCACTCCGTTTCTCTCACCTCCCTTACCCTCACTTGCCTTACTTCTTCTTCCTCAACTTCCTCTCTCTGTTCACTTTTCTCACTTCTTCTTCATTTACTTCCCCTTTACTTACACCCTTCACATCTCACACTCCTCGAGCTTCATGTCTCTTCACTATCCCTAACTTTCCGTTCTTGAAATTTCCTTACTTTTCCTTCCTTTACTTCCCCTGCCCTTACAACCCGAACATCTGCTTCCAAAACTTCCCCTCATTTTAATCCCCCACTTTCACTCAGTCCCCTTCCCCTCACGTTCCTGCCTTCTTTTTCCTCTACTTCCCCTTATTCTACTTCCATGCATCTTCTACTTCTCCCCTTACATGCCTCACTTCTGCTACTACTCATTCCTTACCTTCACTTTCTTACTTCTCCTACTACCCTTTCTCTACTTTCTCACATCTCCTTTCTTCACTTCTCCTACTTCCTGTCTCTTTACATTCCCTAACTATCCTTTCCTTAACTTTTCTTACGTCTCCTTTATTTACTTCCCCTGCCCTCAAATCCCTAATTTCCTCTTCAAAAACTTTCCCTCATTTCCAATTCTTTTCCTTTATTTATCGTTCCTTACTTCTTTTTTCTCTACTTCCCCTTATTCTACCTCAATACATCTTCTACTTTTCCTCTCCTCACATCCCTTATTTTTCCTACTTCTTGTCCCCCTAAATTCCTTCACTTCCCCTCCCTTTACTTACTTTATTTCTTTTTCCTCTATTACCGACACAGACAGGAATCCGTTTGGTACGAGGATATTATTGCAAGTAATAAATTAATTTTCAAACCTTTTTTTTCAAAAGATTAATAATAAAAAATGTATAATGCTAATTAAACTTGAAATAATTACAAAAGTGTTTTGGAAAACAGATTCCATTATTAAAATGTACCAATATTGAAAACTATTTAGGATTCATGTCCATGGTAAAAAGAATGGTTTTTTTATCGTTGCGAACTGTAAATAATGTTCAAAATTATTATTACCATCGTTATTATTATTGATTACACAGGCACACAAAAAAAATAAGTGCGCGGATCTGGTAACAAGACACACGTATTCCTATGGATTTTGGGGCGCTGAATTCAAATTCGGTATCAAAAATCACCCATCACGTCATGGTTGAGCCATAACCTCAAAAAATGACGAAAAATCATGCACTGAGGCAAATAAATTCAAAATAATGCCAGTGATGCAAATTTTCACTTCAAAAACATGTTGACAACTGTGAAGGATCAACCCTTGTCTGACCTCACCTATTAACGGAAATTTATTGAACTACACGTAAAGCTCTGGAAGCATATTTTCCCAGTAGCAAATTTGTGCTACATCGAATGGGTCAACTCGAGCCTAACCTAGAAATAAATCCAACCCAGCCTTATCTAACCTAACCTAACCTCACGAAACACAATTAAACTGATTGTGTTGTCCCGTTGTGTTTGCGGTACCGTTTGAATCAGCTTGGGCTTAACCTGTAACGAGGTCAAACCTATCCTAACCTAAAAAAACCTGACCTAACCTAACCTAACTTCACGTAACACAATTAAACTCATTGTGTTGTCCCGTTGTGTTTGCGGTACTGTTTCATTCAGCTTCGGCTTAATCTACATAGACGTTTAACCTATCCTAACCTAACAAAACCTGACCTAACCTAACCTAGCCGAATGAAATTCAACCACACGTGTAGCTATGTAAGCGTACAGTTCTCAGTCTTAAATATGTGCTATATTTAAGAGGTTAACTCGATCTTAACTTACAAATAAAGAAAAAAGGACACGTTATAGCAGGCAGAAAATAGACTAAAATAGGTCTATAAATGAATTTAATTATGATAAACAGCAAAATAAATGTAAACACGAAAGATAGTATAAATATATCCCTTAAGTTTAAGAAAAGCAGAGAGAAAAAAATTTTGAATAAAACTCTTATTCATTTGCATGTTTAAGCTATAGTTCTACATTTTAATTGATACAAACATTGTCAGGTTAATTGAAATGTTGTCAATTCTACTTATACGAGGGTGGATTGATAAGTTTCCGGCCTGACCAAGAAAAACAACGTTTTTAAGAATTTTTTTTTTATTTCTCAACATAATCTCCTCCAAGGC